>NC_058378.1:13298035-13602589 GCF_018350175.1 Felis catus
CACATCAGAAATCGGTAGGGCTGCCTCTGAACGGTCTGTTTAGAGGGGCTTTTCTCTGCATGGTGGAGCCGAGGTTAAAAATGGGCCTGGGTGCATTTGAATTCATCAGTTTTCCTCTCCAAGAAATCAGAGGTGGTAATAATTTTTTTTCCAGCGGTAGGGTTGGGATGTAAAAGAAGATTGGTTTTTATACTCTTACTGTAGCGAGTTCAAGAGTACGTGGTCCTGTGTAAGTTGGAGTTTGAACACTGTATGGACCGCTATGTGCCCCTGATGTAGTGTTGCGACTGGATGACAAAACGAGAATACGGAGGTCGTCCCGATCGTGTAAGTCTAGCGCATCAGCTTCCTAGGTGGATTTAGATGCTGTGGCGTCAATTATCGATTTTGCCAGATCAGTTTTAAAGTAGGAGAAATGTATTTTTAGCATTGAAACGCTGAGCACTTGTGTTCTTGTTTCTTCCAGGCTGGGGAGGGCGCCTTGCCTCATGGATTCATGGAAGGTGTGGAGGGAGTTGCAGGTGGTTTTATTTACACTATTCAGGGTAAGTGGGCTGCTTGAAAGCTGAAGAGGGCCCTGATTCTTATGTACCTAATCTTACTCCATACTTTGACATAAAAGCTGATTTTTTTTTTGTCATTAAAAAAAAAAAAGCTTTATTGATCTATAATTCACATTCACTTTACACTTTTAAAGTGGTTTCCAGTGCATGAGAGTCCTGAAGGTGTCTCCACTAACTGCAGACCATTTCCGTCACTCCACAAAGCAACCGTGTGCCCGTTAGCAGACACTGTCGTCCTCCCCTCCCTTGGCCCCTACCAACCATCACCTGCTCTCCGTCCTTTCTGACCTTAAATGTAAGGATTTATTTCTGGGATCTCAGTTCTAATCTATTGATCCATGTGTCTGTCCTTATACCAGTACCGTGCTGTCTTGACTGCCTGGTAAGCTGTGATGTCAGAAGTGTGAATCCTCCAACTTTGTTCTCTTTCGAGATTGTTTTGGCTCTTCTGGGTCGCTGCCTTTCCATGTGAACTTTAGGATCGGCTTGTCAATTTCTGCACATAAGCCAGCTGGGATTTTGAAAGGGGTCGCAGTGAACGTAGATTGTTTCGGGGAGCGTTCCACCCTGACATTCAGTCTCCGATCCATGAACATGGTATCTTTCCATTTGTTTAGGTCTTACTAGAGTCCTTTTAGTGGTTTTGTGGCTTTCAGAACACAAGTCTGGCATTTATTTTGGTTAAATTTATTCTTAAATATTCTTTTTGATGCTATAATAAGTGGAATTGTTTTTTACATTTCATTTCTAGATTGTTCATTGGTAACATGTAGAAACACAGTTGATTTTCATACGTCCCTCTCATGTGTTGCAGTTCTGCTGAATTCATTTATTGAGTTACTAGTTTTGTGTGTGCCTTAGGATTTTCCATATACAAGATCATGTCTTCTGCAAAGAGATAGTTCTACTTTTTTGTTTTTCAAGCTGGATGCCTTTTGTTGATTTTTCTTGTCTAAGTGTCATGGCTAGAGTGTCTAGAACAGTGCTGAGTAGAAGTGGCAGAACAGACACCCTTGTCTTGTCCCTGCTCTTAGAGGGAAAACATCCAGTCTTTCACCATAAAGGTGATCTTGAAAAATTAGTGGCCTTGAACTTTCTTGGCCCCGTGTGGCTGTCTTTGGTTAATCCTCCAGCCAGGTGGGGACTTCTGCAGAACTGCTAGACCCTGGCCGTAGAGCTGTCGTGGGCTCAGTGCTGCTTCTCCGTCAGAAGGGAAGAAGCTCTGTTCCCCTGACCCAGGCATGGTGCCCTCTTTTGGAAGGGGTCTGTTGGACTCAGCTTCCCCTCCTGCTTCACGGTACACTTTCTCCTCATAATGTGAGTATTTAAACATACACTGTCTTTCAGAGTACATGTTTCTCAAATCCTTCGCCTAATAGATCTCATTTCAAGGATGGGTTTGTTAGAAGAACTCCTTTAAGACTTGGGGTCAGAAGCATTCACTTAAAACTCTAAAGGGAACTTGTTATGATGGAGTTAGTGGCTGTGTCTGTCTTGAATGATGCTTATTTCATATCCATCTATGAACTCCAGAGAATTCTATGTCTGTGATCTTTAAGAAAGAAAAACCATTGTTGAGGCAGTTGCTATTGGCCACTGTGCTGAACATCACTTGTGGAACAAAGGTGCCCGGTCCTGTTTCTGCCTTGATGTCCCAGAGCTCTGCACACCGTGGGTTCCTATAAAAGAATTAGGACCTGGCTTCCCTGAAGGCTCTCAGTGACCGGGGAAAGCAGGGGCCAAATTCCGAAGGGAGAGTCTGCGGGGGACCCCTCAATAGCACGGTGTTGAGGATGGGACAGACCCCCAGTTTGAGGCCTCTGCGTGCTGTTTGAGGATGAAAATGGGCTGTGGCTTTTATTTTTCCACCAAACACATCTTTATTTATAGTGTTTCCTCATAGAAGTAGTTGTATGCTTACATCACCCCAAAGGATAGGCTGGGACAGGTACATAGGTTTGGCCCATAAACTTGCCATTAAAAAAAACAGCGATTTAAGGTAGATCTATTTTTAATTTTTTGAGGAACCTCCACACTGTTTTCCAGAGTGGCTGCACCGGTTTGCATTCCCACCAACAGTGCAAGAGGGTTCCTGTTTCTCCACATCCTCTCCAACATCTATAGTCTCCTGATTTGTTCATTCCAGCCACTCTGAATAGCACTGCTAAGAATTTACCCAAGGGATACAGGAGTGCTGATGCATAGGGGCACTTGTACCCCAATGTCTATAGCAGCACTTTCAACAATAGCCAAATTATGGAAAGAGCCTAAATGTCCATCAACTGATGAATGGATAAAGAAGTTGTGGTTTATATACAGAATGGAATACTACGTGGCAACGAGAAAGAATGAAATCTGGCCTTTTGTAGCAACGTGGGTGGAAATGGAGAGTGTTATGCTAAGTGAGATAAGTCAGGCAGAGAAAGATAGATACCATATGTTTTCACTCTTCTGTGGATCCTGAGAAACTTAACAGAAGACCATGGGGGAGGGGAAGGAGAAAAAAAGAGAGAGAGAGAGGGAGGGCGCCAAACCATAAGAGACTCAAAAACTGAGAACAAACTGAGGGTTGATGGGGGGTGGGAGGGTGGGTGATGGGCATTGAGGAGGGCACCTGTTGGGATGAGCACTGGGTGTTGTATGGAAACCAATTTGACAATAAATTTCATATTTAAAAAATAGCAATTTAAAATTTAGAGATCCTTACTTAATTCCAGTCCAGAGATTTTACATAAAACTAGGTAGGAGACCAGTCTGCCCAGGGAGGTGTCTGCTCACCAGGAAGCTAGTCCAGCCCCAGGGAAAGTTCAGATAAGGAACTCAGGCTGTTTCCTAAAGGGCTCGCACACCATCTGACTTGAATATCTAGCACCTTCCTTTCTTTTACCAGTTCATTCAAGTACGTACTACCAGGAGCCTTTAAAAACCCGTTTAAGGGGCCCCTGAGACTTCTGTCACTAAACTGTTCTACAAGGAGCAGCCACTGTACTCTTGACAAAAGTTTGTCATAATTTTTTTTTTTTTTGTCACAGAGGCTAAAGGAATAAGGTTTGGGTGAGGGAAAATTTCTTTCAAAAAGAGTGAAATAACTCAAGTTTTAGGCTAAAGAAATGAAAACGAATAGATTGCCTTCTCCTGTACTGGGTATATCTGAAAATCTGAGTATAAATTAATTTTTAAAAATCAGGATCTAAGTGCTATTCAGAATAGTCACGTGGCACACAAATTCTTAAATTTTGTTGGGTGTTAGCATCACTGTCTGGGCCCTACCTCAAGCCACGGAGTTGAAATCTTTAGGATTGGAGCTCAGATGTCTGTGTCTTTTTTTTTTCCCCCTAATGTTTACTTATTATTTTGAGAAAGAGAGAGAGCACGAGTGGGGGAGGGGCAGAGAGAGAGGAAGGCACAGAATCCGAAGCAGGCTCCAGGCTCTGAGCTGTCGGCCTGGAGCCCAATGCGGGGCTCTAACCCATGGGCTACAGACCGTGAGATCATGACCTGAGCCAAAGTCGGACACTCAACCAGACTGAGCCACCCAGGTGCCCCCAGATATCTATATCTTAACAAACTCCCTAGATAGATGTGATGCTTCCAAAGGCTGAGAGACTGTAAACTCTGTGGTTCTTTTAAATAGATCATCAGACTTAAAGCACACACTGATCTGTTACTATATTTTTCAGATACATGCAATATAAAACAAAACATGTGATTTGTCTATCCGAAAGGCCTACATTCAATTTCTGCTCTTGCATCATTACAGCCATTCTCCTGTTCCTTCAGTTTTCTGACACTTCACTTTCCTTCCAGTGTTAAATTGTGTATGTTTGTCTTTAAAGTTAAAAGCTATCACAGTAGAATGTAAGAGCTGGAGGGGACACAGGGTCATTTCGGCCTGTGTCTCTCAAAGGGCAGAAGAGTGTGTGGTCTGCCCGCGTCAGTTCGAGGAAGACACGTGTTAAAGATAGAGTCTTGGGCCCCACCCCAGACCTGCTGAATCTTCAGGCTTAGGCCTGGGGATCTGTATTTCAGCGAGCGGTCCGACGGTCACTGACGTGGCCCACCTCCTCCTCCTGCCGACGAGACTACAGGCCCAGAAACATGGAGCTTGACCAGCAGTCGGAGTGGCAGAGGCAGAAATCAGGTTCCGACCTCTTGACCCCCATGTGGGCACAGAAGGTGGACTGCCAGATTACTGTGCTGTTTCTCGTCCTCACCCCTCAGCCACTCACTTTGTTTGTCATGAAATTTTCTCTGATTTGATCAAGACATTTGAAAAAATCCTGCCCTGGTAAAAAAAATTGCTGCCTGAAATTGACAGAAACGGAGGACAGTCCCTGCCCAAATGTGACAAGTGATTCATGAACTTGGGCGATAGTAAATAAATGTCTTCTAAGCACATTTTTATCATGAGATAAATACACCAAAATACACCAAAAACACCAAAATACACCAAATACACCAAAAATAGAGAGTGCTATAAGAAACGTCCACGTACTGGGGTGCCTGGGTCGCTCAGTCGTTTAAGTATCCGGCTTCAGGTCATGATCTCAGTTAATGGGTTCGAACTCCACGTTGGGTCCTGTGCCGACAGCTAGGAGCCTAGAGCCTGCTTCGGATTCTGTCTTCCTGTCTCTCTGCCCCTCCCCCACTTGCATTATGTCTCTCGCAAAAATAAACATTAAATTAAAAAACATTCATGTACTTATTACTCAGAATTAACAAATGTTTATTTTTGTCATATTTGCTTTTTTTTTAATTTGTTAATGTTTATTTTTGAGAGAGAGAGAGAGAGAGAGAGAGAAACAGAGCACAAGCGAGGGAGGGGCAGAGAGAGAGGGAGACAAAGAATCTGAAGTTGGCTCTAGGCTCTGAGCTGTCATGTCGGCACAGAGCCCCACGTGGGGCTCAAACCCACGAGCTGGGAGATCATGATCTGAGCCAAAGTCCTACGCTTCACTGACTGAGCCACCCAGTCGCCCCTGACGAGAGTGTTTTAAAATTGATTCTATGGCACCAGATTGTACATATCGATTAGCAATAAATACACCTTTTCCTCGGCGCCATTTTTCAGTGGCATTCATCTCAACATGCAAGATCAGGGTAATTTTTTTTTTTAACCCTAGTGATTCCTTAAGACCAGCATCCATCCAGTCTGTTGTAACTGCCTTTTTTTTTTTTTTTTAATGTTTATTTTCTTGTTTTGAGAGCGAGTACAAGGGGGAGATGGGGGCGGGGGCAGAGAGAGACAGAATCCCAAGGGTCCACCCTGGTCAGCACAGAGCCTGATGCAGGGCTCGATCTCACAACCGTGAGATCATAACCTGAGTTGAAATCGAGGACGCTTAACCGACTGAGCACCACGGTAATTTCTTTAACTGCTGTACTCCGTGATGCGGATGGGCCATATTTTCTGTTACCAACAGTGCTGGGGGGAACATCCTTGGGAGCACATGAAATACTGCCTCTAGGGCTGGGTCTGAGTGGCCTTTCCCGGTGTGCGCGTCTTCCGCCCAACAGGCCGCGTTGCTCTCCACGGAGAGCGCGTGCGCTCGTCCCGGGCCGCGAGGAGAGTTCCTATCAGCTGCTCTCCGTGAGGTGTCTCGGGGAAGGAGTGCGAGTGCACATAATGTTCCACGTTCTGGGGCTGAAGTTTACAGTGGTGTTTTTCTCCAACTCTCGGCTTTTTCTTTGTAGAAGGTGATGCTCTCTTACAAAACCTTCATTCTCGCCCTCGAAGACTCCTTGACCATATGAGTAATCTCCACAGGGAAGATGCCTTACTGAGGGAGGAAAGCAGCGTCTACGACGATATCGTTTTTGTGGACGTTGTTGACACTTACCGAAACGTTCCTGCAAAATTACTGAACTTCTATAGATGGTAAGTTGTAAAAAACGTCGGGCAGGTAGAATTTGTTTTATTGTTCTTTGGGTGTAGAAACAATTTATCAACATTAGACCACTGAATTTTTAAGTTTGTTTATTTTTGAGAGAGAGCGCATGTGCATAAGTGGGGTAGGAGCACAGAGAGAGAGAGAGAGAGAGAGAGAGAGAGAGAGAGAGAGAGAGAGAGAGAATCTGAATCAGGCTCTGCACACATTGTGGGACTCAACTGATGTGGGACTCAGACTCACAAAACATGAGAACATGTCCTGAGCTGAAGTCAGATGCTTAACTGACTAAGCCACTCAGGCTCCCCCTGAATTTATTTATTTTGAGAGCGAGCGGGCTGGGGAGGGGCAGAGAGAGAGGAAGACAAAGAGAATCCCAAGCCAGCTCCTCACTGTCAGTGCAGAGCCCAACACGGGGCCCAAACTCGTGAACTGCGAGATCATGATCTGAGCCGAAGTCAAGAGTCGGATGCTTAACCGACTGAGCCACCAGGCACCCCTGAATTTTTTTTTAAACAACCCTAAGGCCCCTGAACACCTGGGGTGTGATCTGTTGTATCCTGGTTCTTTGCGAGAACTTTTAAAATTCTGCTGCTTTCTTATTTACATAAGCAGATCCATGACATGAATGATCTTTATCAAAAACAGGGCAAAAGTTGGTTTCATTTTGAGTCATCTGCTCTGGGAGTCAAAATCGCTCCTCTGAGTCACCGTCTTGGTGGTCTCGAGCCAACATCAGGTGAAAATCTGTGAGTTTGAAAATGGCCCCCTTTCACTTGTGTTCATACCCACCGACCTAAACAGCCCGAGTATAGTTTCCTCGAGTCCAGGTTAATGATCTGAATTCTGTTCAGCTGAACATCCACATTATATTTCTATCCTCTTCTCCATGCACTTAAAAACCACTTGCCCTGGGGCCCCTGGGTGGCTCAGTTGGTTAAGGATCCAGCTTCCACTCAGGTCATGATCTCGCGGTTTATGAGTTCAAGCCCCGCATCAGGCTGTCTGCTGCCGGCACAGAGCCTGCTTCAGATCCTTGGTCCCTCCCACGCTCACACATTCTCTCTCAAAAATAAACAAACATTTAAAAATATGTAAATAAAAAAAAAATAAAAACTACTTGCCCTAATTCCAAAACTTTTATGTAAGATGAAATCCAAACACACTTGGAGTCTGCCATAACTTCCCCAACCTTTCCATATTTCGTAGACCTTGGTTGTAATTCCTACCTTAATAATAATAATGGCAATAACAACTATTTTATATATATATATATATATACATATATACATATATGTACATATATATGTACATATATATACATATATATATATATAGACAGAGAAAGAGAGAGAGTTAATATTACTAGTTACTCCAGGGTCCCCTAACATGTCATTGAGCCCTTGAACACTGTCCACCCTAAGTGCAGAGCTAACACCTGTCTCTGTCTAAACCCATAGTGTTTTCACATCTTTGTCTTTACAACTTTGTCAATGAGCTTGTTTCCTGGTGAGCCCCAGAGTCTGTTCCTGTCCCCTCTGTTGTCCTGGGCAGAGTGGGAGGTGGTCAAGCACTCTGTGGACACAGTCCCCTGGTCCTGAGGGGGAGACGGCCTGATTTTGTTTATGGAAGATGATGTTTCCTAGCTAGGGCAAATTAATATAATTTTGGGGTCACCTGGTGGGCAGAGGGCAGATATAAATAAGGGTTGGAGATTGGGGCGTGTCTGGACTATCAGGGTTTTGTTTGGATAACTGGAATGAGAAAGAGAACCTTCCTTATTTAGCTCAAGGCCGATAGTAGGGGTTCCTGTGGTAGGGGGGCCAAGGCAAGAATATAAAGAGGCAAAGAGAAGGAGTGGCGGTCCAGGAAATGGGAAATCCGGATTGTGGAGTTCTAGGGCTTTCTACAGGGAGCTGGTTGACGGTTGTGGAAGTTGAGTTGAGTTCAGATACCACCGCCAGTTTCAGCTTTGTCTCCAGTGCTCCAAACAGGTCTCTGAGGTCTCGGCCTCTCCCCTCAGTCATTACTGCCACTGTCTTGGGCCATCGTCTCCACCTGCACCACCAGTGGTGGGCTCCCAGGGTTGTGCTGGGGGACCCGCTCCCAGTTGCTCGCCTGTGCGCCCTCTTCCTTCTCTGTTCAGTTGCTTGGTCAGCGACCGCGGTGTCCTTTATCAAAAAAGTTCCTCCTGATTAGCAAATAAATAGCATGTGTGCCCGTGCTGCTAATGAGAAATAAACCTTAGAAGCACAGGGTTAAGCAACTCGGTGTGGACCTATTGTTGTTAGATTCACCGTTGTTGGGCTTAATGAAGCTTTCTCCAGATTTCCTTTCTTCAGATTTCTGTCATTTGGTTCCCTAGCGAGACTCTGGGTGTTTTGTTTTGTTTTAATCAAAGATGCATGGGGGTTGGCAGGGTGAGATGAAGTCACTTTTCTACTTGCCCTCCTCTGTCTGGGTAAATGAAGTCACCCTCCTGGGCCTCCTAAAGGTCATTTATAATAGTTTAATAGCCGGAAATCGTTTCCAAGGGGAAATATATTTCAGTGTCATAACTCTATCTTTTAAAAACCATAAAATGTGAGTGCAGCATAAATAGTGGCACAGAACAGAGCATCTTGTACAACAGCATTCTGTGTGTGGGGCCTCGTATGACACCTGTCCTCTCATCCTGGGCCCCTGTCGCAAACACACGTTACGAGGTTCGAACGCTGAATGGATTTGGTGGCCTGGCCGGAGCAAGGCCAGTAAAGTGTGGTTTGAGCATATGTTCACTTAAGGCATCTTTTTTTTAATTGTGTTCTTGTTCTTTTGTTCCTTTTATATTTTTTTATGTCTGTTTATTTGTGAGAGAGAGTGTATGTGTGTGTGTGAGCAGGGAAGGGGGAGAGAGAGAGGGAGACACAGAATCCCAAGCAGGCTCTGCACCGTCAGCACAGAGCCCGACATGGGGCTCGAATTCACAAACCATGAGATCATGACCCGAGCTGAAATTGAGCCGCACGCCTCACAGAGCCACCCAGGCGCCCCTCTTTTGCACCTGAAGTCAGCCTGGTACTTCTCTGTTATGCCACTTAGTGAACATCCAGCAGGGACTGCGGTTGGCAGCAACTTTCTGAGCAAATGTTCTCAACATCGAAGGAACAAGAAGCTGAAAAAGTGTACAGGCAGCTCAGGGACAGCTTTTCATTAAAATATTAGCGGTGTCATCGCCTTGGCGTCGCTGTGTCTCCTTGTACGGACGCACTGACTTCCGTGTTCCCTTTTGCCAACAGGACCGTGGAAACAACCAGCTTTGATTTGTTGCTAAAAACAGACGACGACTGTTACATAGACTTAGAAGCTGTGTTTAATAGAATTGCCCACAAGAATCTGGACGGGCCTAATTTTTGGTGGGGAAAGTAAGTTAAAGCTTGTTAGCCACTTGGCCTTCAGGTACCTGATCCAATGGGATGAATTTATAATGAAATACGTAAGCTGTCTTTCACAAGCAAAACATGTGAGCTGGGAAACCCCCCTCCTAGGCTCCTGGGTTACTGTATGTTGTTCACCAAGTAGAGGGAAATTCTTCGAAATGAGAAACCTCAGGCTCATGTGATGAAGGAGGAGAAACGGTAGGGCTTTTATCCTCGTGGCCCAGAAAGAAGTGGTTAGAATAAATTTGTGACACATTTCTTGAAACTGCTGCTTCTTTAGAATACAGTATGGATTAATGAGGGGTTTTTAGCGTATGTACACAAGATGGTCTGGCACTTTCAGAAACCCCACAAATGTAACCTTGAGAGAATCCGATAGACCATTCTTTTATACGCCACACCTGCCAGCTAGAGAATTGCTTTTCTTGGACTAAAAAAACACTTCTCATTCTTTGCTCACCTTTACAGCTTCGCCCTCTGTAGTGATAAGAAAGGGGTGCGGCCTCCTAGTGGTAGGACAGGGGTCAAACCAATACGAAGAGACCAACTTGTTTTGAATCTCAGTTTCAGACTGAACTGGGCAGTTGACCGAACCGGCAAGTGGCAGGAGCTGGAATACCCCAGCCCCGCCTACCCGGCCTTCGCCTGCGGCTCGGGGTACGTGATCTCCAGGGACATCGTCCAGTGGCTGGCCAGCAACGCGGGCAGACTGAAGACCTATCAGGTGACTCGGGATTTCTGACCCAAGAGTGTACAAGCTTCACCCAGCCCAGGATTCCATCGCTGACACAGAGCCGGTGTTCCCCAGGGAAAGCATGTTAGTCTGTCTGGGTAGGATTCACCCTCAGAGGTCAGGGATGCAGCCCTCGCCTTCAGATCCTGGCTCTAAATTCTATTCCTAAACCTTTTCTTGAGCCTGCTTGTTTTCAGACTATATTTTATAAGTGTAGTCCCTGGAGGAATGGAAGGCTTGACATTCATAAGAAGGAAGACGATACAGCAAGTGTTTGCTTTCTGTTGATTCCGGTGACGGTGGCAATGAACAAGCCGCCCGGCTCTCGGATCCACAGTGTCCTTCACACGGTCGTGCTGGAGGTTTAAGGCCCATGAGAAGGGCGGACCGGCCACTTGCTATATTGTCTCTAGTCTTCTCCTTGCGATGTGCAGTTCCTGGCCGCTGGCTTTTACTCTGTGTACAGGTGTTAATACGGTCTTGGCATTTGCTGGTAGAGTAACGAGAAAACAAGTAGAAAGAGGATTACGAGAACGGGTGGCATCCCGTTTAAAGATGATACAGCATTTAAACTTTTGCCTTTCAACTTCACGGGGCACGTACAGGGTGAAGACGTGAGCATGGGCATCTGGATGGCCGCCATAGGGCCCGCACGGTACCAGGTAAGCAAGCCTGACGGGGGACTGGCCCCGGGGCACTCGGAAGGCGAAGGTCCTGTGTCAGACGGGCACAAACAGTGAATTGAAGATGATTCACAGAGCTGCACTCTTGATTGAATGCACAGTGATCCACATAGGTTCGCATATAGTATTTTTCTGAGTTTAAACCAAAAGTAAAGATTTTGTAAGTTTTCCTACTCAGAGAAGAACTGGGTCTTATACGTTTGGTCAGAAATTCTTTGCCGTTTTAAAACTTAAGGAACCAGGCGCCTGGCTGGCTCAGTCGGTAGAGCATGCGACTCTTGATCTGAAGGTCATGAGTTCAAGCCCCGTGTTGGGCACAGAGATTACTAACAACAACCAAAAAACCCTCAAGGAATCAGCTGGCTTAGGTTTCCAGCAGTGGTGGTTCAAGGACCCTTCAGCCCCTCTGACTGATAGAACTAAAACATTGTAAGGTGTCTTATAAAATAAACTGATCAGTGAGCCAGGAAAAGAAATGAATTTGCAGAGACCAGAACAGAAATAGCCCTGAGAAGACAGCAGGTATAAAGCTGGGGTTTGCCTCCAAGAGTGCTGTTGAATTTTGGATTCTTGCGGCCTCCACTTTGGCCACAGAAGGTGGGCAGAGAGGCACGTGCGGGGTCTGCCGGACACGACCTCTGCGTGGCGCCCCGGCCCCAGAGCAGGGCACCCTCGCTGCAGGGGTGAACGGGAATAAACCCCCACCTGCTGGGTCAGCTTTGACAGTCTGTGTCATAGTGAAGCCCAATCTGACTTAACACTGAAGCTAACTTTCTGTATCTGCTAATTGTGCTGTCCGTGGTCTCTGTGGGCCTGAGTCTGTAGTTTGATGTTGCTTATGGAGCTTGTTTCTTGACGTGCTGAGAGACCGGTGTGCGTGACCTCATGTTCCTTGGAAATGGAGGTCTGTATTTAAAACTCCTTCCACAGAGGGCCTTACCGTCTACTTGACTGCATTACCAACGAATGTGACTCATGCTGCACACCCACCCAGGTGGTGCAGGCGGGGTTCCAGACGCTCAGGGTCAAGGCTGAGACCCAGGTTTTGTTTTCTAAATTACACACACACACACACTTTCTCCTTCCCTCCCTCTAGGGGGTCCTGGCTGTGAGTCCCCGGGCCCCGTGGCCTTTTAAAACCCAGCAGGGCCTTCGGGGCACACGTGGACTCTAGCTCCTTTCCTCTGCCACCAGTTCAAACATGCTGTGAAAAGACTTGATTCTTTCTAGCATCTTTATGTCCTGAGACGGCAGGGGTTTCTCAGGCTCTGTTGTATCACTGGGAAGCAGCTGGTGGTTAAGAGGCAGTCCCTCCTGTTCCCCTTGCCGGCATCCGCTCACCTTTACTACCCTCGCCGTGACTGACCTTGGGCAAAGTCCCGCACACTCAGTCTCTCAATCGTAAAAGGGAAAGGATTCCTACCTCACAGGTTTTAGGAGAATTCACTAGTATTTATTTATCAAGCGCCCGCTGCCATCCCCAGAATACCGTAAGCTTCCATGGGAACAGCTGCTGTTACCTCTTCCCGCAGCCGCTGGGAAACTTTCCGTTTGCGCTTCCCGGGCTTTCTGGTCACAGAAATCCCCCCCACTGCCGCCCCCACCTGCGGTGGTTTCGGTGGTTCACACGCAGGTGTCTGCCTCTGCCAGCTTTCGTGGTCTGATCTTCAAATCCGTTCCACGGCTCCCAGGTTCACCTTTGTTTTTCTCCAGGACGGCCTGTGGCTGTGTGAGAAGACGTGCGAGACGGGAATGTTGTCCTCACCCCAGTACTCCCCGCAGGAACTGACCCAGCTGTGGAGGCTGAAGGAAGCGTGTGGAGACCCCTGTCAGTGCGAAGCGGCCGGAGGAGGAGCGTAACTCGCGGTGTGTGAGGCTGAGGGTGTGTGCAAGCGAGAGTCTGAGGAGAGCCTACGGTTTGGCTGTCGAGTCCATGTGTCTTTCAGGATTGTTCTAGGTTGGCACTTTTTACCTGTAACCAATGTGACATTTCTAAACGTGTGCACAAAATTTCCTTTTTAAAAACCGACTGCTACTGTAGCCTAAGAAAAATTTTATTTCTGTATTGGAAGAACATTTGAGAAATACCAAATTGTTTTATAAAACAAAAAAGTTTCTAAAAGCTGATGTATCATTTCTAGTTTATAATTCATTACTATCACTTTTGGTTAAAATTTGGCCTAGTTCAGAAATCTTGAGTAATGACAGAGAATGTGAATTTCAACCTGGATTACAGAATAGTTCCATAAAGCATAATGAGGATAATTAAGGGCCAAAAAGAACTCACAGAATGCTGTGTGGGCACTGATACCAAAGCTTGGGGTTTCTGGAAACGTCTGAAGTGGGCAACTTGAACTTGAAAAGGAACCAATCCACTCGGTTCAGGACTTTGGTTTTAAAGTACACTTATTAAGTGGGCTAATTCAAGTTTTCTTTTGCCATTTAACACAAATCCTGAAGGTCACAGTCTGGTACTATTGAAAAAAAACAAAACTAAAATGGGGATAGAAGTCAAATACCTCTCAGGGTTTTAGTGACATAGGGAAGGATACTGCTTAAACAGTTGACACTTCAAATGAGTTTTGCTTTCCTCCTGTCATTGCCCGATGGTTCCCTACTACACGTGAATTCCCATCAGAGCTGGTCGTCACCTGTAGAAGCACGTATGCCCAGTGTAGGTGCAGCTGCAGGAAAGAGCACGGGCTTCATTTCTGCAAGTACTCTAAAAATAGTGCAGCAGAGAAGAGAGATCATAGCATATGCGTTACACACAGAAGAGGTGCCTCCCTGAGGTCCAGGGACAGTTTCCAAAATGACCTCCCGAGTCCTTTTGGTCACCTTTTAAACTAGTAGTAACAGTGGAATTCCATTAAAACTGGTCTTATGCTGGACCTTAACTGTGTTCAGATTTCATTAGACTAGCTAGGTTCTATTTAATATTTAAAGTAGCCATGAACTATAAATACGAAATAAAATCAGAGAGTCATTAGCAGTAACCAAGGCTTTGCACCTACTGTTATATATATGCCTAGAAATGGTCTCTTCCCAATGAAAAATACCACTTTTTCTCTACTTAGGGCAAGTTGTAAAACCTCTTCTTCTGACAGAATTGTTCCAGAGAATCATTCCTTTCCAGTGAACCCCAGTCATGATAAAACAGTGGAGTCTCTGAACTTGATTAGTTGGCTGTTACCATCGCACTAACAGGTAGTCTCCGTTTTCCACAGAATAGAACTGTAATGACTGCTGGTCATTTTCTAGCTCAATCTCTCTGCCAGGCATCTAAAAACAGAACAAAGGGTTAATACATCAAAGATGTCTGTTTTTCACCGAGAATCCAGCCGAGTCACAAAAGCCCCAGCTGAATGACGTGTCTTACGGGGGGGCGGGGACCTAAGCTTGACTCTGTGTTTCGCTGGGCAACTTACTTTGGGACTTTCGTAGGACAGCAGAAGTTCTGACACAGGAACTTTGAGAAGACGTGACAGCAGTCCCTTCACCTTCTGAATGGTCATGGAATCTGTCAAAAGACACACCCTCAGTTCCCTTGAATAACAGTTCCGTGTCAAACGAGCTCACGTGACAAGCCCACAGTCGCAGTGACTCAGTGTTCCATCATTAGGGAAAGGCTCACCTGCCCCGGGGCGGCGAGAGCCGGGTCCACACCACCTACTGGACATTCGGGAAGCTGTGGGAAACGGAGCCAATGTTTGACCTAAGTGCCCTTGACAATGGCTTTTCATTACCATCTCAGTGGTGTTTAATATCTCCTCCTTACTCTGAAGAAACCGGAAATCCTATTCTCTGCACAGAGGGGTAAATGTGAGTAAAACCCTGACCTTCCTAAACCTCTGTGATCACTCACTTCTGGATGGCTGAGAGAACGCTGGGGCGGGGCGCCCCGAGGACGTCTGTCCGTCCCTCTGCCTTGGTTTCCTCCCTGGGGAGTGAGGGAGGCCCAAGTGGTCTATAGGCTCCCTTGGAGCGCGCCCAGTCTGTGGGGATTATGACGTGTAAATGCGCTTGACATGCGAGGGGGATTTACTCAATGAGCAAATGCTTTGGTTTGTTCAGAAAACGCTATGAACTTCTTTCCAAAGATGGGTTGTGGTAAATACTGGATATTTTGGTGATGAGAAATAGTTTCTCTGAAGCTTTAGCTGGAGGTACAGCAATAGTGTGGTGTTCCTACAAATATCACATGTATTCAAATATTTTTCTATCAAAAATGATTTTTGTAAAAGCTGTGTGTTTTTATGCAACTTGTCATAATAAATGTTATCTTTATTTTAGAATAAAAACTGGCCTTATTTATGTATTGAATATAAACACTTGACACTTGTAATTTTAATGAACGTAACTTGTTCTTTTACGTGTGAACCTGTGTAGATAATCTTGTCCTTTCAAAAGCCTTAGGTGGACCGGCTTTCCTTGTTTGGAGGGTGATCAGCGATGGGTTAACTCCTCCACAGCAACAGGGAAGACACATTCCTAACTCACATCAGAAACAGAAAGTTTGGTCACAAAACAGTCCTCAGAAGAAATCTGCCTACTCGCACTGTGTCTTTAGAAAAACAGCAATTTGCATGTAATGCTCTAAATAACAATACCATTTTTAATGTGAAAGTAACACGATTGTCTTCACATTTAGAAAACGTAGAGATGGTTAACTGTCCCTGTGCCTCCCCATGACCACTGTTAGAATTTTAACGGGTAGGGCGCCTGGGTGGCTCAGTCGGTCAAGCGTCCGACCTCAGCTCAGGGCATGATCTCATAGTGAGTTCAAGCCCCACGTCGGGCTCTGTGCTGACAGCTCAGAGCCTGGAGCCCACTTTGGATTCTGTGTCTCCCTCGGCTGCTCCTCTGCTTGTGCACTCTCAAAAAATAAAATAGGACATTAAAAAAAATTTTTTTTTTAAGTTTAACAGGTATACACTTCCAGGCGTTCCTCCATTTCTAGAAGGATGGACAGGTTTCACCTGCAGTGGTCCATCTTTTATCTCTTCACGCCAGTTCCTCTAGACCTGCACAGCCCAGCACAGCCGCTGCATGGCTAGTGAGCACCTGAAGTGCGGGGAGTACGACTCAGGAACTGAATTTTATGATTTCAATGTAATGCATTTAAATGGTGGCTCGTGGCAGCCATCCTGGACAGTGCGGCTCTAGACCTACTTCATTCTCTTTAAAGATCCGTGATACGGCAACGCGTGGCCCAAACTTAACCACTTATTTCTCCACCGGTGAACATCTGTTTTTAATTCTACCATCACAAGTGCCACAAGGTAGAATGCTCAGTCGTACCGTATACCCATACGTATGGGCAAAAGACGATGTTGCAGTCCTTTACATTTCCTTATCACGTTTTGAAGAACAGTTATGTTGGTGGTTGAACAGGGGCAGCATGTGGCGTAAAAATCAATAGCGAGAACTGTTGTAATCTGCTGCCTTGCTGCCAGGTTTCGAGAACACAGGACTCCGATTCTGTACTGCTTGAAGCAGTAATTATTACATATAATTTCTATGGATGATTCTGCTGGGTCCATCTGAAGATGAATACAAATCAGTGCATGAACATGGTGGGTGTTCCAGGGGGCACCGCATCTCAGAAGAACTGGGACACAGGTATAGAGAGTGGGAGAGGAGAGGGTGAGGCCACACTGTCGCCATCGGCCTAGAGCCACAGTCACACGCACACCCAGCCACAGTCCTTGACGGATGGAGCTTGGTGCCCTTCCCCAAAGAAGCCCTTGAACAGAAAGCTGAACTCAGGGCTGACAACATTCTTGAGCAAATACTCCTCAGTAATAACCTCCCCAGGAGTTGATTTTATCGATCTGGAAAGTAAAGGGAAAAACAAACGCGATCCAAAGCCTACTACATTAACAAAAAGCTCTGGGTCTCTCACTGGTCTGTCCCCGTGAGTGTCTTTACCGACAGTACTTAAGTCTGAAAACAGAATAACCAAAGGGGAGCCACTACTTTGAATTCATGGTGATCTAACAGCACAATTACAGATCACAGGAACAGAAATTAGACTGCTAAGGAAAATGGAGTAATACTGGTATTAAATGACAGTTACCAGTCAGAAAGGTACCCCTGTGAGTACAAACCCTTCCATAAGCGATACTGTGAGCTTGTGGGATTTGATAAAAAATTAATTTAAAAATAAATGTGAATTGACTGCACTGACAGGCAAACAAAGAAAAGTCTTTTACTAGAGTCATTTATGGTGATCTACATTCCATTTCTTGGGCAAATCCTCACTGTTCTAAATTTAACCTGTTGATATTACTATTTAACTCTGAATCAAGTTTAATCTTGAGAATTCACAGTATACTCAAAAGATGGGCTGTAATTTTTTCTAAGTTTAAGGTCACTTAGAGCAGTCTAGTTTGTTGACACAGAAGTATTTTCGGAATAAAATGAATTCAGTTCCAGCAACACTAATGTTTAGACAGAGTTCCGAAGTAGCTTTTCCAAAAGAAAACCATTTCAGTGTTTCCGTTAAAAGACCACGTCTGAGAACTTTCCACAGGGACTCCCGATCGGTAAGGAGTCGAGCGTATGAGAAGTCACAGATGTCCAAATAATTCACAGTTCGGGTCACTAGGACACATTTCCTGTTTTATGAAGGGATGGTGAGACGGACCTCAAGCCCAGTGAAACAGTCTCTCTGGACCAGAGCAACCATTTGAGAACTAAACCGAGGTGGATGCAGGAAAGGCCAAGCCAGTCCAGCACTAATGACTTTGGCTGAAGATGTAAATGTACGCAGGGGCTTGTGGTTTAACAGGACTTTCCTAGATCAGCTGATATGGTTACAGGAGACTCGGGCTTCCCGGAAGGGGTTGGGGGGAGGGGGAGGACGAGGATGCTGGCACGATTAGTTGTATTTTAGATCATAAAAGATTAGTGGAAACCTATCAACTCTAGAAGTTCGGACACTTTGCTTCTAGCCAACTCGTAGGCCAGCAATTCATAAGCGCAACGAGTGGAAAAGCCTGTTTTTCTTACCTGGCAGTTGTTTTTCTGTGACTTTCTGATCAACCTGATTAGGATATTTTATCTTCAGTGCTTGAAGGAAAAAAGGAAAGAGAGTGACTGAGACCTACTGTAATAAGGATTTAAATTACACACACACGTTAACAGCAGCTGACAAATGATAATGGCTTTTCAGTACAGCTTGGCTCAAATCCTAATAAAGGGTCTTACCGATGTTGAAAATCCCTTCTGTTAATACTTCACAGAATTACTAACAACAACAAAAATGGCTGGACCAACGTTCTAATGCCATCCCTTCTCCCCTTAATAGTCCTTTCCTGAGAATTTGGCTGTGTGTTCCAGTGTAAGAAAAGTCACAAATTTACAAATCACAAGTCCATTCACTTCTCACATACTGCCCATTTATAACACCATTAGGTGAATTGAAAGCATGAGAATTGCCAAAATGTCCAATATAAGAATTAAAATTCTTTTAAAATGTTTATTTTTGAGAGAGAGAGAGAGAGAGAGAGAGAGAGAGACACAGACACCAGGCATGAGTGGGAAAGGGACAGAGAGAGGAGGAGACAGAATCCGCAGCAGGCTCCAGGCTCCGAGCTGTCAGCACAGAGCCTGACGCGGGGCTCAAACCCACGAACCGCGAGATCGTGACCTGAGCCAGATTCGGACACTCAACCGAGCCACCCAGGCGCCCCCCAATATAAGAAGTTAGATAGCCTTGAGAATTCATCATTTCTCTAAAAACTGAAGTACTCACTTAGTACTTACTTAAGAGAAACAATCACTATTAGCTCATCACTATCTTTCCGCGCCTAAGGACGCTAATACAAATACGTGGTCTTTGAGTGTGAGGTTCTTACTTAGTAGCTGGTTTTTGAGCAAAAACGGCTGTCGTGTTTTGAGTTCCCCGTCTTCAGGTGCACCATATTCTGCGGAAGAAGAAATAAAAAAGGATGAGTGATAAGCCTTAAGCCACCGGAAGCAAAAACACGAACAGTAAGTGTTTGCATAGCCTTTTCCCTTCCGGGGATAAACCTCGCAGCGGCTGCCACGCTAACCTGGCAGCGGGGTCCTTTTATTCAGTTACTGGTTTGCTTATTTTTAGGAAGGGCGGACGCAACTGCTTGCAAGCCTGGGACCCTCCATCACTGATCCTCACAGACGGCGCCCCGACTCGAGCTGGCAAGAGGAGGCTGGGCTTTCAGACACTTAGGACACTTTTTATTCAAAGTTTCACCTTTGCTAACCGTTCCCTCGCATTCTGGGTCCTGAGAGAGAAGCCTGGTGCCATCTGGGACACAGCTCATGGGACACCTTCGAGTCTCGGCCAGAGCGTGCGACACCAGGCCGGGCGCTCAGCACCTCCCCCTGCCTGGGAAGGGGATCCCATAGGAGGACATCAGAAAAGCTGGAGCCTTCCTGCTCGAACTTCTGCTGGGCCAACCAGAGACCGCGTTTCTAGAAATACCCCCAAGTATCTGTGCTTTTGTCTCGTAGCGTTCTCAGCCGTGAAATACTGGGCCGTAGGCACAGGAATGCGTTAGAATCTTCCCTTCCCGTCACCTCCCCCAAGTGCTGCAGAATTCACCTAAGGTGGCCAGGAAATTGGGCCAGCTAATAGAGTGATTTGAAAGCAATTCCCATAGGCAGCTTTTCTTCCTCAAAGATCATGTTCCAGCCTGAAGCGCTTATGCGGTGAGCTTCTTGCATTAGGAAATATATATTAAAAAAAAAAAAAAAAGAAAATCACATAAAAGTGAAATTTGGAATAATAATGAAGTCAAAACAAAATGGAAAGTTACATCAGGGACTAAGAATCATGAAGTCATGGCTTCAGTGCCTGAGGACCCAGGCTGGCGAGGGTGAGGAAGTACCTTGTGTTCCCAGTGCCCAAACCAGTAGGGGACACGCACACGGGGAGCTCTCAGGACAGAGTGCTGACCAAGTACCGTGCACTCGTCTGAACTTTCCTGGACGTTAGAATTAGCTGGGGAGCTTAAATGCCAATGCCCAGATTCTACCTTGACATCTGTGTGTTTTTTTAAGTTTATTTATTTTTGAGAGACCAAGAGAGAGTGAGCAGGGGAGGGGCAGAGAGAGAGAATCCCAAGCAGGCTCCGCACTGTCTGCACAAAGCCCGACATGGGGCTCCAACTCACGAACCGTGAGGTCACGACCCAAGCCGAAACCAAGAGTCAGATGCTTAACCAGCTGAGCCACCCAGGCGCCCCTTAATTTTTAAAATGCCCTCAGTACGTTTCTGGGGACACACACCCCAATGTTTATAGCAGCACTATCAACAATGGCCAAAGTATGGAAAGAGGCCAAATGTCCATCGGTGGATGAATGGATAAAGAAGATGTGGTATATATATACATACAATGGAATCTTACTCGGCAGTCAAAAAGAATGAAATCTTGCCATTTGCAGCTATGTGGATGGAACTTAGAGGGTATTATGCTAAGCGAAATTAGAGAAAGACAAAAATCATGACTTCACTCACACGAGGACTTTAAGCGACAAAACAGATGAACATAAGGGAAAGGAAACAAAAATAATATAAAAACAGGGAGGGGGACAAAACGGAAGAGACTCATAAATATGGAGACCAAACTGAGGGTTCCTGGAGGGGGTGTGGGAGGGGTGATGGGCTAACTGGGTAAGGGGCACGAAGGCATCTACTCCTGACATCATTGTTGCACTATACGCTAATTTGGATGTAAATTTAAAAAAAAATGAAATTAAAATGCCCTCAGTACAACCCGAGTCGAGATACGCTGGAGTGCTTCCTGCCCCCCTTAAAGGAGGGAGAGTACTGCCTCCTCCAGCAGGGAGTCAGGTGAGCACGCACAGCTGCTTTCTGTCCCCGAATGCCAACCTCTCTCTTCCGGCAGCGCACGCCCTTTCCCAGCTTGCTTCCTTCTGCTCAGACAGCTGCCTGCTTCTCTTTCCTAAAGGCAGTGGTTTAATTCTTGCTCCCAACTCGCTGGAGCGGCCCCAGGAAAGCACCCGTCAGCTATGCAGAGGAGTACGAAGAGACCCAGAGGAGAAAAACGGTGGCACCGAGGGTCCCCTTTGCTCCCCAGCTGTTCTAGCTGCAAGGCCGCTGGCAGGGAGGGGGGCGGGGGTCGCCGCGCAGGGAAGGCTCCGGGCCTCATGTACGTACTCAGACAGAGGGACTGGTATCTGGGATGGGCTGCAAGAAATTCTTCATTTGGCCTGTTTTTGTCTGGATCCTGATGTCCGCCAGCCTTTTTCCATTCATTTCCAAATGCTTTTCGGTAATCAAGCTCAGCCCCACGCCTTTCCTCTGGTAGAATCTATATTAATGTGAATAAAAACAGGTCTGTTAAGGTGTTTTGTTTTTTTTTTTAATGTTTATTTTCGAGAGCTCATAAACAAGGGGGAGGGGCAGAGAGAGAGGGAGGCACAGAATCTGAAAACCGGCCCCAGGCTCCGAGCTGTCAGCACAGAGCCCGACGCGGGGCTCAAACTCATGACCCAGGAGATCGTGACCCGAGCGGAAAGAAGCCGGCTCCGCTGAGCCACCAACTGACCCACCAGGCACCCCCGTTAAAGTGTTCTTCTAATGAGTGTTTGCATTTTGTACCCTGTCCTTCCTCCACTCTTCACACACACAGAATAATCACATCGAGAGGGACAACGCTTCATATGGCTTTACCTTTCCTCGCTAACACGGACAGAATTCAAGAGTTTACTGAAGAAGAAAAACCAGTTTCGGTCTTACGCTTTTCTTCATGAGAGTATTTGTCCACCTGCCGGCGTGTGGGCTGCGGCAGGTGCCCTGGGCCCCTGGGGGCGCTGACACCACAGGCGAACGGCCCCACCTGGGCGATCGGCTGAGGAGAGGACAGGCTCTGCGGTTCTGTGCCCCGTCTGCCTCTGCCCCCCCAGGAAAAGGAGCAGGTGCCCAGAATCCCTCGCCCCTCCTCAAGGGGCAGCTAGGCAACTTCTGTCCTCACCCGAGTAACGCCGCCTCCTGAGGAGTCGGAAAGAAAGACTTCTTAGTACCGCACAAGGGTAGTATTTTACCATATGGGGGAAAAGCTACATCTGAACCCTTTACAAGATTCAGGGGCGCCCGGGTGGCTCAGTCGGTTAAGCGTCCGACTCTTGATCTTGGCTCCGGTCCTGATCCCATGGTTTGTGAGGTCGAGCCCCGTACAGGACTCTGTGCTGACAGCGTGCAGCCTCCTTGGGATCCCGCTCTCCTTCTCTCTGCCCTTCTCTCATTCACGCACTCACATGCGCTCTCTCAAACAACCAACCATAAAATACCTCATCGTGATACTAAGCGCCCACCTCACATTTGTTCAGGGTCTTCAGCTGACCGATTTTGGCGATGATGAACTGGCGTGTGGTCTGTGGTCCGCTGCCTCCTTCCGTCAGGGGGTTTCTTACGCAGGACAGAGCACGCAGACTCTGTAACTTATCCAGCTCGTTGATAAACGACCACTGAAACCCAACGGAAAAAATACGTGAATATAAGCATGTTTCAGGCTACTTTCCTAGATGATCTGAACTAGCCAGAGAAAAGCATGAATCTCCAGTTCCAATCCGAGGCACTGGATCTCATCATGCACCAAGCACCCACTAAGAAGACCGTGCGCTTTTACTCTAGAACTGTGCCGTGTAAAATGACCGTCTGCTGACGGGTGAATTAAACTAATTTCTCTGTTAATATTTTTGGGTTTTCTGAGGAGTTTCACCCTGAGGAAGCACTTCTCTTTCAGTCTAAAGTATCTTTGGGGCACCTGGGTGGCGCAGTCGGTTAAGTGTCCGACTTCAGCCAGGTCACGATCTCACGGTCCGCGAGTTCGAGCCCCGCGTCGGGCTCTGGGCTGATGGCTCAGAGCCTGGAGCCTGTTTCCGATTCTGTGTCTCCCTCTCTCTCTGCCCCTCCCCCGTTCATGCTCTGTCTCTCTCTGTTCCAAAAATAAATAAACGTTGAAAAAAAAATTTTAAAGTATCTTTTGGCTACAGCAAAATAGAAAGTTTCTGCAGAGCAAGGGAAACCATCAACAAAACTAAAAGGCAACCTACAGAATGGGAGATCATCGCAAATGACATATCCAATAAAGGCTGAGTCCAGAATATGTAAAGAACTTGTAAAACTGAACGCCCAAAAGACAAATACAGTAAAACCTTGGATTGTGAGTAACTTGTCCTGCGAATGTTCTGCAAGATGAGCAAACTTTTCTGATAAATTTAACTTGATAAACGAGCAACGTCTTGCAATACGAGTACTACGTGAGGCCGAATGTCACATGATCACAACCGAGCCAGTGGTTCTTGAAATTCGCTTTGATATACGAGTGCTTTAGAGTATAGCTTGCCTCCGGAACAAATTATGCTCATAAACCAAGGTTTTACTGTGATTCGATTAAAAATGGGCAAAAGAAATGAACACATTTCTCCAAAGAACACATCCAGATGGCCAACAGATACAAGCAAAGATATTCAACGTCACTCATCATCAGGGAAATGCAAATCCAAACTACAATGAGGTATCATCTCACACCTGTCAGAAGGGCTAGTATCAAAAACATAAGAAGCAACAAGTGTTGGTGAGGATGTGGAGAAAAAGGAACCCTTGTGCATTGCTGGTGGGAATGCAAACTGGTGCAGCCACTGTGGAAAACGGTATGGAGGTTCCTCAAAAAGTTAAAAACAGAACTCCCTACAATCCAGTAATCGCATTACTGGGTCTTTACCCCCAAAGTACAAAAACACTAGCTTTGGGATACATGCACCCCTATGTTTATTGCAGCGTCGTTTACAAGAGCCAAATCATGGAAGCAGCCCAAGTGTCCATCAATAGGTGGCTGGATAAAGAAGACGTGGTATGTATGTGTGTGTGTGTATGTATACACACACACACACACAAATATACACACACACACATACACACACACACATACACATACACACACACACACACACATATATATAGTAAAATATTACTCAACCCTCAAAAAGAATAAAATCTTGCCATTTCCAACAACATGGATGGAGCGAGAAAGTATTATGTTACATGAAACAAGTCAAAGACAAATACCCTATGATTTCACTCATGTGGGATTTAAGAAACAAATGAACAAAAGGAAAACACAAGAGAGCGAGACAAACTAAGAAACAGAATCTTAACTCTAGAGAACAAACTGATGGTCACCAGAGGGGAAGGGGGTGGGGGTGAAATAGGTGATGGGGATTAAGAGCACACGTATCACGATGAGCACTGGGTCCCGTGGGGAGGTGTTGAATCCCTGTATTGCACACCCGAGACTAACAGGACACTGCATGTTAACTCTACTGGAATTAAAGTTAAACCCTTTAATAAAGAATAGTCTTAAAGTAAAATATTTTTTAATAGAAGGAACCTGCAAACGCCATCGTAAGAGTGGAAGTGAGGATACAGTGTGCACATTGTGAAGAAGCTCTTACTTGCGAGATCTGATTGTCATTCACTACAAGGTACTGCAAGGAAGGAAACATTGATGTTTTGCACCCTGGAAAAAAGGAGAATTAAGTCACACGGCAGAAGTGAAAGAAAGCGCAGAAGTATGGGCTACCGGGCGGGGGGAGTAGAGTTAATCTCAAATACCAGTTCCTGCATCCGGAAAATGTAGAGAAGAAATTCCGACGTCAGAAAGGATTAGTTGTTCTAATCTGAAATTTAAAATGTTAAATTTGATTGCAAGGAACAATATAAAATGCTACAGGCGGTCAACCAGACTAGATTTGTAATGCTCTTCCCCCACCCTAGGTTTTTGTGCCCCATGAAATGCTTAGAAACCACAGAGTCTGGTTTAGGGCGCGCAGAGAGGACTGTTCACGCTACGTTGTGAGGGCTCCCCAGTCACCTAACTGCTCCTGGTGCCCGCGGCGGTGCCACGTGTTAACGGGTCTCCAAGAGCAAACAGACATGATCTGACTTCCTTAAGTTTAATGAATGAAGACTTCTGACATTAGCACCAGGCCGAGTTACCCTTTCCTCAATGACCTCGTACAGACACAGACTGCGCACCATGTGGTCTGCAAACACCTCCTCTACGTAAATTCAGAGAAAAGTTTCCCAAAGGGGATTCGTGTGTGAATTCCATCTGAGCAAGTACACACAGCCTACGATGCATTCACTAAAAACCTCCTAAGCACTGCTGTAACGGCATTTTAGGAGCAAATTACCTGGGGAGATGCGCTATGAGAAACAGCTGATTTTCATCAATTAATGGATTAGAGGAAAGGTCTAATAACTTGACCGTCTGTAGAACATCCGCCGGCCTGTGTGGAAAATCAAAGTGTGTCAACATGAATTTAATCTGACTTGTCTTCAAAGACACATGGCTTTTAAAATACCTGCATTTGGTGTAAAGGAGGTGAAGGGAGCAGGAGGCGAGTGGACAGGACTTTGAAAGGGCAACAGGAGGGAGGGACCTTGCAGTGCTGGAAATGTCCTCTATGTGGATGGACCAACTTCAGGATCCTGGCTGTGGTATCGCACCCATGGGAGAAAGTGGGTGATGGGTACAGGGGAGCTCTGGGCATTATTTCTTATAACTGCATGTGAACCTCAAATTATCCCCAAATAAACAGTTTCACTTAAAAACACCTGCATTCGCCTGTATAATAAGTCGTTCCATACAGTGAAGTCTCATTAGCTTGAATCCTTTCGTTGGGAATGTATTATAAATTTGCCCACGTTTAATTTCACATAGTAATTTAATGATATCAACAAAAGAGGCAAGACAACGTATTTAATTTACTCAAGGAAAATAAGCTTTTCCATAGACTCAGTACATCAATCTTACACACACAGTGCTACCTACGATGCAGGATTTGATCCGTATAAAAGCATTTCCTCTAGAACCTCCATTTAGAAACAGAAGTTAACTATATTTCTATGAAGCTACTAAAGTTCTGGTCTTCAAATATGTTTAATTCAAGGCTTACACTCCGATGGGCTGTGAGTAATTTGTGAGTAATAAGCATTTTCCCATTCTTATTTGCAAATCCTTAAAAAAAATAATGTTGGGGGGCGCCTGGGTGGCTTAGTTAAGTGTCTGATTCCATTTCTGCTCAGGTCATGATCTCACGGTCTGTGGGATCAAGCCCCACATCAGGCTGTGTGCTGAAAGTGTGGAGCCCGCTTGGGATTCTCTCTCCCTCTTTCTCTGCCCCTTCCCCCCCATACTCTCTCTCTCAAAATAAATAAATAAAATTGATGATGGGTATAATGGAGATCATGTGTTTATTCAGGATGGCTGAATGGTGACACACACGTGGACGTGAACCCTTGTTACCTTTCTGAAATGGAGATGTCGTTAGACTTGAGGTACAGCTCCTCCAGGACCGGCCACCCAGGGGCGCACCGCAGCACCTAGAAGGGAAACTCCGGTCAGGGCGAAACAGCCTCTACTGGTCCTTCCTGTGTGTTTACTACTGTACCTTCCCCATCAATTCAGTTCAGTTACTGTTTGCGAAACAAAGTGCCCTACGGACATTTCATCGCAGACTCTAATTCAGGCCAGGAGTGCTAGTGGACGGGCGGTAACACTTAAATGTTAAGAGCTGTGTTTTAATGACACGGCCGCATAGACATCGGGCACTCTAAGCTACGAGCGGGCCATCCAGGGGCGTCCTGAACTGTACAAGTCTCCTGCGAAGTAGACTTGCAGACAGGACAGTTTGCTTAACCAAAAAAGTAAGGGACTTGAGGTCCCCACCTGTCCTCGATTCTCAATGCCAACCCGGGTTTGCGAAGAAGACGCTAATCGGACGGTACTTCGCAACCATGGTTTCTAAATTTCCCCACTTGCACTTCATCCCCAGCATCTCGATCTCCAAGTGCCCTTCCTGTTCTGATGCTCAATCTGAACCCACTCACCAGGAAGGAGCCCTAGGACACAGGCGCACCAGGCAGAGGTGATTCGTCCCTAAGGGAGGTGCCTCGGTGGCATTTCGTAGACGAACCACTTGGCTGGGGATATACTTATCTGCACTTGGTTCGAAAAAGGAATATTCTGGGTGTGTGAGGTCAGTTAACCTCAAACAGAAAATAGTAGTGCCAGCTATAAATCCCAAACGCTGCCGGGTGAAGGACCCCCGAGTCCACTTTCGAGCCCAGCTGTATATGATGAACGGCGGCTTCCAAGAGCCAAACTGCAAGCAAGAAAAGGATGCGAGAATCTTTTGGCAGCTGCGCCTCGGAGCACTTGCGGGAAAACCCAGCGAGCTAAAAGCCCAATCCACAGCTAACTTGGGGGCTTTCTAAGTTCAGCCTGTGTGAACTGCACAGCATTATGGAACGCCACCGTCTAGAACGACGGCAGAACAAAACAGAAGGAGCCGAGAGAACACCGATCCCAAGATAGAAAATTCTACCTCACTACAACAATTTTGTAACTCCTTTCTGTGAGGCAGTTTAAAGGATCCTATTATTTGGATAATATGATTAACATGAAGGCACAGTTGTGCCTCAATTGCCTCTCAAGCCAAGAATTTAAAATTTCTTATCTCTGGGTAACAAACTAAAGAAACATGATTACCTCAGCCCACGTTATTCCTGTTCGGTTAAGAACTAAAACCTTCAGTGCAGGAAATGTTCCAGCTAGAGATGGTGAAACCGAGGGAAAGTGGAGTTTATTCTCACTGTGTAGAAAAAGAAGACACATGTGCTGAATGCTTGCTCTCCAGGGGGCCCGAGTGAAAGTCATAGAAAGCAACAATTTGGGATTTAATATGAGACGTTTGGTTTGTTTCCACCTTAAAATGAAATTAAAGGTGCCTGGGGGCGCCTGGGTGGCGCAGTCGGTTAAACGTCCGACTTCAGCCAGGTCACGATCTCGCGGTCCGTGAGTTCGAGCCCCGCGTCGGGCTCTGGGCTGATGGCTCAGAGCCTGGAGCCTGTTTCCGATTCTGTGTCTCCCTCTCTCTGTGCCCCTCCCCCGTTCATGCTCTGTCTCTCTCTGTCCCAAAAATAAATAAACGTTGAAAAAAAAATTAAAAAATGGAATTAATTAAAAACCAAAGGAGTCCAGACTATCAGTCCTACTGATACGCTATACCTAAGGCTGTAATTTTGCTTCTCCAGAGTCTCTAAACCCCTCTTTTCCATTAGGATGGATCAAATAAATCACCACCTTTTCAATTTTCTCTCATGATCCTCATCTCAGGACTCAATCCTGATGGTCTTTTTTTTTTTATTTACTTAAAAATTTTTTTTTCAATGTTTATTTTTGAGAAACGGAGACAGCACGAGCAGTGAAGGGGCAGAAAGAGAGGGAGACACAGAATCTGAAGCGGGCTCCAGGCTCTGAGCTGTCAGCACAGAGCCTGACGCGGGGCTCGAACTCATGGACTGTGAGATCATGACCTGAGCCGAAGTCAGACCCTTAACCGACTGAGCCACCCTGGCTCCCCCGACAGTCTTTTTGAAAGAAGATACCATTAAAACATGTTAGTCCTTATTTCCAGAAGAGGAGACACTGTGGGTCAACTTACACCCTTTGCTCTATTTGAAGCACAATTAATTTAGGCCTGACCATCTACTATAACTGAATCTGCCTGAACCAGGCACAACCCACCTATCTATGTAAAGCTGGCTCGAGTATGAAAGGGGATGCCTGGCTGAGGCCTTGGAAAATAAGGTTCAGAGATTGAAACTAAGCAAGAATTTGAAAAGGCCTGGAGAATTATGGTGTTAGTGAAACATGTATCTTGATGGAAAATCCTTATCAGAACTGAATGAAACAGCAGTGCAGTGAAATTATTCATTCCTAAAGCAATTAAATGCTAGAAACTTCAGAATGGAGAAGCACCTTTTTTTTTTTTTTTTTAAAGATTTTATTAAGTAATCTCTACACCCAGCGTGGGACTCGCACTCATGACCCCAAGATCAAGAGTTGCACGCTCCAATGACTGAGTGAGCCAGGGTGCCCCCAACAAGCACTGTTCATAGCAACTCTCCAATTCTTCAGTTAAATACCAACTCCTCCAGATGGCCCATCCTTCATGGTTAGGCTCACGAAAAATATGGAGATCTTGCTCAATAGGCCAACCCACACCAGCCAATCAAAGGAAAACATATTCCACTCCCCCCCCCCCACCCCAAAAAAGGGATACCTGGCTGGCTCGGTCAATAAAGCGTGTGACTCTTGATTTCGGGATCGGGAGTTGGAGCCCCACATTGGGCACAGAGACTAAAAGTAAGTAAAACACACCCCTATAGTGAGTCACCTCGTGTGACCATTTGAAAAACTACAATAACCAAGGAATATTAAATACTAAGTCAAAGAAAAAGTTAGAGTAAGTAAAGTCTTAAATTCCAGTAAGCTCTCTCCCCCCTCCTTCCCACAGCGATGTCGTGAGGGAACAAGGAAAGATCAGGAGTTTTATACCAGGTGACAAATGGACGTCCAAGGGTTCATACCTGAGATTAAGAACTTCCAGGTGTTTGAGCTGATCAGCAATACTTAGGACTTCATCCCATGAGGACAGCAGGTTTCTTGACAAATCTACCCTTCTGATATCTCAAAGCACACATTAAGAAAGAGCGATATAGAAAGATTCAGACAAGACATAACAGTAGTTACCTCTTAATTCTGGAGCATGGATTTTTATTTACTTATTTATTTTTTACCTTACACTCTCTATCTTGCTTGGAATTTTTTCCTTTTCTTCCCTTTACTTTTCCCTTTATTTATTATTATTTTTTTTTTAATTTGAGAAAGAGAGAATTTTAGCAGGCTCCACGCCCTGCATGGAGCCTGACATGGGGCTCGATCTCACAGCCCTGGGATCATGATCTGACCCCAAATCAAGAGCCAAATGCTCAACCAAGTGAGCCACGCAGGTGCCCTACTTTTTACCTTTTTAAATCACAGAACTCTTACTTCAGATCCTGTGTCTCCCTCTCTCTCTGCCCCTCCCCAGCTCATACTCTCTCTCAAAAATAAATAAACATTAAAAAAAATATTTTTAAAAGGAGGCACCTGGAGGGCTCAGTCCATTAAGTGTCTGACTTCGGCTCAGGTCATGATCTCACGGTCCGTGAGTTCGAGCCCCACATCAGGCTCTATGCTGACAGCTCAGGACCTGGAGCCTGCTTTGGATTCTGTCCCCCTCTCTCTCTGCCCCTCCCTAGCTCACACTCTGTCTCTCTCTCTCTCTCAAAAATAAATACAAAAAAAATTTTTAATCACCCAATTCCTTATTTAGAAATGAAAGTTTATCATATACTGCAAACTTAAGACAAACGTCTACAATCGAGTAAATAAGAACCAAATGTTATAACCAATGCTAAACCATCCTGAGGATGTCCAACAAAAAGAGAAAAGAGAACCGTGTTAGTGACTGATTTTAAGCACCTAAGGTGTACCCGCAGGCCTTGTCCTGGGCACTACCTACGGCTGCGGCCTCACGGCCACGCACACGCCTTCTCCTACGGTGCATCATTCTGCTCTGCAGGAACCTCCAAATCACGAGTGGCATCCCCAGGACACGCAACAGGGGTTAGCATGGACAAATGTCCTAAAGTGCTACGGAGGATTTGGGAATTCAGGGGATAAATTAGGAGGACGGAAAGAAAAAGGCACGGAGCTGAATCCTGGAGGGGAGTGCCATGCCGTCCAGAAAGGCACAGCTTAGCAGAACCCCCGGGGACAGAGAAATGGGAAGAGAAGCTTGGAGCAGGACGGGGCGGCTAAAGGAGAATCTTGCATACTACTCTGCTATGGAGGGAAATTATTCAGCTCATCCATCTATCCCGCAAGTGTCGGGGCCCGGAGTATAGCAGCGAACACTGGGGGAGACGGCGTTAAGCACGTGGCTCTGCAACATGCCAGGTACAGACACAGGCTCAGAGTAACAGAGCAAAGGACAGAGGAAAGGGGTGTGGGGGGCTGCATATACATTGGTGGTGGAAGCCCATCTTCTCTGTGAAGGTGCCACTTAAGCGGAGCAGCTCAGCAAATGAAGAAATGCCATCTTGGAGAAGAGCATCCGGGCAAAGAGAATGATACAAGCAAAGGCCCTATGGTTATAGAATGCAGGTGACCTACGACAGGGACAGCGAGCTCCAGTGTGCCTGGGCAGAGGGGGTGCGGGGTGCTGGAAATGCGGTCACATGGGCCGCAGGGGCCAGGCCACATCACCAAGGGCCCCGCAGGCCACTACACAATCTCGGCTGGTCTCTGAAACAGGAGGTACTGGGGGGGTCAAGCCCCTCCTGCGACTGCTGAGCTGGGTGCTTTCACACCCCACGGTCAAGCTCTAGCCACCTTTCATTTCCATGACGCTGCTGACTAGGGGCTGTCGGGGTTCGTTAGAAACAGTGAGTCCAGTATCCTTCCCTCAAAGCGTAGGCCAGGATCATAAATATACCTGCTAGTCTGCCCAGAGCACATGGACGCCTGCATTCTGAAATCAACTCCAAACTCTAACAGTTTCACGCACCGCCCTCACGCACGTGCACACACACGCACTGCCCCTCGTGCACACACAGTCCAAGGAGCTCCTGGCGTGGCACGGTGCCTGCTCGCAGGGACAGACCCTGCGCCCCGTGCAGAGTCAGCTGCTTCCCAGCCCGGCAAGCTCAGGGACCCGGCACTCCTGCAGCTTGTCATCTGGACTCCGGGAGGGACCTCGGAGGGGGCCACCGAAAAAGGATGACAATTACACACAGGCAAAACTTCCACTTCAGGCGGGAATTCAACCAGGAACTGTGAGACATTCGTCGCCACATCTGCAAATATCAGCCGTGACTTGATTATCTCACGGAACCTCATTGCTTCTAGTCTGGGGGACGCTTTCCCCCCAGGAGAGAGCCACGTAAAAAAGCACGATACTGCCTCTCTAGCACACTGCTGACAACTCTGAGCAATCCCACTGCAGACGTTCCCAAACCCACCTACTGGCCACATCTTTTCTGAGATGTTGAAAATAAGTCTTGAGCCACCCAATTCCCAATCTTCTCAAATCACTGGGGAGCCGGCCGGGCAGATCACAGAACGCTCCAGACGCTGCCGTGGCATCCCTACCAAATTACACCCTCCGCCTCAGTTCCCTTAACCAGGGAGGAAGGGACCACGTTGGTTCAGCCCACGGGGGCGATGGGAGGGGCTGCTCACAGGCAAGGTGACCAGGTCCCGACCGACCCGCAGGCTGAGGAAGTAAGACACCCAGACATGCTGGCCGGGGAGCTCTGCTCTGATTTCGGTCACCATAAAGGATGCACCACAGGTGTAGTTAGAAATAGCTGGCTAAAGGGGCACCTGGGTGGCTCAGTCGGTGGAGTGTCCGACTTCGGCTCAGGTCATGGTCTCGTGGTTCGTGGGTTCGAGCCCCGCGTCGGGCTCTGTGCTGACAGCTCAGAGCCTGGAGCCTGCTTCAGGTTCTGTACCTCCCTCTCTCTCTGCCCCCCTCCAGCTTGTACTCTGGCTCTTTCTCAAAAGTAAATAAATATTAAGAAAAAATTTAAAAAAAGAAAAATAAAAAAAAAGAAATAGCTGGCTAAAGAGAGCTGCTCATCTGCCGTCTCTTCACTCAGGGGACACGGATCATAAACTGCTATCTTTGGTATAAATTATTATGGGGAGATTGGGCAGGCTTCAAGAATTGTGAGAAGACCTTTTAAAGTTAGAGAAAGTGGGGGCACCTGGGTGGCTCAGTCGGTTGAGCATCCTTCCAACTCTTGATTTCAGCTCAGGTCATGATCCCAAGGTCTTGGGATTGAGCCCCATGTCAGCATGGAGCCCGCTTAAGATATTTCCTCCCTCCCTCCCTCCCTCCCTCCCTCTTTCTCTCGGGGGAGCCCGAGTGGCTGAGTTGGTTAAGCCTGACTTCAGCTCAGGTCATGAATTTCATGGCTCCTGAGTTCGAGGCTCTGTGCTGACAGCTCAGAGCCTGGAGCTTGCCTCAGATTCTGTGTCTCCCTCTCTCTCTGCCCCCCCCCCCCCACTGTCTCTCTCTCTCTCTCAAAAATAAACATTAACAAAAATTGTCTTTAAATATTCTCTCTCTCTCTCTCTGCCCCTCTCCCCCACTAACATGCTCTTTCTAAAATAAAAATAAAAATTAAAAAAATTTTAAGTTAACTCCCATTTGCCGGTGGGAGTTGTTGTGTTTTTAAACTTATCTCCCATATTTTTAGTTGTGGGCATGAAAGCAACGTAGGGCAAACACACACACCCCACTTCTAGGAGAAGGTAGAGAGAAGAGATTACAAGCCCTGGAAAAGCCTGTTTGGAGGTATTGTGACAGATGCACGCAGCTGCCTGAAACAGGAGAGAGGAGTCTGCTCGCTCACAAGGTGGCAGTCCAGGGGCCCCAGGGCTGGTGCAGCGGCCCTGTGATGCGATCAGGCTCCTCCTCTGCTGGCCCAGGCCGTGCTGGACGGTCATCTTCACACAAGACGGCGGCTGGGCCCTGGGCGTCCTGTCCACACTCGAGGCAGGGAGCAGGGCAAAGGCTCTGGGCAGAAGGCAGACGCCGGCCAGGTCTGGCCCCTCATAAGAAGCCCTGTCCAGAGACTTCTGCTTGACATTTCCTTGGCTGGGGCGTGCACACTGCCTCACCTGCAGGCCAGGGGGCCTGGGAAGGCGAATAACTCACCCGGGCAGCCACTGCACCCGGTGAAACAGAGATGCCCTTAGGAAGAAAGCTGGGGACAACAGACACAGGGCAGGCGACTGGCGGGGGTGTGGCACCAGGGCCAAGCCCAGCGTCTGATACTCCGTGAAAAGGATACTAGGACACGCTTTGGCAATTGCTCCTTTGTCGCCAGCACAACTCACCACGCAGTTCCTCAGAGAAACTTCCTGCAGCTTGCTCAGCTGACTGCATGAAAAATAGAGTTCACACGTATGTACAAGCATCTACACGTCCCCTGGCTCTTTAAAACCTAAAAAGCATTTCAGACATATCAAAAGTCACCAAAAATAACAAATACCGGCACCCACCACCCACTTTAAGAAATAAAGCTTTAGGGGTGCCCGGGTGGCTCCGTCGGTCGAGTGTCCAACTCTTGATTTCAGCCCAGGTCACGATCTCACATTTCATGAGTTCGAGCCCTGCGCTGGGCTCTGTGCTGACCATGCAGAGCCTGCTTGGCATTCTCTCTCTGTGCCCCTCTCCCCCACTCTCACTTTCTCTCTCTCAAAATAAACAAATAAACATTAAAAAAAAAAAAGAAAGAAAGCTTTAAACTACAAAGAAAAAAAGCAAGCATCACACACACTACAAATAGAAATGAAGTCCTCTGCGTTCCTCCCAGAACATTTCCCTTCCTTCTCTGCTCCCTTTGGATAACCAGTATCCTACACTTGGTGTTTATTTAAACTTAAGCATTGAATAGTTTTACCACACGTTCGCATACCCCTAATTATAGTATTTCCTGTATAATGAAATTTGATATAAACGGTATCCTACCATATTTATCCCCCTCCAACCTTTTCCCCGTCAACAGTATATTGGTCAGCAGTGAGATTTAGCTCTACGGACCCATGTACTCTAGAGCCACTCATTTTTATACATTATAGACCACAAATAATTTATTTACTCCTCTGATTATTCCCAACCATGCTGTGTACCTGCTGCTCTCACACATGAAAGTCTCTCTAGGGTTACATCCTGGAGAGCGTGCGTCCCTTCAGCTTTATTACGTAATCTCTGAAGCCACTTCTTAGGGGTGGAGCACCTGCGTTTTCTACTCAAAGAGCCCGTGTGTCTAGTCTCCGAAGAGTATCTAGAACATGAAATCTGGAGACCCATCGCCGGGGTTCAAATCCCAATTCCACTACTTCCTTTGGACTTCCGGAAGCTAAAATCCCTGGGCCTCCGATTCCACAGCTTTAAAATGCTGTGGCATACACACGTGTTTACAGCATCATTACCGCAGGAGCCCAAGGGTAGAAACAACCCAGGAGCCCGTCGATGGATGAACGGATAAACAAAGGGCAGTGCATCCGCACGGTAGAATACTACTCAGCCTTAAAAAGGAAATTCTGACATACAATACACTGTGGGCAAACTTGAGAACATGATGCTAACTGAAAGAAGTCACTCACCAAAAGACAATACCGCATGATTCCACTCACGTGAGGTTCCCAGGAGTCAACTTTGCTGACAGAAAGCAACATGGTGGCTGCCAGAGGCTGGGGGTGGGGGGAGGGAAATGAGGTGCTGTTTGATGGGGACAGAGTTTCAGTTTGGGAAGGTGAAAAGGTTCTGAAGATGGAGGGTGCTGACGGCTGCACAACAATGTGAATGTAGTTAGCACCACCAAACTATACTTAAAAATGGTTAAGATGGGGGGCGCTTGGGTGGCTCAGTCGGCTGAGCGTCTGACTTCAGCTCAGGTCATGATCTTGCGGTTTGTGAGTTCGAGCCCTGCATCGGGCTCTGGGCGGACAGCTCGGAGCCTGGAGCCTGCTTCGGATTCTGTGTCTCCCTCTCTCTCTGTCCCTCCCCGCCTGCTCATGCTCTGTCTCTCTGTCTCAAAAATGAATAAAACATTAAATAATTTAAAAAAAATGGTTAAGATGGTATATTTTGTGTTGTTTTTTTTTTTAATAATCTTAAATGCTATAATTAGTGAGTTAGCATTTGTGAAACCTCAGAATACTGCCTGATACACAGTAAGTTATTTTGTAAGTATTTATAAAAATAGGGGTGCCTGGGTGGCTCAGTCAGTTGAGCATCTGACTTCCGCTCAGGTTGTGATCTTGTGATTCATGAATTCGAGCCCCACGTCAGGCTCTGTGCTGACAGCTTGGAGCCTGGAGCCCGCTTTGGATTCTGTGGGTCTCTCTCTCTGCCCCTCCCCGGCTCACGCTCTGTCTCTCTCACTCTCAAAAATAAACAAATATTTTTTAAATGTTTTTAATAAATAAACAAGTAAATAAATGATAAACTGACAACCTTTGAGGGAAACACTCAGATGAGGACACAAGGCACATACTATTACAATCATCAGAATCTGGGGGAAAGGCAGCAGCAAAGGTCTAACACACAACCTTCTCAACCTGCTCAGTTCACAGTGCTCTTGGTGTTTTACTAATTTTTTCAGTGTGTCCCTGAGACAAACAAAACACCTCAGTTTCCATTTAGTAAGTAGTTAGGGCCAAACAACTTAACTATTTACGTCCTGTGAACTTAGTGTCAGCTGGGCCCTGCACAACTTCCCAAACCCTGGAATCAGATTGGACATCACTATCTCCATTTCTTGTTTCCATGATGATTTTCGGGAGATGCTTTTTATCACAGCCATCACCAAAAACCCAGCTTTGCAGGGATAGGACACCCACAAAAGGAACCGCAGGAATATCATGAAACTGAACAACCTCAAGCTAATAGCTTGCTCTGTGTCCAACAGAGGTCACCATTCCCCTCTAAAGTTAAAAATACCCTGCTGTGCCAGTGAGTTCACTGCAGTGCCCAGGGGACCTCACTCCAAAGCCAAAGCCATGTCCAAGAGAAATCCCACATACTGGTTTTTCTTTTTTTAATCCAATTTTTATAAGTCTTAGTGGTACAAACTCAGAGCTGGTCAGCTGGATATTATTAAGGAGGTAATATGATGGCTTAAAGTAGAGGTTTCTTTCCATCCTTAACACAGATGACTGAATTTCACTGCACAATCTCACTTGTTATCCCCAGCAGCTCTAACAGCTTAGGTAATGTTTTGCAAATGAAGAAACTGAGGCTTAGAATGAGGCATACTAGCTCTAACAGCTAGAAAGTGTCAGGGTTAGAAGTTGGCTTAGCTGACATCTGAACCCAGCTTGACCCCATCATTGGTCATTTCCAAGAAAGTCACTGGCAATTACTGAACACAGTGATGCTCAAATAGTAGGGTCATTCCCCCCCACCCAAATTCTTGAGTTATACAGTTGTTCATAAGCCAGGGGAGAAAAATCGGTTTGCAATTTGTCAATATTCAGAGTATTCTCTGAAAGAGATTAACCAGTAAGAAAAAACTGTGCTTCTTTTGGGGTAAAAGATCCCACGATATGTGCATTTTTTTCATTACTTGCATTTTAAATGGAAAAAAATAAAGCCAAGAAGTCCAACCCTATGAAGCGCATAGTTCTTCAAATCTAAGTAAACCAGTAGGATAAAAAGCAAAAAATACTCATGACAGTTATCTCTCGGTGGTGGCATTAAGTCATAACCTCCTTTTGTTCAACTTATAGTTCCTAAATTTTCACCAATGAGTGTAAACTGCTTTGTGATTAACTGTCAAGTTGTTGCGTTTTTAAAAATTTCAATTTACTCAAAGTTTTTTTCCTCCTTCAGTTTTATTTTTTTATTGAAAAAAAATACATATAGGAAAGTACGCGCATTAGCCTACGTATACATCAGTACACATCTCAGTGATTTTAAGTGAGTTTGCACAGGTGACCACCACCCAGGTCAAGAAATAGTACAGGGTCGCCTGGCTGGCTCAGTTGGTAGAGGACGTGACTCTAGATATCAGGGTTGTGAATTCAAGCTCCATGTTGTGTGTGGAGCCTACTAAAAAATAAAAAAAAATAAAGTGAAATGATTAAAAAAAAAAAAAAAAAAAAAGACATAGTACATTCCCAGGACTTGGGAAGGCCTCTTTGTGCCCCTGACACCTGCTTCTCCCTCCCCTTAAAACTGTCTATTCTGACTTCTAACACTATAGATCAGTTATGCCTGCTTTTGACCTTCGTATAGACGGCATCACACGATGTGTACTTCCTGGTGTCTGACTCCTGGACACTATGTTTCTGAGATTTCACCCACACTCTTGCACAGAGCTGTTGTTCGCATGTTCACTGCTGACAGTATGCCACCGAATGAATGCAACACTATTCATCCGTTCTAGGTTTACAGATACTTGGATTGTTCCCGTGAATTTTCTCTTGTTGTTGTTTATGGGGGTCATCTATGCTACAAAGCAGAGGTATCAAAGAAATGAATTTATTCTTCAACACTGTCACCATGTGCACTTTATATTTTGTATTATGTTAAATATTAACAACAGATAAATAAGACAGCAAATAAATGTACTTTGAACAAACCACAGTTTAATTCTTTCACTTAAGAAAGCAAAAGATAGCAGCCCTAATAAGCCACGCGGCTACAAACCTCCTCTCCACAGCGGCCACCAGGGGTCGCTACGAAGTCACCTCATCCAGGTCAGGGTCAAACACCACAGCACTGACCATCACTTGACCTGCATATCCTGGGAGGTTCTTGTGCACTTGTGTCTTTGTGGGAACATGAGCTTCTACTCACTCTGATTCAGACAGTGCGTTGGAGCAGGAAGCCCCTCTGCATAGAACCACGGTGTCCAGAGAGTTTCAGACAACAGAATGTTTGCATGCACAGTTCTACAATGGATTCTTTAGTGCCCCTCAGACTGCTACATAATAATCTGAGGTCTTTCTAAAAGCAAAAGCCCATGGTATTCTGATTCAGGTTTGGAATGGGACCCAAGATTCTGCAGTTTCACAAGCAGCCCATGTGACAAGGGTGTGCAGCCAGAGATGGAAGCTAACTCAGTTCTAGATGGCACCAGCATGCCACAAGGCAGGTGAGGCCTCTGCTCCCATTTCTGACTTATCTCCGGTTAGAAATGTCACCACGAAATAAAAAAGAACCAAAATGTCAGTCTTAGTTACTTATCACACAAGACAGTTGGCATAAATATGAATAACGGGCAACCTAATGTTTTAATTCCATCTGGAAAAGCCCAACAACCCTATACCAAATTAAGAATTTTAGTTTCCCTGAAGACTTCAATCCTCAGATTCATCTGATTTCAATTTGTGTTTGTGCAGGAAGGCCAGACCAGTTTGGAAGCAAAGTGTTGAGTATCAAAACACAGTCAGTCGGGTGAACTTCATTCAATCCTGACCGGTGATGAAACGGTCAAAGTCAGTTCTGCCCTTATCAATTCTACATACCTTTGCTGTTTTATGACAGAGTCAAAACCAATAGTTTCCACAGGTTTATTTCCAATTGTAACAGGTTGCTCTTTTCCATCTTCCTCTGGTCCATCTTCTAACACGTAGCGATTATTCACTGCAGTGAGAAAGTCTACTCCAAAATTTACTTTGTTTGGACGAACAAAGGATCCTCCTGTTGGGTGCCTGGGAAAAAGGAGAAATGGAACAGATAAAGTATCATCAATGTGGACATTTAAACACAAGGACACATTTGAAAATCCTCTGTAAATTCAGTCTGCCAAGAATGTAAAATGTGTGCATTTACAAATTTGTTCACAAATATTTAGTAGCAAATAAAAGCAATCACACATTTTTTAAAGATTATCTTTTTCAGTAATCTCTACACCCAGTGTGGGTCTTGAACCTACAACCCTGAAATCAAGAGTTGCATGCTCTACCAACTGAGCCAGCCACACGCCCAACGATTACATAATTTACAAAAAGAAGAGAAAGAAAATTTCATCCACCAGAATGGTCATAAATGCAATGTTCTGAAGGCCAGCAAATTTTTCTCTATGCCAAAAAATCAAAATCAGCATAAAAGGAAAATAATATACAAATGTATAATTGATACGATTCCTCAAAAAGGGTTGTGAGCTTATGCAAGCGTATCAAGTCCCAACAGGTCAACAAACAAGAAATAAGGAACAGACAATTTGCACAAGAGGAAACGGAAGTATTAAATCCATAGGGGGAAGTTTCACCTTGCTAATTAAGAAATGCAAATTCAAATAATTAAATTATTCTCAACAAAACTGGCAAAAAATAAAGAAAAATCCTAACACCTCAAGGACCTCAAGACTGGATTTTTCATTGTATAATCTTACTCTAGGGAATTTGTCAGCAGACAATCATTTAAAAATAAAAACAAAATTGCATTTACAAAGATTCTGTATAATAGCATTTATTTGTGACTGAGGAACTCTGGACACCATAAAAAAGCCCAGCTGAATAAGAACTATTAATTCAACCAGACAGACGCAGTCATTAAAAATTCTAGCTATAACACTTAATGAAGTTACAAAATAATGTTGAGATTTTTAAAAAATCAAATTGCACATGACACACCTATAGAGGAATCATATCCAGACAGAAAAGGACTGAATAAGGACACAAAGAAATGAAAACATTTAAAAAACAACTTGAACTAAATATATTTTAAAAAGCTTAAATATGGGGCTTAAACAGAGAATGTGGGAAGAATTCTACAGAAACATAGGATATTTTACCACAATTTCAGCTATTAGAGCAATTCTTAGTAATAACCTCTAGCAGGATTTAATGGAAAGACTAATTATATTACTGTGTGCAGTGGTCACTCTGACAGGCTTTCAAGAGATTCAAAGTGGATCTTTGGACCCTTTAAATGTCAGCATCCACTATTACATCATGGCAACAAGACCTTATTTTTAGGATAATCTAAGTATGCGCTATAAAACAGCTATACATGTTAATATTAATCACTTAAAAGAGTAAATGATGAAATACATGAATGGCCAAAAATTACAAATACTATTTCGGCTCGTTACCTTTAACTCTTAGAGAAATCGAACCTTCCTAGAACTCACCAGAATTTAAAAGGATGAAAACTTATACTGATAAATTTTGACCATATCAACATACACTTTTTTTTTTTTAAGTGGGGCCACAGAGAGCACCACAATGTGAAAGGGACTTGTGGTGATCCCCAGAAGTCAGAAGTGAGGTCTCAGGGAAGCAGAAATGGCACAGAGGTCACTAGAGCACCCTCCCTCCCCCCGCCCCGAGTGTGGTGTCCTGGAAGGCAGTGACGAAAGGGGACGCGTCCAGTGCTATGGAAGGATGTGAGGGGATGGCTGAGGCTGGCCACCAAACCTAGCAACTAGAAGGCGACTCTGGTAGGAGCACTGGGGTGGCGGGGTGGCAGCCTGGCAGGTGCGTTCCAGAAAGGGAGAGGACACTGTGCCCAATGGCTACTCTCGCCCAGAAGGGCTTTACTGCAAAGGGGAGAAGGGCACAGGGCAATGGCTGAACAGAGACAGGGGATTAAAAGAGGGAATGTCTTAACGATGGGAGGGTAGATCTGGTCTGTATGCTGTTGAAAATAATCCAATGGGCAGAGGAGAATAGAAGACCCAGGAAATTAAATTTTCTGTCGCAGCAAAATCAAGTTCTGGGTCTCTACAGTATGTTGTGATATCAGAGGATCACTGACTACTACTGGAAGCTTCCTAGAAAATATTACATTTTAGCCTAGGATAGGTTCATGCTGTAAAAAAATGCAGTTCTGTTTTAAGAAGTGCAGTTACATTACTCAGCTAGAGAGCTCAAATACAGCTAGCATCATTTCTTAAAGAGTTCAAAGAGATCTTCTTTAGAGATTATCTAGGCTAGGACTCCTCAAACATAACCTAAAAAGCAGGGGGCCTGGGTGGCTCAGTTAGGTAAGTGTCCGACTCCTGGTTTCAGCTCAGGTCATGATCTCATGATTCGTCAGATTGAGCCCCACATTGGGCTCGGTGCCCCTCTCTCTCTCTCTCTCTCTCTCTCTCTCTCTCTCTCTGTCTCTCTCTCTGTCTCTGTCTCTCAAAATAAATAAAAGACAACAACACCTAAAAATCAGAAAATCGCCTGAAAAATCTTACTGGATTCCACCCCGGGAATACTCATTCAGTGGGGCTGGGCTGGAGCCCAGGAAGTTGCCTATTTAAAACAATACTGAGGGCTCCTGGGTGGCTTAGTAAGTTAAACGTCTGACTTCGATTCAGGCCATGATCGCACAGTTCGTGGGTTCAAGCCCCACACTGGGCTCTCTACTGTCGGCATGGAGTCTGCTTCAGATCCTCTGTCCCCCACTCTCTCCCTCTGCCCTTCTCCTGCTGGTTCTCTCTTTCTCTCTCTCAAAATACATACTCCAGTTGGGGATCCTGGGGTCCACTGTTAGACCCAAAATCTTGGATTTCTGACTACTGGTGCACTGCTATCCTCTCCCACGTCTCTGTCTGGGCTTATAGATACAAATTAATGGCTTCTTTTGGTAAATTGAACACATTCCTTAAATTCCTAGTTAACCTATACATTCCTCAGATGGGAGGCAGGATCAGGATAGACTGGGAGCAGCTCTGGAGTCAGGCAGAGCTGGGATCCCCCAGGGCTCCATTACTCACTGGCTATATGACCTCAGACAACTGAATTTACATTCTCAGCCAGCTGTCTCAACTATAAACCCCTATCATCAAATGAGGTTATTTATAAGGATCAAATACACCATCACTACATTGCCCAGCGTAAGCCATCTGTCCTTTCCATACAGTACTGTATCTCATGTACCATTAAACATAAATCCACATGTTCTCAAACACTGGGATATCTCAGAAGCCATACTCTCTAAACTCAAGTGGCTGCCAAACTCAAGTGGCTGCGGTGTAGAACATCAATGATGACATAATTTCGTGATACAAACTATGTAGTTTTGCTAAGAAAAAAAAATGCAGTTACTAATACATGCAAGATAAGGTTCACACACGACATCGGGCACAAAGCTGCTATCTACTGCTACATAAAAACTGCCCCCAAAGCATAGGGGCTGAAAACAATGATTTACAGGGCGCCTGGGTGGCTCAGTCCGTTAAGTGTCCAGCTCTCTGGCTCAAGTCACAACCTTACAGTTTGTAAGTTCAAGCCCCACACGGGGCTTTCTGCTGTCAGCGCAGAACCTACTTGGGATCCTCTATCTCTCTTTTCTACCCCTCTCCCGTTCGTGCTCTCTCTCAAAATAACATGAGAAACAAATGAAAGCAATAGCCATTATCACAGCCTGTGAAGGAATGGAACTCTCTATTCGGGGCTCTGTCAAGTGCTTTGTATGTGTTGTTTAGTTTAAAAAAACACACACAGGGGCGCCTGGGTGGCGCAGTCGGTTAAGCGTCCGACTTCAGCCAGGTCACGATCTCGCGGTCCGGGAGTTCGAGCCCCGCGTCAGGCTCTGGGCTGATGGCTCAGAGCCTGGAGCCTGTTTCCGATTCTGTGTCTCCCTCTCTCTCTGCCTCTCCCCCGTTCATGCTCTGTCTCTCTCTGTCCCAAAAATAAAAAAAATAAAAAACGTTGAAAAAAAAAATTAAAAAAAAAAAAACACACACACAAATTAAGAAACTGGAAGCAGCAAAACAAAAGGTTATTATAAAGGAAGATTAAAGGTTATTACAAAAAAAAAAAAAAACAAGCAAAACCCTCCAGAAATATGGTATCATTAATTTGTGAATTTCTCATCTGTAAAACATTTAATTTGTGCATAAAAGTTTAGACACCAATGCTTTGAATGTTCCAAAAAGCAGCATGTATTGAGTAAGTAATATTACACAACTCAATACTTTGACAGTCTAGTAGGTGCTAAGAATGAGGCAAGGTGCTTTCATAATACAGATATCTTCATTTGAATAGGCTCATCTAGAACTCTTAGGTTTACTGGCAAGATGCGCTTCCAAGAAACAGAAATGCGCCCTCAACAAGGAACACTCCATGCCTCCGAGTAAGAGGAAATGGCGACATGCACCAGGCTGGATTTCAAAACCATGCAGCTTACTACTGTCTGCTAGGTGCTTCTCCTTCTCCTTTTTTTGAACCAGAATATCTACTGCAGTTACTCTGACCTTCTCATCACTGCATGCTGGGTGTGAGGAGGGCCGATAACTTTTTACTTCCCAGACCTCTGGATCCAGGAGCTCCTGATGGGCACCTACACCAGAAAATGCATCCAAGGAGCCTCACTGGCACCTGGAAGTAGTTTGGCAACACCTTAGATTTCGAGCCAGGGCCAAAAGGGGTGAGACCCTTGGGGGTGAGAGGAGCGAATGTGACATGGGGAAGAGAGGTGAGTAATGGTGACAGCTGGTGAACTGTGGAAAGTTACTTCCACAGATGACTCCAAGCCCACATGCCCTTTGGCAATGGGATTTTGCCACTTGTCCCATCAACAAAGGCCTATTCCCCCTCCTCTTGAATCTAGACTCACCCAGTGACTTGCTTTTACCAAAAAGGAGTGAAGCCTGAGCCTTAAGAGGCCTCGCAGCCTCCATTTTCACCCTCTTGGAAAACAGACACCGTAAAGAACCTCATGCTAGACGATGGTGAAGGGCCGTGGGAAGAAAGAGAGAAACTGACCCATCTAGAGGAGTTCAAGCCCCACGCTGGGTGTAGAGATTATTTAAATAAATAAACTTGAAAAATATATACTCTTATGCCTCCTGAAAGGATGTGTATCACAAAAAGAACCTTGGGTCTAATGTGTATTCAACAAAGAAGGAGAATCTTTGTGGAATCTTGCAGGACAACCAATAGATGGGTAAAAAAGAATGGTACTTTGGTCCTACCACAGGCATCAAACAGGATCCTACGTGTAAATGCTTATGAAGGTAAAGTAGCACAACAGAGGCAGTGTTATCGAAAATAAAACATTTATGGAACTGTATGACATTTTCAATAAAATATTATGGTTGAAACATGCTTCAATAAAATATTATGGTGCTTTTTCTGAAGTAAATTGCAGAGATCGCTTTTGGATTATCTCCTTGCGTTTTCTGTCAGGGCAGCACACAAAGAGATCTTGTGTTTACTGCCAAATAAATGCTACTAATGGTAAACATCTCATGTGCTCAAAGCTGAACGAAGCCCCAAGATGTAGTCAGGTGTTGAAATAACTCAGACAGTTTAGGATAATAGTTTATATATCTCAATCTATCTAAATGTGTACAAACAAGTAGGTTTTGCATCTAAGCGACAGTTACGAGAATCTCACATTGATAAAACAGGTTTTAAGTTACAAACTAGTGAAATCTGACATTCTAATGAAATGAAAGTATGAAATTTATCAAATAGTACTGGTTTGCCTTAAAGGAGTAACATGGGGGGGGTGGAAATGGAGGAAGATTTGTCTTTTTTCTGTTTTTTGGAAGATCTATTTTTCAAACATTATGTGATTTAAATGAAAAAATAATCTTAGTGGCAGTAATCAAATGAGAAAAAAAATAATAAAAGGCACCCAAATTGGTAAGACAGAAATAAAACTGTCACTATTTGCAGATGACATGATACTATATATAGAAAACCCTAGAGAGTCCACCAAAAAAACTATTAGAATAAATCAATTCAGTAAAGCTGTAGGATACAAAATTAACACACAGAAATCTATTATGTTTCTATACACTAATAATGAAATAGCAGAAAGAGAAATCAAGAAAATGATCCCATTTACAACTGCAGACGCAATTACCTAGGAACAAATGTAACCAAGGAGTGAAAGACTTTTACTCTGAAAACTGTAAGACACTGATGAAAGAAATTTAAGAGAACACAAACAAATGGAAAGATATCCCACGCTCATGAATTGGAATAATAATGTTGAGATGTCCATACTACCCAAAGCAATTGACAGCTTCAATGCAATCCCTATCAAAGGACTGTCAGCAGCACTACACAGAACTAGAACAAACAATCCTAAAATTTGTATGGAAGCACAGAAGACCCAGAATAGCCAAAAGCAATTCTGAGAAAGAAGAACAAAGTGGATGTATCACAATCCCAAATTTCAAGCTACACTATAAAGCTGAAGTAATCAAAAACAATAAGGTATTGGCACAGAACACATAAATCAGTGGAAGAGAATAGAGAACCCGGGGGGGGCGGGGCAGAAGGGGGACCTCTATGACATAGGAGGCAAGAATACAATGGGGAAAGAGCAGTCTTTCAATAAATGATGTTGAGAAAACTGGACAGCTACATCCAAGAGTGAAACAGGACCACTTTCTTACACAGTGTGCAAAAATAAATTCAAAATGGATTAAAGACCTAAATGTAAGGCCTGAAACCATTAAACTCCTAAAAGGAACATAGGCAGTAATCTCTTTAACAAGGTTTTTCTGGATATGTCTCCTCAGATAAGGGAAACAAAAGCAAAAATAAACTATTGGGACAACACCAAACTAAGAAGCGTTTGCTCAGGAAGGAACCCATCAACAAAATAAAAAGGCAGGGCACCTGGATGGCTCAGTTGGTGAAGCATGCAATTTTTGATCTCGCAATTGTGAGTTCAAGCCCCACAGTGGGTGCAGAGATTACTTGAAAACAAAGTCTTAAAAAGAAAGGAGAAGGCAACCCACTGAATGGGAGAAGATATTTGCAAATGACATATTCATTAAGGAGTTAATATCCAAAATACATAAAAAACATACCACTCAAACTTAAGAAAAAACAAATAATCCAACTAAAAGATGGGTAGAGGACTTGAATAGACATTTTTCCAAAGAAGACACACAAAGGCCAACAGACACATACGAAGACACTCAGCATCACTAATCCTCAGGCAATGCAAACCAAAACCATAAGGAGACACCAGTCAGAACAGCTACCACCAAAAAGGCATGAAGTAGGTGTAGGCAAGGATGTGGGGAAAAGGGAACCCCTGTGCACTGTTGATGTGAATGTAAATTCATGTAGCCACTAAGGAAAACAGTAGGGAGGTTCCTCAAAAAACTAAAAATTGAAATACCAGGGGTTGCTGGGTGGCTCTGTTAAGCATCTGACTCTTGATCTCAGCTCGGGTCTTAATCTCAAAGTCGTGAGTTGAAGCCCTATGTTGGGCTTTTAAGTTGGCATGAAGCCTACTTAAAAAAAAAAAAAAAAAGAAACAAAAGGAAATACCATACAATCCAGCAATTCCACTGCTGAGTAATTACCCAAAGAAAACAAAAAACACTAGTTGAAACACCCATATGCATCCCTATGTTTATTGCAGCATTATTTAAAATAGCGAAGATACAGATGCAACCTAAGTGTCCATCCATAGATGAATCCAAAAGAAAGATGTGGTGTAGAGAGACATACAAATACACAATGGGATATTTACTCGGCCATAAAAAGACTGCAATCTTGCCATTCACGACAACACAAATAACACTACGTGTTCATGACAACACCCTAAAGGGGATTGTGCTAAGTGAAATATGTCAGACAGAGGAAGACAAACACCATATGATTCCACTTATATGTGGGATCTAAAAAACAAATGAACAAACAAAATAAGAACAGACTCCTAAACACAGGGAACTGGTGGTTACCAGCGTGGGGAGGAAGGTAGGGATAAGCGTAACAGGAGAAGGGGATGAAGAGGTACAAACTTCCAGTTAAAAACAGGTCATGGGGGTGACAAGTACAGTATAGGGAATATAGTCAATACTATTGTAGCAATAATACATGCTACATACGTGCGTCTGTAGGGTGACAGTGACTGCGCTTATTGTGGCGAGCGCTTGACGATTGACAGCATCGTCAAACACAATGTTGTACACCCAAAACCAACAAAACACTACATGTCAACTATACATCAACAACAAAATACATGAAAAAGCATAAGCACGCAAGTTTAAAAACTAGCACAGTTATAATAAATGATAGAACAACAATGCAAAACAAATACCACGGTTTTCCTTTTTGTTCTTAAAAATCTACACTTTTTAAACAGTGGTAATGAATCATTCAAGAAGAAGTCTTTATTACTCTTTAGTACGGCTGCAGGCAGATGAAAGGAGTTGGAATGGTATGTATTAGGTAGTTGCAAAGTAGATGCTGTGCCCTTTACAGATCAAAGGATAACATCAAAGATCAGTCTCCTCTGGCACATTCCTGGAGGGTTTCTCAGAAAACAAAACGGCCCCACAAATAATGAAAAATGCCAGTTGAATGAGTGCCCACCAGTAACAATAAATCCCCAAAAATAAACTAATAATTTACATAGACTCCACAGAGATTCTAGATTAATATGGAGATGTTGCAACCCAACACCAAAATTCTGAACCCTGTCCAAAGAGAAAACATATGGGGAAGGAGCAGAAGGAGGAGGATCCAAACGTTTTACTCATTAGCATTCAGCGTGTTCCAGTGCCTTCCTCTTCCTGCCCACCAAGTACAGATGATGCTAACAAAAGGACATCCTGATCATGGCCCTGGTAGAAGTGGAGACTCCCACAAACCCCTGTAATCGAGGCTCAACCTGTACCATTTTCCCCAACGGGTAAATTCAGAATGCCAGTTAAATTTGAATTTCACCATGCATTTTGCATATTTATTACCTGCATCTGGCAATCTTCAAAGGTAAAGGGTCCTCAAGAGATTACAAAATTCTCCATAGGAAGCATTTTTCTCATTGGGGATTTAGAGGCTGCATCCTGGGAAAGGCTGGGTCCCTGGGGAGACTCCAAAAAATGTTGTTGATCTTCATAACCTATTTGCTGCAGGCATGTTTAGAGCCTTTCAGGCAAGCTCGCAGAACTAACTGTTCAATTTCACTCGACTATGTATATTGCTGTATGTGAGAAGTGACCTGGCGAACTCATGTTCCCAATGGAAAAACACTCGGTTAGCTAAGCATCTTTTTGTAGACTGCTCCTGAGCGATGCAATTTTTATTTTGCCCTGATTTATGGGAGTCTTCCAAGTATGAAATTCCTCTCTTCTTCATCTTTTGCAAGCCATCAGTACATTTAGTGACTTTTTAAAAAAAATTCTTGCAACACTTTACACCACACCAGGGAAGTAGTTTAGACGGATTCGTTAATGCCATCGCAAGAACCTCAAAATGCTTTACAACAATCTTTACGACAATCTTTATGGCACACACAGGATGAGTTCATCAAGATTCTATTTTGTAAGTTATCCAGGATTGTGCACAAAGTCTAAACAGTGTGTTTCCTCTGATGTCAGGTGTTAGATTCCATTCACTGGTGCCAAAGAAAAGTCACATTTTTTTTTTTTAAGATTTTATTTTTGAGTAATCTCTACACCCAAAGTGGGGCTCAAACTCACAACCCGAGATCAAGAGTCGCATGCTCCACCAACTGAACCAGCCAGGTGCCACAAAAAGTCACACTTCAAGATTTCTTGCTCACCAGAAAAATTAGGTAACTGCTTGGAAAGAGGGCATTTTAAATAAAACCTGAGCAGTGGAATGTTGTCCCACACAGTTCTGTTTACAGTATACTCTCTAGGTTGAAAGAAAAAACTGGAAATCACTCTGCTATCTAAGGGACAAGGTGCAGAGAACATCAAGGTTCATCACCTTAACTGAATGCCTCTACTCCCCAAGAAACAAGAGACGGAGAACAGCACCCAGGAAAGCGCTGCTGACCGGTTCATAGCACAAATTCTAGGAGAAACCTGTAAACTAATATTAACTGGTAGTATCCCAAATATTTATTATGGGTAATAGCTCAGGAGATCACCATATTTACTGCAGGTTATATCAGAGATCAGGCTGCAACTACAGAGTGACGTGAAATGATCAAAACCCAGCCTTAGGAGGCGATCTGGTCCACTCCCTAATCCTCTTCTGACACTGTCACACCAACTACTGGGGTGGGGCAAAAACCCCACAGAACAATCTTATTTTTAGAGGCCTCCAGTGAAGAGGAATCCACAGCCAGGATTTCATCAGCTCAACTAAAATGCTATCCTCATAACCCATTGCCATATTTGGTCATCAGTAAAAAATATTAATGACACCTGTCATAACAATCTCAAAGAGTCAGAATAAGGATCAAATGTGATAAAATATGGCGACACTATAAACTAACTGTACAAATGTTTATTCCCTGGGTTCAAGTGAAACCCATATTCTTCCGTCAGGTGATTATTAAAGGAGAGATTAGACCCTGGCAAATGTTATTCCACTTTACAGTGGAGTCTCATGAGATTAAGGTGAGCCGAGCTGGTCGTGGGAAAATCTACTGAGAACGACGTGTGCCATGAGTCAGGCCTTGAGAACGACACGGTCTCTTCTAAAAATCTGTCGTCGAGGGGCAGGACCTTACTCTGAACAGCAGAGCGTCAGTCATCCTACCAACCTGATGCTGGGGACGCGCACCAGAGCTCACCAAAATCCACTTCATACATCCTGACATCTTGCTTAAAATGCAAAGGCAGCAAACTTTTACAAGATTTGAATTTCACCATGCATTTTGTATACTTACTACCCGCATCTGGCAATCTTACTCAAAGGTAAAGAGTTTTCAAGAGATTACAAAATTCTCCATAGGAAGCATTTTTCTCATTGGGGATTTAGAGGCTGCATCCTGGGAAAGGCTGGGTCCCTGGGGAGACTCCAAAAAATGTTGTTGATCTTCATAACCTATTTGCTGCAGGCATGTTTAGAGCCTTTCAGACAAGTTCGCAGAACTAACTGTTCAATTTCACTCGACTATGTATATTGCTATATGTGCCAGAGCACCTCTCCCCATTGTTATATATGCAACACTAGCAGTCCCCTGATATTAACCCAGGCTTCTGAAGAGAGAAGGATCCGAGTTCTGCTCGAATAGGATGGCCCGGGACTCATTTTTCTTGTCGAAAACAGGTACACTACCATTTTGCCATTTACCGTAATATTTCACACGCTTATCATGAGAAAATTTGTGATCTGACAACTTAAAATTGCTTCAGCTTCATGAAAATAACGTCTAAACATAAAGAAAAATGTTTACTGTGGTAAAATACTTGTCATTATGACTTTCCAAGTAGAATTTGAAATATAAAAAAAGGGGCGCCTGGGTGGCGCAGTCGGTTAAGCGTCCGACTTCAGCCAGGTCACGATCTCGCGGTCCGGGAGTTCGAGCCCCGCGTCGGGCTCTGGGCTGATGGCTCAGAGCCTGGAGCCTGTTTCCGATTCTGTGTCTCCCTCTCTCTCTGCCCCTCCCCCGTTCATGCTCTGTCTCTCTCTGTCCCAAAAATAAATAAACGTTGAAAAAAAAATTTTTTTTAAAAAATATAAAAAAAGACTGCAACGAATTTGACAGGGAAGAAGCACATATGACATATTAGGACGAGATCTGAATTAGCTCAATAACAAATAACATGTAACATAATCTGTTTTGTCTGATGCAGAGATTCTAAGATATTGGTATAAGCTTTATTAGTCATGTTCTAATTATACCAATATAGACATTAACAACTATACAGATCATTCCTTCACTCTAGGCAAGTAGTTCTCTACCACATCAGATCCAATGCTCCTCTTTGTACTGCCCAATAAATATCCTGAAATGGAATTCATAATTAACATTATCTACCCATATAGGGCTTTAAAGTCAACAAAAGGCTCATTTCAATGAAACGAAAGAAAAGTAGTTTATAGTAAGAGAAATGTCTGCAAATGCTCAGGCATGACTACACTAGAAGACATAATGAAATCAGGAAATGCTGCTCCAAGGGTAAGAATCCAAACACTGAGCCCATGTCCTTCAACCGAGGCCTCCTATCAGCACTTCAAGCAAATCCTAGATCTTCCAGGACCAATAGAACCCTTGATTTCTATACTCAGAGTAACTAAGACTGCAAATATCACTCTACCTAAAGACCACGAAGGACCATGCAGGCATGGCTCAGGTGGGTGAGGGAGCAACAGGCCAGGGTAAGAAATTTCTATTTCCACACCTCCCTAAACATATCCTCCATGAACTCTTTTTTTTTTTTAAGTTTATTTATTTATTTTGAGAGATAGAACACAAGCAGGGCAGAGGCAGAGAGAGGGAGAGAGAGAATCCCAAGCAGGCTCTGCACCATCATCAGCACAGAGCCCAACATAGGGCTCGAGCTCACAAACCATGAAATCATGGACCTGAGCTGAAACCCAGAGTCACACACTTAAACGACTAAGTCACCCGGGCATCCCACCCTGCCCCCGCCTCCATGAACTCTTGACAGATTCTGAGCTGGCCTCATTCCAGGTTTGCAATCACAACTGGCCTCCAAGGACATGCTGATTCTTCTATCCTGATATTCTAAAATTACAGACTGGTAGGCCGGGGAATTTTGCTATTATCTAATTTCAGATCTAATTTTGCTATATATCTAATATACAGACTGGTAGGCCGTATTTTGCTATTATCTAATTTCAATCCCCATTTTAGAGGTTAATAAATTTAGTGCTGTTTGGGGTCATAAAGATTGTTAAGAACAGAGTTAGAGGCCTCTTGATTTCCAGGCCAGGACTGTGTTCACTGCACCACATTTAAGGAAAAATAAGCTTAATGTTAAGAGATCTTTTTGAGAACGGAAACCTAAAGAAAACAAAAATTTAAAAGATTCTGTCTGAAATCACCCCACCATCTTTTTCAAAGCTTCATGCAGCTTCTCTGAAATCAGCAGTTAAAAATATTAATAGACATGCAATATAAGGTGTAACTCTTTCCATGATAGTCTTTTTTAATGGTGGCCTAGCATTCTACCCTTCGGATGTTCTGTATTTTGTTCAATCAACTGCTTCTTACTAGATATCTAAGCTATTTTCTTTTTTACTACTCACTTAGTGGACTCACTTGTTAATGAATCGATGAGAAATGTTTATATTTATCCACTTAAAAAAAATCTGTTGGGGCGCCTGGGTGGCTCAGTCGGTTAAGCGTCCAACTCTTGGTTTCAGTTCAGATCATGATCTCATGGTCATGAGATCGAGCCCTACATCAGGCTCTGCACTGACAGTGCGGATTCTTGGGATTCTCTCTCTCCCTCTCTGCCCCTCCCCTGCTCTCTTCATCTCTCTCTCAAAATAAATATTAAACACTAACAAAAAAAAAGTTGTACAAATAGAATTGTTTGTTTTTAGAACACATCAAATTCTACATTGTAACTACCCCCAAAGCCAAACATTTCCTCTTCTCCGCCTCCCTTTATTCAAATCTTAAATATTATCCCAAATAACCATGCAAATTCATCATGACAAATTACCTGCATTTAAAATACACAATCCCTTCATGGCTTCCATCATGCTTTCCTCTCGCGGGATTGTCCCATTCCACTCCTAGCCAGAGTCCTAGCAGAATAAGAGAAACCAGGTAAGCAATAAGGGATGACAGAGATATTAACACTCCTTTTTTCTGCAAGCCAATATAGTTTGCGCCAGAAACCGTATCGCACAGACACTACTGGGGGAGAAAAGTATCTTTGGAAAAGGACAAGCTAACCTCAGAGCCGGGACTGCAAATCAGCAGATACAATGGCATGTTTGGTTCAAAAGCCGACAAAAATTACAAGTGCAGGAAACAACAAATTTACTAAACACTTACTGAATGCCAGAAACTTTCTTTGCATTTTCTCATTGGTATCCTTACAACAGACATTTCAGCTTTGTAAAGCAGATTCTTCTTACCTTCTTTTTACCAGTTCCCAAGCAAATACACAAGTTTTTTTTAGTCCTGGTCTAGTAATCTGCTTTTCACAAAATAAAAAAAATCTATATGTAAATGGTCTTCTTAGTCAACATAGGTAAAATAACTTGTCTGAAGTCAGACATCTTCAAAACCAGGTCATGCTAACTCCAGAAGCCAACTCTTACCCATCACACTGTGCTGTGTATAACTCACACCTTATATTTGTATAGCACCTTACAGTTTCCAGAGCATTTTCTTTCCTTTCCCTCCTCCCTTCCACACCAGATACAGCACCGTGCTAGGTGCAAAAGACAGAGAGTTTCACTTCTGGATCAGCCTTCTTGGTGAAAAATAGAAAAGCTAGATAAACTATTTTTTTACAGCACACTTTTAATTTTTTTTTTTTAATGTTTATTCATTTTTTTTTTTGAAAGAGGGAGACAGACAGACAGAGGCACAGTACAAGTCGGGGAGGGGGAGAGAGAGAGGGAGACACAGAATCCAAAGCAGGGTCCAGGCTCTGAGCTGTCAGCACAGAGCCCGATGTGGGGTTTGAACCTATGAACTGTGAGATCATGACCTGAGCCGAAGTTGGATACTTAACCAACTGAACCACTCAGGCACCCCTGTATAAACTATTTTCAAAAATCATTTTACAAATCGGAGCACTTCGGTGGCTCAGTCGGTTAAACGTCCGACTCCTGATTTTGGCTATATAAAATGAAGAGTTCCAGGGGCACCTGGGTGGATCAATCAGTTAAGGGTCAGACTTAGCTCAGGTCATGATCTCATGGTTTGTGAGTTCGAGCCCCACATTAGGGCTCTCTGCTATCAGTGCAGAGCCCACTTCAGATCCCTCTGTATCCCCCACCCCGCCCCACCCTTCACTCACTCACACTCTCTCTCCCCCTCACTCTCTCAAGGAGTAAAAAAAAAAAAAATTTTTTTTGATTAAAAAAAAAAATGAAGAGCTCCAAATAAATAGTAATGATGGATGCACAATGATGTGAATGTACTTAATACCACTGAACTGTACTTAAAAATGGTTAAAAAGGGGGTGCCTGGTGGCTGAGTCAGTTGAGCATCTGACTCTTGGTTATGGCTCAGGTCATGATCCCAGGGTCATGGGATTGAGCCCCACATCAGACTTTGCAATGAATGTGGAGTCTGCTTGGGATTCTCTCTCTCCCACACTCTGTCCCTCTCTCCCACTCATGCCCTTTCTCAAAAAAAAAAAAAACAAAAAACTAATGGTTAAAATGGTTAGTTTGGTCATGTACATTTACTACAATTAAGAAAATATGTATACATATAAAATATCTCTTTGAAAACACCAGAGAGCTACTAAGGCAGTGAAGAATTACAAGGCTGATGTGGAGAAGAGGGAAACCCAAAGAGCTGAACTAATAAGCATGCAGAGCAATCTTTTCCCCTTGAGGCATCTGATAATTCTGATAGAAGAAGTTAAAAAGCTGAACAGACCTTTGGACAGATTTCAGGGGCTAAGAAATCAATATTGAAAATCACAGCCTCCCAGGGAAGGTGAAAGTTGCCGAGAAACTCTCTAGGATTTGTACTGGGCTCAAAATGTCTTCATTCTAAGAGTAAGGAGGAATCAACTCTAAATAAACTAGCCCTTGTAGGGATTAACGGCCAACTTCAAATAATCTCATTCTCAGATACGTTTAAAGTGATCTGGGATTGCTACTGACCCTAGCTACATGCCAGAGCAAATTTCAGTCCTCTCTGGAGGAAGATAACACTATTGTAAAGCTCAAATTATAAGTTTTCATAATAATTTCTGGCACTTAAAAAATACCTAAGAAAAAGACAAAGACATACAAAAAGACAAAGACTATGCGACTGAGAACCAAGGAAAACAACAGCCAACAATAAACAGATTAATCAGGCATCTGCATGATGGAGTTTTAACTGTATTTAATATTTGCAAGAAAAGCTTGAGAATTTTGCAGAAAAGTTTAAAACTCCATTTTTTAGAATCCTAAGTAAAACTCCAGAACTGAAAAACACAATTCAAATTATAATCTAATGGATGGAGTTTTCAAATAGATTATCCTAGGGGCACCTGGATGACTCAGTGGGTTGAATGTCTGACTCTTGGTTTGGGCTCAGGTCATGATCTCAGTTTTGTGGGTTTGAGCCCCCACATCGGGCTCTGCACTGGCAGCATAGAGCCTGCTTGAGGTTCTCTCTCTCCCTCTTTCTCTCTGTCCCTCCCCAACTCGTGCTGTCTGCCTTCCTCAAAATAAATAAACCCAAGAAGTTAAAAATAAAAATAAAATATATTATATCATACATTATTAAAAAACAGTTCACAAAAAATATAGAGAATGAAGCCTAGTGATGAGGGATGAAAAACAAGGGCTAGAGTGCAAGAGACCTAAGGGCATAATGAAAAGGTCTACTACATATATAACTGAAGTCCCAAAAGGAGAGGAGAGATTGTGGAAGAAGTAATCTTTGAAGAAATGATGACTGATAATATTATAAAGCTAAAGAAAGCCATTAAGCCACAGACGCAAGAAGCTCAAAAAACACCAAAGTACAAATGCAAAGAAAACCACACCCAAGCACATTAGGATACAATTGCCATACACCAAAGACAAAGAGAAAAATCCTAAAACAGCTGGGGGTGGGGGAGAGGAAACAGATTACCATCAAAGGAAAACAACCAGATCAACAGCTGACTTCCTTGTAAAGACAGTAAAAGCCAGAAGACGAATGATTCAAAACACTGAAAGAAAGTAACTGGTGATCTGGAGCACTGCAATTGGTGAAAAGATCCCTCAAAAAGTGAAAGTGCACAAGGGGCCCTGAATAGCCAAAACAATCTTGAAGTACAAAGTCAGAGGACACACTTTCCAGTTTCAAACTTACTACGAAGCTACCATAATCAAAACAATGTGCTGGCATAAGGATAGATGACATACAGACCAATGGAATCGAATTTCAAGACCAGAAGTGAACCCATAAATGGTCAACTGATTTTTTACAAAAATGCCTAGTCAATGGGGAAAGGACAATCTCTTCAACAAATCGTGCTGAGGCAGCTAGATATCCTCATACCAAAGAAAAAATGTGGACCCCTACCTCACATCATAGGACCCACATAGATCGCTAATATAAGGGCTAAACTCATATAACACTTGGAAGAAAGCTTAGAGATAACTCTTCATGACCATGGATTTGGCAATGGATTCTTAGAATACCAAAGCACAAGCGACAAAAGAAATATAGATAAATTGGACCTCACAAAAATTAAACACTTATTTGCAAAGGACATGATCAAGAATGTGAAAAGACAACCTACAGAATGGGAGAAAATATTTACAAATAACTCATCTGATATGGGCTTAATATCTAGAATATAAAACAACACCTAAAATTTGATAACAAAAAGACAAGCCAACTGATTGTAGTTTTGGTTTGCATTTCTCTGGTGGTAAGTGATGAGGAACATCTCTTCATGTGTCTGTGGGCCATCTGCATGTCTCACACCTGTCAAAAAGGTTAAAATAAAAAACACAAAAGGTGCGCCTGGGTGGCTCGGTCGGTTAAGCGGCCAACTTCAGCTCAGGTCATGATCTCTAGGTTTGAGAGTTCAGGCCCCACGTCAGGCTCTGTGCTGACAGCTCAGAGCCTGGAGCCTGCTTTGGATTCTGTGTCTCCCTCTGCCTCTTCCCCGCTTGTGCTCTCTCTCTCAAAAATAAACATAAAAATTTTTTAAAAACACAAAAAAACAACAGATGTTGGTAAGGATGTAGAGAAAAAGGAAACCTCTTGCACTGTTGGTGGGAATGCAAATTGGTACGGCTATGTGGAAGACAGTATGGAGGTTCCTCAAAAAGTTTTAAATAGAACTACCCAGCAATCACGCTACTGGGTATTTACCCAAAGAATACAAAAACACTATTCAAAGAGATACATACATCCCTATGTTTATAGCAGCATTCTTTATGATAGCCAAGATATGGAAGCAGACCAATTGTCCATTGACTGATGAAGGGATAAAGATGTGGTATATATACACGATGGAGTATTATTCAACCATAAAAAAGAATGAAATCTTGCCATTTGCAATGGTATGGCTGGAGCTAGAGAGTGTAACGCTAAGCAAAATAAGTCAGAGAAAGACAAATACCATATGATTTCATGGAATTTAAGAAACAAAACAAATAAGCAAAGGGAAAAAAGAAATAGATCAAGAAACAGACCCTTAACTATAGAGAACTGATAGTTACAGAGGGAAAGTGGGAGGGGGAAATGGGTGAAATAGCAGAGGAGCACTGGGTGATGTACGAAATTGTACACCTGAGAGCAATACAACACTATGTGTTAACTAACAGGAATTAAAACTTAAAAAAAAAAAAAAAAAAAAAAAAAAAAAGACAACCCAACTGAAAAATGGGCAAAGGACTTAGACATTTCTCCAAAGAAGATATACAAATGGCCCAAAAACGTATAAAAAGATGCTCAGTGTCATTAATCATTATGGAAATGCAAATCAAAACCACAAGGAGATACCACATCATACCTAGTAGTACGGCTATAATCAGAATAATGGAAAATAAAAATAAAAATAATAATAATAATGGAAAGTAACAAGTGCTGGCAAGGATGTGAAAAAGCGGGAACCCTCCAACATTGCTGGCGGAAACATAAAATGGTGTTGTCACTGTGGAAACAGTTTGGTGGTTCCTGAAAGAGCTAAATACGACCCACTGATTCTACTTATAGCTATATAACCAAAAGCGTTAAACAGACTCAGATACTTATATGCCAATGTTCACTGCAGTATTCGCAACAGCCAAACGGTAAAATAACCCAAATATCCATCAACAGATGGACAGATCAAATGTGATACACATACCGGGGCGCCTGGGTGGCGCAGTCGGTTAAGCGTCTGACTTCAGCCAGGTCACGATCTCGCGGTCCGGGAGTTCGAGCCCCGCGTCGGGCTCTGGGCTGATGGCTCAGAGCCTGGAGCCTGTTTCTGATTCTGTGTCTCCCTCTCTCTCTGCCCCTCCCCCGTTCATGCTCTGTCTCTCTCTGTCTCAAAAATAAATAAAAGTCGAAAAAAAAAAATTAAAAAAAAAAAAAAACAAATGTGATACACATACCAAGGAATACTCAGCCATAAAAAGGAATGAAGTTCCCACACATGCTACCTGGATAAACTTCGAAGACATCATGTTAAATGAAATAAGCCGTCCCGAGAGGACAAACATTGTATGGTTCTACTTAAATAGTGACTATTCTAGATACCTTATGTAATTATAAAACTTAAAAATGGCTAAGATGGTAAATTTTATGTATATTTTACCACAATTAAATATTTCAACAGGTTAAAACAGGGGGAAGGAGGAGATGGGATAGATGGAGCACAGAAGATTTTTAAGGCCGTGAACCTACTCTGTATGGTATGTGTCATTATGAATTTTTCCAAACCAATAGAACATACAACATCAAGAGTGAACTTCAATGGACTTTGAGTAATAATGATGTATCAAGACAGGTTAACCAATTGCAACCAATGCACACTCTGGTGGGAGACACTGATAACTGGGTGGGGTGGGGGGTGGGGGTGGGACAGGAGAAAATCTCCCTGCCTGCTATTCAGTTTTGCTGTGAGCTTAAAACTACTCTAAAAAATAAAGTCCAGGGGCGCCTGCGTGGCTCAGTTGCTTGAGTGTCTGACTCCTGATTTCATCTCCGGTTAGTGAGATCAAGCCCCATTTCAGGCTCTGTGCTGATAGTGCAGAAACAAAATAAAGTCTATTCAAAAATAGGTTAAAATGGAAAGATTCGTTACATATATTTTACAACAATCAAACGTTTTTAATAAAGGGACGCCTGGGTGGGTCAGTTGGTTAAGCGCCCGACTTTGGCTCAGGTCGCAATCTCACAGTTTGTGAGTTCGAGGCTCACATCGGGCTCCGAGCTAACAGTGCGGAGCCTGCTTCGGATTCTCTGTCTCTGCCTCTCTCCCTCCCCCTCCCCGACGGGACACGCAAGCTCTCTCTCCCTCGCAAAATAAATAAACATAAAAAAAATGTTTTAACAAAAAACGGTCAAGGGGCACCTGGGTAGCTCAGTCAGTTAAGCGCCTGACTTCAGCTCAAGTCATGACCTCCTGGTCTGTGAGTCCTAGCCCCATGTTGGGCTCTGCACTGATGGCTTGGAGCCTGGAGCCTGCTTCAGATTCCATGTCTCCCCCTCTCTGTGCACCTCCCCTGCTCACATTCTGTCCCTTTCTCTCTCTCTTAAAAAATAAAATAAACATTAAAAAAAAATTTAATGGTCAAAATATTTTATAAGCGTGTTATAATTTAAAAATTAAAAAAATTTTTCAACAAAGAAAAATTAATAGGGGTGATCTTAAGGGTAAAGAAATTTATCCCAGGGGTGCCTGGGTGGCTGAGTTAAGTGTGAGACTTCAGCTCAGGTCATGATCTTGCGGTTTGTGAGTTTGAGCCCCATATTAGGCTCTGTGCTGACAGCTCAGAGCCTGGAGCCTGCTTCAGATTCCGTGTTCTGTGTCTCCCTCTCTCTGTCCCTCCCCTGCTCACGCATGCGCACGCTCTCCCTCTCTCTCAAAAATAAATGTTAAAAATATTAAAAGAAAATTATCCCAGATGAAAATGTGAAGATACAGAGGGGAACAAAAAGAAAAGAGTAAATATATGGATAACTCTAAATTAAGTAAAAATATAAATAATATCAGCTCTTTGTGTTTAATAGGCACAAAGATTAAAATATCCAGCATATGCATTAGAAGTGGGCAAACAGAATTAGTACTCGAGTATTCCAAGGTCTTTGCATGAGTCCACAGGAAGAAGTGAAATTACTAATTAGACTTTTGTAAGTCAAAGATGCATGTTTTTATCTCTATGATAATTACTCAATAAAAAATGCATGAGTACCAAATTAATAGAAAGGAAAAACAGAGCTTTAAAAATAATCCAGTAAAAGGGGGAAAAGGAGGGAAAAAAGGACAGAGCACAGGCAAGACAAATAGAAAGCAAATAGTAAGATGGTAAATATTAATCCAAATTATCAACAAATAAATGAAACAAAAAATGACTAAATGTTCTAATTACAAGAGTCAGCAGAAATGATCACTGGGATTTTTATGGGGATCAAACAGAATCTGTAGATTGCTTTGGGTAGTACTAGACGTTTTAACAATATTAACTCTTCCAACCCAGGAACATGTGACGTCCATTTACTTGTGTTTAATTTCTTCCAGCAATGTTTTATAGTTTTCATTGTGTAAGTTTTTCACCTCCCTATTTAATTCCTAAGTATTTTATTCTTTTTGACGTGGTATATGCATGCAATGGAATATTATTCGGCCTTAAAAAAGGAAGGAAATTCTGCCACATGCCACGACATGGATGAACCTTGCAGACATTATGCTGAGGGAGATACACCAGTCAGAAAGGGTGAACACCAAAGTCAAATTCCTAAGAAACAGTAGAACGGTGGTTGCCTGGGACTGGTGAGAGAGGAGGATGAGACATTACCATTTAATGAGTATGAGATTTCAGTTTTGGAAGATAAAAAATGTTCTAGAGATGGATGACGATGATGGCTGCACAACAATACGAATGTACCTAATGCTACTGAACCATACCCTTAAACAATGTAAAAAAAAAAAGTGGGGGGAGGGGCAGGGAAAAAAGGAGAGAGAATCCCAAACAGGCTCCGTGCTGTCAACGTAGAGCCTGACATGGGGCTCCATCTCAAGAACCATGAGATCATGACCTGAGCTGAAATCAAGGGTCAGACGCTTAACCGACTGAGCCACCCAGGCACCCCTAAATTAGGAAATATTTTGAACAGGGGCGCCTGGGTGGCTCAGTTGGTTGAGCGGCCGACTTTGGCTCAGGTCAGGATCTCACAGCTCGTGGTTTCAAGCCCCACATCAGGCTCTGTGCTGACAGCTCAGAGCCTGGAACCTGCTTCAGTTTCTGTGTCTCCCTCTCTCTCTGCCCTTCCCCCACTCATGCTCTGTCTCTCAGAAAATATACATTAAAAATTAAAAAAATATATATTTTGAACAGAATGATAAAAATACTACACATTGAAATCTGGGGATTGTATCTGTAAGTGGCATTTTGAGAGAAACTTACGGACTTAAATGTATAGGTTCGATAGAAGATCGAAAATAATCATCTATCTCAAATGCTGAGGGGAGAAAAACAAGCAAATTAAACCTACAGAAAAGTAGAAGGCAAGAAATAATAAAGAGGAAAAACAAATAGGATAGCAAAATAACCAATAACCAACAGTTTCTTACCGTAAAACATCTCCAAGATTTCTAACAGGGACAGATGTGAAAACCAGCAGCCATTATATAAAGGAATAAATCTTGGAATAAAAGAAAGTACAGGTGATATGGAAGCATAGATAAGAAGACAGATAATAGGGCCGGTGGGTAGGAAAGACACGCAGAAAGAAGTACTAACAGGAGGCAAACCTTGAAGGGAAAATATGCGAGCCCAAGGCAGAGTGGAGAGTTCAGGACCTATTTAGAGACCTCAAAAAAAAAAAAAAAAAAAAATCAAGCTACAGCTGGAAGTGGGGCCCAGGGGTGGGGGCAACAGTCATAGCAGGAGAAAAAGACTAGCAGGGGTGAAGAGAGGCTCAGCCCCAAGGTAAAAACCTTCGTACAACACGGTAAAGAGCTTCAACTTTATCCTGCTTCTCCTGAGAACCCCTATTTAAGCAGCATGGAGAGATAGGATCTCCATTTTAAAGATAAGAAACGGAAGCTGTGGGGAAATACGTCACTGGCTAAAGAGAAACGTTCTTCCTCTAATCTCACAGCACTTCTGAAGGCAGATGTGTGGGTTTTTCCTCACCACACAATTCTCCAATTCTTGGCAGACAAACTGGGTGTCCTACAACTTAACTCAAAGCTGACACTAACTGCCTGGATCAGCGCAGACCCCTTGGATGAAGGGCTCAGTCCCCTAATAATGACCCCACTTCAGACACCAGTCCTAAGTCCCAGGTTGTCGCCCGGACTTCTCAGCAACCAGTTATAAAATCAGGGGTTTCCACATCCGTTACTCGCGTCTGACAATTTGCTAGAACTGCTCACAGAACTCCAGGAAACCGTTACGTTTACCGGTTTATTATACAAGATAAAACAGAGAACAGATGAACAGCTACATGAAGAGGTACACAGGGCGAGATCCAGAAGGGTCTTGAGTGCAGGTGTCTATCCCTACAGTTTGAGGTACACCACCCTCTCACCAGACTAGAAACCCTCCAAACCCCCCAGTTTAGGGATGTTCACGGAGACTCCATCATGTGGGCATGATTGACTATTCATCTCCAGCCCCCCTTCCCTCTCCAGAGGATGGAGGTGAGGGATGCGGGGGTGGGGGGTGGGGGGGTGGTGGTGAAAGTTCCAAGCTTCTAATTAAGGTGTCTTTCTGGCAACCAGCCCTCACCCCATAGCTACTTAGGGGACCCCAGTCACCAGTCATTCATTATCATACAAAAAGACGCTCATCACTCTGGAGATTCCTTCTTTAGAAGCTCTTGGTGTTGGGAACAGGGGTGGAAGACCAAATGTTAGAACATGTGAAATTTTACTAAAACATAGTCAGGAGGTTTCACAGGGGGAGCACTCACGCTCTACCATCATTGGTAGTCAACTGCAGACAGGAAGAGCGGAAACGGACTTTACATGGACTTGACCTTGCACCCAGATCCTCCTCTATTATTCCAGCCAGAAGAAGAGACATTTTCTTTATCCCCTGGGCAACAGCTCAGACAATGAGTAGCCACCATACTTCACACTCTCAGTTTCCTCCAATGGACTTAGTTTATTATTTTTTTTAATGTTTATTTACTTTTGAGAGACAGAGAGACAGAGTGTGAGCTAGGGAGGGGCAGATAGAGAGGGAGATATAGAATCTGAAGCAGGCTCCAGGCTTCGAGCTGTCAGCACAGAGCCTGACGTGGGGCTTGAACTCACAAACTGAGATTATGACCTGAGCTGAAGTCAGATGCTGAACCAATTGAGCCACCCAGGTACCCCCAGTGGACTTAGTTTATAACAGACTTCCCAACTTACTCCTTTCCTCCTTAAAAAAAAGCATGCCTCTCCTTTATTCCCTTGGACTTGCCCATGGATTTTGCCACAGCTTATTTGTTCTGGACTACAATTCTCTTTTATTCCTAAATAAGCCCATCTTTTTCCTTTTTTAAACAGACATGTTTTTGTTTAAAGTGATCGCTTATAGCCAACATGGGGCTGGAACTCACAACCTTCAGACCAAGAGTTGCATGCCATACCAACTGAGCCAGCCAGGCAGGGGGTTTATTTTATTCCTAAATAAGCCCATCTCTTGCTGGTAAAATAACAGGCAGGTTTTATTTTTAAGTTTAACAAAAGATGCTCCTAGCATCCCCTACCACACAGGAAATTACATGGGTTTGGGGGAGGAGTTTTATGTCAGGAACCAGAGGCAGAGACCAAATATATTTTTCTTATTATGTCCCACTTGCCAAAATAACACAGCAAAAAAGGGCCAGACACAATTCTTTTGTGTCTTAACCCACTTTTTGTCAAACAAAGCCCTTGACAGAAGAAATAAATACAACAAATGTTATTCATCATAAAAGTTGTCAGAATGAATGGAGCTGGTGGACATCACTAGGAAGGATGCACCACACAAGGCCATTCTTTCACACTGCAAGGAACAAGTCGCTTCTCAAGCTAACACAGGTGGAAAGCGCAAGGCCCTCATGCAACTGTGATCAGCTGTAAGTCTGGTGAAGCATACCTACTGTTTGCCAAGTTCCTATCCAGTCCATTAACGACAGACTAGCAAGTACAGAAATCAGTACAGATGGGAAAACGGACAGAAGTGGCAGCTGGGCAGGACCACGGCATCAGTCAGTCCCCACATTGTAAGATCCAGGCTTCTGCCTTCTACATGCCATGGGTGAGAAGGCCCTATTAGCTTCAGTCTACCAAATTCAAATGTGCAAAAGACTGAAGCAGATGCTAGAATATAGGTCTATTAGTTTACAATGATAAACAAAACTGTTATACAAACCAAATATTCTGGCCAGCATGAGCAGTTCATTCTCTTCCTGGACATCAAGACACATGAAAAACCAACTGCAATCAGAGCCTTCACTAAAATCACAAGAATTAAAAATAATGACTCCAATGAACCAGCAATCATATTGCTTCGTATTTACCCAAACGAGTTCTACCCACACAAAAGTTAACGCCCAGATATTTACAGCAGCTTTGCTCATAATTGCCATAACTTGGAAGCATGGACAAACTGTGCTATCTCCAGACAATGCAGTGTTATTTAGCATTAAAAAGAAATGAGCTATCAAGCCATGAAAAGACACGGAGGAAATTTAAATGCATGTTACTAAGTGAAAAAAAAGGCAATCTGAAAAGGCTTCATACTGTACCATTCCAACTATAGGACTTTCCAGAAAAGGCAAAACTATGGAGACAGGAAAAATTATCAGTGTTTAGGGAGGAGGAAGAGATGAATAGGCAGAGCACAGGGAATTTTGAGCCAGTGAAACTACTCTATGTGATATTATAATGGTGGATTTGTGCATTTGTCAAAACACATAAAATGTACAACACCCAGAGTGAGCTCTAATGTAAATAATGGACTTTGGGTGATAATGAGAAATACAGAGAATCTTCCAGCTCCATTAAGCAATACTGCTAATCTGATCTATTCAGTGTCAATCTTTACAAAATTACTCGCAGAGAGGGCAGGTGTTTAGGGCCTCCTACTATTGACAATGGCTTATAGCTGAAACAAACTCAGTTTCAATACTTTGGGAGCTGGACTCATACAACTATAAGATTAGCCTAAAATGCCTCAAGTTCTTTGAAATCGTGAAGTAGGTTGTTTTTAGCACCACCCTAGGCAGTCTTGATCCAGGAATATGCCAATGCCACTGGGAAGTAGTCTTTTGCTTTTGTAATCTGTAACTTGAGAATATCTAAAAAACATATGCAGTTCACTTACAATTGAAAAAAAAAAAAATGGAGGGGCCCAAGATGGCATAACAGCATGGAAGTTTTTTGTCTCTCGTCCCTGAAATGCAGCCAGATCAATACCAAACCATCTTGCACACCTGGAAAACTGATTTGAGGATTAACACAACAATCTGCACAACCTGAACCACAGAACTTAGCAGGTACGTGGCATGGAGAGGTGAACTGGGGGAGAGGGAAGCCGTGGAAGGAAGGGAGCTGTTTTTGCTTCTGGAGAGAGGACGGAGACGGGGGGAGAGTATGGGAAAAGCACCCCCCCACCCCTGAAAGCAGCTAGAGAGAAAGAGGAAGAGCAGAAACAGCTGCAAAGGACTGAACAAAAAAGGGAGAAAGGAGAAAGAAGAGTGTTTAAATTCCATTAAGACTATAAATAGGGAGTGCAGAGTCTGAAACTCCACAGCTTGATACCTGGTGGTGCTCTGGTGGGAAGGGCGAATCCACAGGAGCAGAGCGTGAGGTTTCAGGGGTCCTTCAACCACATGGGGAGAGGCGGTTCCCCTGCAGGGAGGACATTTGGTACAAGCTGTGTGGCCTCCCCACCGGCAGAGGTCCCAATAGACCCCAGAGATCAACCACATTCGCTGGTGTTGGAACAAGGACATCAGGGGTGAAGCCTGGCACCAGATGTGTGTTGTGATTTACCATAATCTCTGACACACTGAGGCTATACAATCGTGCGAACTTTTTCTGGGGCAGGCGGGCACCCAGCCACTGTTCCGTGAGACCCTTCCCCAGAGGGTCTGAGCAGGTCAAGGCCACAGTCCCTCAGAAAGTGAGGGGATGGGAAACACAGCCCCATCTGAGACAAAATTCAGGAGGGAGGTGCTGTCTGGCAGCCTGATGGCTTGGTCACAGACAATGCAGAAGCAGGGAGAGGATGGAAGCTGGAGACAATGGAGGGGCACTTGATTGCCGGTCATGGAGAGCACAGAGTTCTGATACTAGAGCCTGGCTAGCTGGGTGACGCCATTTTCACCCCTCGGGCGCGTGCACATACATGCCTACTCACGCCACAACGATACACCCCAGTAAATTAAGCAGCACCATCTAGTGGAGAATGGAGCCGTTACACCAAGCCTTGGCCAACTGCGCCAATCGCGCTCTATAGAACATCAGTCTCTCTGCCTGCTTAGTTTACAGACTATAAAGTACTTCATAGTTTGACTTCTAGGGGAAACTGCATGTAATTTCAATCGTATTTCATTCTGTTTGCTGGTCCATCTGTTCAATTATTTTTTCTTATTCTTCAATACAGAAAGAAAAAATTTAATTTTTATTTTTTGTTTTTATAAAAATGATTCTTAAATTTTTACTTTTTTGTAAATTTTTAAAATTCTATTTTACATTCAGTTTATTTTATTTTATTCTTTTTTTCAAATTTTCAAATGTTTTCCTTTTTTTTTTTTTTCTTTTCTTTCCCTTCCCTTTTTGTCTAATCTATCAAGCTTCTTTCAACAACCAGACCAAAACACACCTAGGATCTAGCATCCTTTGATTTTTTGTGTGTTTTTAATTTTTTAATTTTTGTTTATTTTTTTACTTTTTTCCTTTTCTTTCTTCAAAATGAAGAATCAAAGGAATCCACCCCAAAAGAAAAAAACAGGAAGAAATGACAGCCAGGGACTTAATCAACAGATAAAACAGATATAAGCAAGATGTGTGAACCAGAATTTAAAATCACAATGATAATACTGGCTGGGGTTGAAAATAGATTAGAATCACTTTCTGCGGTGATAAAAGAAATAAAAGCTAGTCAGGATGAAATAAAAAATGCTATAACTGAGCTGCAATCTCAAATGGATGCCACAGAAGCAAGGATGGATGAAACAGAGCAGCCGCCAATCAGTGATATAGAGGACAAATTTATGGAGAATAATGTAGCAGAAAAAAGGAGGGAGACCAAGGCAAAAGAGCACGATATAAAAATTAGAGAATTCAGTAACTTATTAAAAAGGAATAACATCTGAATCATAGGGGTCCCAGAAGATGGAGAGAGAGAAAAAGGGGTAGAAGGTTTACATGAGCAAATCATAGTGGAAAAATTTCCTAAACTGGGGAAAGACGCAGACATCAAAATCCAGGAAGCACAGGGGACTCCCATTAGATCCAACAAAAACCGACCATCAACAAGGCATGTCATACTCAAATTCACAAAATACTCAGGCAAGGAAGAATCATGAAAGCAGCAAGGGGAAAAAAGTCCTTTACTTAAAAGGGAAGACATATCATGTTCACAGCAGACCTATCCACAGAAACTTGGCAGGCCAGAAAGCAGTGGCAGGATATATTCAATGTGCTGAACCAGAAAAACATGCAGCCAAGAATTCTTTATCCAGCAAGGCTGTCATTCAAAATAGGAGGAGAAATAAAAAGTTTCTCAAACAAAAACTAAAGGAGTTTGTGACCACTAAACCAGCCCTGCAAGAAATTTTAAGGGGGACTCTCTGTGGTGAGAAAAGACAAACAACAAACAGACCAAAAGCAACAAAGACTTGAAAGGACCAGAGAATACCACCAGAAACTCCAACTCTATAGGCAACATAATGGCAATTAATTCATATCTTTCAATACTCACTCTAAACATCAATAGACTAAACGCTCCAATCAAAAGACATAGGGTAACATAACGGATAAGAAAACAAGATCCAACTATATGCTGTTTACAAGAGACCCATTTTAGACCTAAAGACACCTTCAGATTGAAAGTAAGGAGGATATGGAGAACCATCTACCATGCTAATGGTTGCCAAAAGAAAGCCAGAGTAGCCATACTTATAACACACAATCTAGATTTTAAATTTTTTAATGTTTATTTATTTTTGAGACAGAGAGAGACAGAGCATGAACAGGGGAGGGTCAGAGAAAGGGAGACAAAGAATCTGAAACAGGCTCCAGGCTCTCAGCTGTCAGCACAGAGCCCAACATGGGGCTCGAACTCACAAGCTGTGAGATCATGACCTGAGCCAAAGTCAGATGCTCAACCGACTGAGCCACCCAGGCGCCCCACACAATCTAGATTTTAAAATAAAGACTGTAACAAGAGATGAAGAAGGTCATTATATCATAATTAAAGGGTGTTCCACCAAGAAGATCTAACAATTTATAAACATTTATGCTCCAAACATGAGGGCACCCAAATATACAAATCAATTAATCACAAGCATAAACAAACTCGTTGATAATACCATAATAGTAGGGGACTTCAACACCTCACTTACAACAATGGAGAGATCATCTAAACAGAAAATCAACAAGGAAATAATGGTTTTAAATGACAGATGGACTTAACAGATATATTCAGAACATTTCATCCTAAAGCAGCAGAATACACATTCTTCTTGAGTGGACATGGAATATTCTCCAGAAGACACACATACTGGGACACAAATCAGCCCTCAACAAGTACAAAAAGATCGAGATCGTAATGTGCATATTTTGAGACCATAATGCTATAAACTTGAAATAAGCCACAAGAAAAAATTTGGAAAGATAACAAATACTTGGAGACTGAATAACATCCTACTAAAGAATGAATGGGCTAGCAAAAAAGTTAAAGAGGAACTTTAAAAAGTACATGGAAGTAGGGGTGCCTGGGTGGCTCAGTTGGTTGAGCGTCCAACTTCGGCTCAGGTCATGATCTCACAGTTCATGGGTTCAAGCCCCACAATGGGCTGTGTGAGGACAGCTTGCCTGAAGCCTGCTTCGGATTCTGTGTCTCTCTCTCTCCCTGCCCTCCCCTGCTCGTGTTCTCTCACAAAATTAAATAAACATTAAAAAAAAAAAAAAGTACATGGAAGTCAATGAAAACAATAACACCACAGCCCAAAACCTCTGGGTCATAATAGGGAAGTATATAGCAATCCAGGTCTTCTTAAAGAAGGAAGATCTCAAATACACAATCTAACCTTACACCTTAAAGAGCTGGAAAAAGAACAGCAAATAAAACCCAAAACCAGCAGGAGATAGGAAATAACAAAGATTAGAGCATAAATCACTGCTATCGAAACCAAAACAACATTAAAACAGATCAATGAAACCAGGAGCTAGTTCTTTGAAAGAATTAACAAAACTGATAAACCCCTAGCCAGTTTGATCAAAAAGAAAAAGGAAAGAACCCAAATAAATAAAACCAAGAATCAAAGAGGAGAGATCACAACCAACACAAAAATACAAACAATAATAAGAGAATATTATGAGCAATTATACACCAATAAAATGGGCAATCTGGAAGAAATGGACAAATTCCTAGAAACATATAAGCTACCAAAACTGAAATAGGAAGAAATAGAAAATTTGAGCAGATCCATATCCAGTAAAGAAAATGAATTAGTAATAAAAAAATCTCCCCAACTGGGGCGCCTGGGTGGCGCAGTCGGTTAGGCGTCCGACTTCAGCCAGGTCACGATCTCGCGGTCCGGGAGTTCGAGCCCCGCGTCAGGCTCTGGGCTGATGGCTCAGAGCCTGGAGCCTGTTTCCGATTCTGTGTCTCCCTCTCTCTCTGCCCCTCCCCCGTTCATGCTCTGTCTCTCTCTGTCTCAAAAATAAAACATTAAAAAAAAAAAAATCTCCCCAAAAACAAGAGTCCAGGGCTGGATGGCTTTCCAGGGGAATTCTACCAAACATTTAAAGAAGAGTTAGCACCTATTCTTTTCAAGTTGTTCCAAAAAATAGAAATGGAAGGAAAACTTCCAAACTCATTCTACAAGGCCAGAATTACCTTGATTCCAAAACCAGAGACCCCACTAAAAAGGAGAACTATAGACCAATATCTCTGATGAACAGGGATGCAAAAATCCTCAACAAGATACTAGCCAACCGGATCCAACAATACATTAAAAGAATTATTCACCACAACCAAGTGGGATTTATACCTGGGATACAGGGCTGATTCAATATCCACAAAACAATCAATCCGACACATCACGTTAATAAAAGAAAGGACAAGAACCACATGACCCTCTCAATAGATTCAGAGAAAGCATTTGACAAAATACAGCATCCTTTCTTGATAAAAACCCTCAATAAAGCAGGGATAGAAGGATCATATCTCAAGATCATAAAAGCCATATATGAAAGACTCACCACTAATATCATCCTCAATGGGGAAAACAGAGCTTTCTCCCTAAGGTCAGGAACACTACATGGATGTCCACTCTCGCCACTGTTATTCAACATAGTATTGAAGTCTTAGCCTCATCAATCAGGCAACACAAAGGAATAAAAGGCGTCCAAATCGGCCATGAGCAGGTCAAACTTTCACTCTTCGCATATGACATGATACGCTATATGGAAAACCCAAAAGATTCCAGCAAAAAACTGCTAGAACTGTTCCATGAATTCAGCAAAGTCCCAGGACATAAAATCAATGCACAGAAATCGGTTGCATTCTTATACACCAATAATGAAGCAACAGAAAGAGAAATCAAGGAATCAATCCCATTTACAATTGTGTCAAAAACCATAAAATATCTAGGAATACACCTAACCAGAGATGTGAAAAATCTATACACTGAAAACTATAGAAAGCTTATGAAAAAAATTGAAGACACACACACAAAAACAGGAAAAATATTCCATGATCCTGAATTAGAAGAATGTTGTTAAAATGTTGATACTACCCAAAGCAATCTTCATATTCAATGCAATCCCTATCAAAATAACACCAGCATTCTTCACAGAAGTAGAAAAAACAATCCTAAAATTTGTACGGAACCAGAAAAGACCCTGAATAGCCAAAGAAATCCAAAGCTGGAGGCATCACAATCCCAGACTTTAAGATGTATTACAAAGCTGTAATCATCACGACAGTATGGTGCTGGCACAAGAACAGACACTCAGATCAATGGAACAGAATAGAGAACCCAGAAATGGACCCACAAACATAAGGCCAACTAATCTTTGATAAAGCAAGAAAGAATAACTAATGGAACAAAGACAGTCTCTTTAGCAAATGGTGCTGGGAAAACTGGTCAGCAACATGCAGAAGATGAACCTGGACCACTTTCTTACATTATACACAAAAATAAACTCAAAAAGGATGGAAGACCTAAATATAAGACAGGAAGCCATCAAAATCCTAGAAGAGAAAGCAGGCAAAACCCCCTTTGATCTTGGCCACAGCATCTTCTTACTCAACACGTTTCTGGAAGCAAGGGCAACAAAAGCAAAAATGAACTAGAGGGACCTCATCAAAATAAAAAGCTTCTGCACAGTGAAGGAAACAATCAGCTAAACTAAAAGGCAACCAATGGAATGGAAGAAGATATTTGCAAATGACATATCAGATAAAGGGTTAGTATCCAAAACCTATAAAGAACTCAACACCCAAAAAACAATCCAGTGAAGAAATGGGCAAAAGACACGAATAGACAATTCTCCAAAGAAGACATCCAGATGGCTAACAGACACATGGAAAAATGCTCAACATCACTCATCATCAGGGAAATACAAACTAAAACAACAATGTGATACCACCTCACACCTGTCAGAATGGCTAAAATCAACAACTCAGGCAACAACAGATGTTGGCAAGGATGCAGAGAAACAGGATCTCTTTTGTACTCCTGGTGGGAGTACACACACACACACACACACACACACACACACACACACACACAAAGTAGTACTACTAGACAATCAAAAAGAATGAAATCCTGCCATTTGCAACTACATGAACGGAACTAGAGGGCATCATGCTAAGTGAAAATTAGAGAAAAACAAATATCATAGGACTTCACTCATGTGTGATTTAAGATACAAAACAGATGAACATAAGGGAATGGAAGCAAAAATAATAAAAAAACAGGGAGGGGACAAAACATAAGAGCCTCTTAAATATAGAGAAATGAGTGTTGCTGGAGGGGTGATAGGAGGGAGAATGGACTAAATGGGTAAGGGGCATTAAGAAAGACACTTGTTGGGTGGCGCCTGGGTGGCTCAGTCAGTTAAGTGTCCGACTTCAGCCCAGGTCATGATCTCACAGTTCGTGAGTTCGAGCCCCGCATCAGGCTCTGTGCTGACAGCTTGGAGCCTGGAGCCTGCTTCAAATTCTGTGTCTCCCTCTCTGTCTGCTCCTCCCCAGCTCCTTCTCACACTCTGTCTTTGTCAAAAATAAACAAACTTAAAAAAATGTTTAAAAAGAAAGATACTTGCTAGGATGAGTACTGGGTGTTATACATAGGGGATGATTCACTGGAATCTACTTCTGAAATCATTGTTGCACTATATGCTAACTTGGATGTAAATTTTAAAAATTAATTAATTAATTTTTAAAAATCAGGGAAAAGAAAACTAGGTACTGGAAGATCAAAAGCCACTAACCAAGAAGGGCAGGGGAAGTGGGGAACAAACATTTAAAAAGCAGAGAATCATTGAAAAAATAGCAATGTAGTACAACACATTGCTCTGAGCTTCCTTGCAGCAAGAAAAAGGTGCAGTTCTCTTGACCAGTAGTAGAAACATCCGTTCATTAGAAGAAAACCATTTTTCCCTGTCCCTAAGCCAACTGTAAATTGTCCCAGCGGTACTTGTATAAGGAGCATCAAATAAGATAATGACGGTCACACCCCACTTGGTAACAGCTTTATAACATTTTCACTGGTGTTGCACAAGTGGTTATTTCTTAATTTGAGCTTCAGGATAGAAAGCTTAGTTTTGTAAAGGCAGTTACAGAAAAGCATACAGGTTTATTTCGCTTTCTGATGATCTCATTTTCCACCTGTATATTAGTGCATCCTAAGGAATAAAAACGGAACCGTTCCAAAGTGTGGCATCAGAATCATCTAGGGAGCATGTTAAAAATGAGTCCTGGACACCTAGGTGGCTCAGTCTTTAAGCATCTGACTTTGGCTCAGGGCATGATCTCACGGCTGGTGGGCTCGAGCCCTGCTCCCAGTAAGCTCCGCTTCTCTGTCTCTCTGTCTCTCTACCCGCTCCCCCGCTCCCCCTCTCCCCCGGGATTCTCTCCCTTTTTCTCTGCCCCTCGCTCATTTGTGCCCCCTATCTCTCTCTAAAAAAAAAAAAAAAAAAAAAAAAAAAAGAGTCCTAAGCCCTAACTCCAACCTACTTAATTAGAATCTCTGAAAGCAGAATCTGAGAATTTGTATTTTCAGCAAGTTCCCCAGGCACACTATATTAGACTTCCCTTTCTCAACAGAGGTGATCTCAGCTAGGTTTCTAATTACAGTGAAAGGACAGCAACTCCAAACTGAAGTCACTTAAACTGAGGAGAAGGTATTATATATTGCCAATCCAAATACAAGGCACATGGTTGATAAGCATAATGGTTTAATGTATTAAAGACCATACTTTCTGGCTCTAAGGGCCATACATAAATTACAGGTTTTTATATCCATTACATCAGTTTCCTGACAGAGGACAATGAGTCCTCTAACTCTAACAAAAATCAATATTCTATGATGATTTTCCTATACATGGAAATGAAGTGTTCTGGGAAAGGAATAAGTTTTCTTTCTAAATCACAACAATAACAGCAAAAACAATAATCTTTAACATTGAAAAAGTTCTTACTTCCTGTCAGGCACAGTTCTAAATGTTTTATATATATATATTAATTAACTGAGTCCTTCTAACAACCCTCTAAAGTAGAGGGCCATCCACTTCAATATAATTGTGGGCTATAGAAATACCACCAACTTTCAGGAGCAAGAATTCTCTCTCAGGAAGCAACCCCACAGCTGTCCAAAGCCTCAACCAAGTATATGACTGAGCACCAAATTGTTTGTATCTATAAATATGGAAAAGATGACCGGGGGCCTAAAATACTTGAAGTTATAAATTACTGAATGCCTATTACTCCTATAATAAAATTATAAGCCCTGCTTATAATTTTAAGCAGGGCTACATCCCAGTAATAAATAAGCTATAAAAAACACCCTGAAATAATTAAATGCATTACCTATTTAAATTACACTATTCACAATTTTTCATCTGAATACTATTACGTGTCTGAGACCACAAACTGGTTTTAACATAATGTTTGAATGTTCTTCTAGACAACAGTTATGTCAAATACTTTAGCCATTTCTTCCATCAACTCCCAGAACATGAAAACATATCCTGTCATCACCACATTTAAACACACATACGCCTATCTATAGTCCAAGTATGGAAAGAGCCCAAATGTCCATCGACAGCTGAATGGATACAGAAGATGTGGATATATATATATACACGCAATGGAATATTACTCGGCAATCAAAAGAACAAAACCTTGCCATTTGCAACTATGTGGATGGAACTAGAGTGTGTATTATGCTACGTGAAATTGGCCAATCAGAGAAAAACAAATATCATATGATTTCACTTGTGGAATTTAAGATACAAAACAGATGAACATAAGGGAAGGGAAGCAAAAATAATATAAAACAGGGAGGGAGACAAAACATAAGAGACTCTTTTTTTTAATTTTATTTTATTTTTCAACGTTTATTTATTTTTGGGACAGAGAGAGACAGAGCATGAACGGGGGAGGGGCAGAGAGAGAGGGAGACACAGAATCGGAAACAGGCTCCAGGCTCTGAGCCATCAGCCCAGAGTCTGACGCGGGGCTCGAACTCACGGACCGCGAGATCGTGACCTGGCTGAAGTCGGACGCTTAACCGACTGCGCCACCCAGGCGCCCCAAGAGACTCTTAAATAAGAACTGAGGGCTGCTGGAGGAGTTGTGGAAGGGAGGACAGGCTAAATTGGCAAGGGGCATTAAGGAAGACACTTGTTGGGATGAGCACTACGTGTTATATCTAGGGGATGAATCACTGGATTCTACTCCTGAAATCATTATTGTACTGTATGTAACATGGATATAAAAAAGCAAAAAGCAAAAAACGGGGTTCCTGTGTGGCTCAGTCGGTTAAGCGTCTGACTTTGACTCAGGTCATGATCTCATGGTACGTGGGTTCGAGCCCCGCGTCAGGCTCTGTGCTGACAGCTCAGAGCCTAGAGCCTGCTTCGGATTCTGTGTCTCCCTCTCTCTCTGCCCTTCCCGCACTCATGCTCTGTGTCTGTCTCTCAAAAATGAACAGACGTTGAAAAAATTTTTGAATTTAATAAAAAATGAAAAAAAAAAAAAAAAAGAAATAACAGGGGCGCCTGAGTGGCTCTGTCGGTTAAGCGTCCGACTTCAGCTCAGGTCATGATCTCATGGTTCATGGGGTCGAGCCCCATGTCGGGCTCTGGGTTGATAGCTCAGAGCCTGGAGCCCACTTAGGATTCCGTGTCTCCCTCTGTCTGCCCCTCCGCTGCTTGCACTTTGTCTCTCGCATGGTCTCAAAAATAAATAAATGTTAAAAAAAAAGAAAGAAAGAAAGAACATCACAAAAAGAGATACAAGCAGACGTTATGTGCCTGACTGAAGTACACAACACTTAACAGAGTATTTGTAAAAAAAACAGAGAGATACCAAACCTGAATTTAATAAAGCCTATATAACTACCAATTTATAGGCAACAAAGACAGAAAAACATGTTAACGATATCACGTGGATGTAATCAGAAGAACCCAGAACATGGGAAATTTTAGAAGACAAACAGTATTTTCAACGAATAAATTGCAAGGAAGAATAAAAGGAACAGAGGATCAATCTAGGAAATCCCATATCCAACCAACAGGAGTGCCAGAAAGAAAAGGCAAGAAAAATGGAAGGGTAACAACTATCAAAGATAATCTTAGAAGAAAACATAACTGAAGAGGTACATGTGACCTCAATCAAATAGGCTTGTTTAAGAAAACACCTACAACTGGGGCACCTGGGTGGCGCAGTCGGTTAAGCGTCCGACTTCAGCCAGGTCACGATCTCGCGGTCCGTGAGTTTGAGCCCCGCGTCGGGCTCTGGGCTGACGGCTCAGAACCTGGAGCCTGTTTCCAATTCTGTGTCTCCCTCTCTCTCTGCCCCTCCCCCGTTCATGCTCTGTCTCTCTCTGTCCCAAAAATAAATAAACGTTGAAAAAAAATAAAAAAAAAAAAACACCTACAACAGTGAAAAAAACACCTACAGCTGGACACTCCTGCTTTTCATCATGAGCCTTTATGCACTAGGTGTTAACAGGTTCATGTATTACTTTAATAAATATTTTTTAAAAAGTAGCAACAAGGCTGCAATAATGGCCCAGAAGATTAATTAGCACTATTTACCCAATGACACTATAAGAAAATCTTGTTATATAGTATTTTAATAACAACACCATCTAAGATGTAAACAAAAATCTCCCTTGTTCATCATGGAAAATTACAATAGTCCTCTAAAACGCAAGGAAAAAAAAAAAGTCTGCTAGAACTCTTCCAATGAGCCGCAGAGATGTGCAGGGTAGAATCAGCCCCTTGGAGAGTTCAGACCAGAAGCTGGAATTTGGGGGACCAGAAACTGGTATGCAGATTTTGGTAAAAAGATGTGAGGAGTAGAGAAAAATACTAAAAAGCCCAAAAACTGACTTCTAACTTTTCTAACTCAGCTGTGAGCCGCTGTTCTTTGATGAATTTGGATTTGTTTCAGTAGGTGGCAATGTATCTCAATCCCTACTTAGGATCAATAAACTGAATGAGGAATGCAAAATGCCTCCATAAGAACTTAGAAAAAATATGTTTCTGCTTTTTTGTTTAAAGTGAACATTGTTACTTTGGGATAAATCGAACCCAAAATACTGTAGGGCTATTTAATTTAGTCACTGCATATAGGTAGGCAGTAATGCCAGATTTCAGTTACGATAAAACATAAAACAATAACTAAGGGCAAAGAACCATGAAGACAATTGCCCAGGAGGAAATAAAAATACAGTGTACATCAGGATTGATGTAAGCAACTCCAAGTATATGGATATGAGAATATCCAGTAATAATTTTTAAGCACACAGATGTATATTAATCAAAGGTCTACTTACAGTATTTCATTAATTAAATCAGTTACATTATCACTTTAAATCACATGATATGAATTAATTTAGAAAAAGTGCTTCCTCACTCCCGTTATTTCATGAAACCATTTTAATCAGACTCTTCAAACGCAGTTCTAACATTAGTGTAACTATCATCACTAGGAACACTTTTTTTTTATTAAAAAAAATTTTTTTAACGTTTATTTATTTTTGAGACAGAGAGAGACAGAGCATAAACGGGGGAACGGTCAGAGAAAGAGGGAGACACAGAATCAGAGGCAAGCTCCAGGTTCTGAGCTGTCAGCACAGAGCCCGATGTGGGGCTCGAACTCACGGACTGCGAGATCACAACCTGAGCCGAAGTCGGACGCTTCACCGACTGAGCCACCCAGGCGCCCCACTTGGGACACTTTTAAAATACCTCACACAGGGGCACCTGGGTGGCTCAGTCGGTGAAGCGTCCGACTTCGGCTCAGGTCGTGATCTCACCTCTTGTGAGTTCGAGCCCCATATTGGGCTCTGTGCTGACGGCTCAGAGCCTAGAGCCTGCTTGGGATTCTGTGTCCCTCTCCCCCTACCCAACTCACAGTTTGTCTCTCAAAAAATATATAAACATTGAAAAGACAACTTTTTTTAATAAAATACCTCACACAATAAGCTAGGATATATCAGTTTCCTTACTGCTACTATACAACTACACAAATTTATTATCTTACAGTTTTGGAGGTCAGAAGCCTGATGAGAGTCTCACTGGACTAAAGTCAAGGTGCTGCAAAACTGTCTTCCCCTCTGGAGGCTCTAGAGGAAAAGCTGCTACCTTGCCTTTTCCAGCTTCTAGAGGCTGCACTCGTTCTTAAGCTTCCTGCCTCCCTTCCATCTTCAAAACCCACAATGGCCAGCTGAAACTTTCTCACATCACGACAAGTGCAGGCACTGCCTTCTTCTTCCACTTCTACTTCCAAGGATCCTTGGGATTACACTGAGCCCACGTGACAATCTCCCTATCTTAAAGTCAGCTGATTAGCAACCTTAATTCCACCTGCTACCCCAATTCTCCCTTGCCACGAAACTGAATAATGCTCCCAGGTCCTGAGATATCCTTGTTTGAGGGGAGGGAGCATTATTCTGCCCACCACGGCACATCATCTTTACTTAAAATAAACGTGTTTTAAAATCTGCATATGATGCTATCTCAGGAAATTACATTTCCATCCCCAAGCCATTTGCAAAACATTAGAACTGCTCTATTTCTTTTTTAAGTAAATTTTTAAAATGTTTATCTACAACAATAGTTAACACTATGCACCAGTAACTGATCCAAGTGCTTAAACATCTTAACTCGTTTAGTTATAACACATACTGAAGTAACACCAGGAGTAATTACTAAATCTGCATTCGATTTCTCCTATCTTTGTACCAATTCCACCTGATGACTTCTAAAAGAAATCTTAGGGGCACCTGGGTGGCTCAGTTGGATAAGCGTCTGACTCTTGCTTCCGACCCGACTCAGGTCATGATCTCACGGGTCTCATGAGTTCGAGCCTCATGTCGGCTCTGTGCTGACAGTGCAGAGTCTGTTTGGGATTCGCTGTCTCCCTCTCTCCCTCTGCCCTGCCCCCATTTGCGTTCTCTCTGTCTTAAAACAAATAAATAAACATTAAAAAAATTATTTTTATTTTTTTAATGTTTATTTATTTTTGAGAGAGAGAGAGAGAGAGAGAGAGAGAGAGAGAGAGAGAGAGAGACCAAGTGCAGTAGGGCAGGGGCAGAGAGAGAGAGACACAGAATCCAAAGCAGGCTCCAGGCTCAGAGCTGTCAGCACTGAGCCCGATGCAGAGCTTGGAACCCACAAGCCATGAGATCATGACCTGAGCCAAAGTCAGATACTTAACCAACTGAGCCACCCAGGTGCCTCCCCCCACAAATTTGTTAATAAATACATACATACATACATACATACATACATACATACATACATACATACATAAAATCCCAAAGTAGCATCTTTGAGGTAAAATAATAGAGAATGCGCTCATACAATCAGATAATTAATGGAGTAAATAAAGAATAGCTCCCTCTTTGCACAATTATAATTTCAGGTAAAAAACTGCCTGATAATACATACACGAAGGAAGTGTCAAACTCACAGGCAATTTAATAAATGAAAATATGTACTACTTCATATTCACTAAATTACCATGAAATAGCTTCCATCTGTATTATTAGATTTGGGATGCACTACTCTGAGCTGCCTTTACAAACAGAGCCTTATTCTCATCAGCTGCTGGGAATACTAGCTTCTAGCAATTAGCCCTCAACTATGGTCCCACTTTTAGAACCAGAAAAAAAAAGTGCCTTGCACAAGCACATACACCCTTCCACATACCAGGATCCAGTGACGGATCATCACAGATGTAAATGCCCAGCCCCTCATCTCAACTAGGAAAATCTCTGAAGGGCCCCCTATCTATCTTCAGAATTGCCCACAGGGTCAGGTGAAACTTTTGTTTAGATGACATCACAGGGGCACCTGGCTGGCTCAGTCAGTGGAGTATGCAACTCTTGATCTTAGGGGTTTTAACTTCCAGCCCCACATTGGGTGTAGAAATTACTTAAAAAAATAATTTAAAAAAAAAAAAACTGCACAGCAAAGGAAACAATCAACCAAACTAAAAGGCAACCTAAGGAATGGAAGAAGATATTTGCAAATGACGTATCTGATAAAGGGTTAGTATCTAAAATATATAAAGAACTTATAAAACTCAACATACACAAAAAAACAAATTAATTCGATTAAAAATGGGCAGAAGACATGAATAGACTTTTCTCCAAAGATACACCAAGAGCCAATAGACACATGAAAAGATGCTCAATATTACTCATCATCAGGGAAATGCAAATCAAAATTACAATATTACCTGACACCTGTCACAATGGCTAAAATCCAAAACACAAGAAACAGAAAGTGTTGGTAAGGATGTGAAGAAAAAGGAACCCTCGTGCACTCCTGGTGAGAATGCAAACCAGTGCAGCCATTGTTTAAAACAGTATGGGGGTTCCTCAAAACATTAAAAATAAAATTACCACCTGATCCAGTAATTGCACGACTAGGTATTTATCCAAAGAATATGAAAACACTAATTCAAAAAGACATATGCACCCCTATATTTACTGCAGCATTATTTATAATAGTCAAATTATGGAAACAGCCAATGTGTCCACCGATTGACGAATGGATAAAGATGTGGCATATATAAAAGGCAAAAATAAAAAAGGAATGAAATCTTGCCATTGGCAACAACATGGATGGAGCTAGAGAATATAATACCAAGCAAAATAAGTCAGAGAAATCATTTCACTCATATGTGGAATTTAAGAAACAAAACAAAAGAATCAAAGGGGAAAAAAAAGAGACAAACCAAGAAACCGACTCTTAACTATAGAGAACAATCTGATGGTTATCAGAGTGGAGGTGGGGGTGGGGGGTGAATGGGTGAAAGGGGACTAAGAGTACACTTATCTTGATGAACACAGGAAAAATGTAAAGAATTGCTGAATCACTACATTGTACACTTGAAACCAACACAACAATGTATGCTAACTATACTGGAATTAAAATTAAAAAATAAAAATAATAATAAATAAATTTAAAAATAAGAGAATGAGGGGTGCCTGGGTGGCTCAGTCAGTTAAGCGTCCGACTTTGGCTCAGCGCATGATCTCACAGTTCATGAGTTCAAGCCCCACATCGGGCTCTGTGCTGACAGCTCAAAGCCTGGAACCTGCTGTGGATTCTGCGTCTCCCTCTCTCTCTGCTCCTCCTCCCTCCCTCCCTCTCAAAAATGAATAAACATTAAAAAAAATTGTTAATAAAAAATAAAAAAATACAAGAATGATATTATATAAAAGGAAAAAAGTTATCACACCAAAAAGACTCTGTAAGTATGTATGATGATGAATGTTAACTAGACTTAACTTGGTGATCATTTTGCAATATATACAGATATCAAATCATTGTTTTGTATACCTGAAACTAATATAATGTTATATGTCAATTATATCTTAACAAAAAATGTAAGGAAAATAATACTATAGAAACATAAATATATTCCAAATAATAAATGAAAGAAGACATCACAAATTGTATTTATATCGATTTAAGCTACTTTAAATCGAGCTACTTTACTTAATATACATGTGGATTAATATACATGTGGATTAATTAATTAATTAATATACATGTGGATTAATGACAAAAGAAATTTCCAAAAAAGTCTTAGTTTTTGAAGGTAGGGTATGAAAATTCAAGATTATGAGTTGTTTTAAGTTTACTCAGAAGATATTTTAACATTCAATTAATATAAAATAGTAACACTAAATAATTAGATAAATGTAAAGTGAAATAAAACCATAGATACCACAGGATATTGTTACCTGAACAAAACAATGGTATATAAGAATATAAGAAGCATCTACAAATTGTTTCTTGTTGTTACAAAGCACTATGGGGGGGGGGGGAGGAGCACTACAGAGAAGCCTACAAAGAAACAATCCAGAATAAATAAATACACCACACACACACACACACACACACACACACACACACACACACACACTTATAATTTACCTGCCACAGGAGGGACAACACCAGAAAAACGCACTGTTGCATGTTCTCCATTAACTTCAACTCGTCGACCAATGACATCTAAGGTCAACGTGTCATTCATGATAATACAGCCAGAATCCAAAATATGAGGAGATCTAGGAAGAAAATTACAAAATGGACAAGATCTTAATAAAGTCCTTAAAATTTGTTTTTTTCATGTATCGAGATATTCCTTTTTTTTTAATGTTTATTTTTTGAGACACACACACACACACACACACACACACACACACACACACACACACGAGTGGGGGAGGGGCAGAGAGGGAGACACAGAATCTAAAGCAGGTTCCAGGCTCTGAGCTGTCGGCACGGAGCTCAACACATCACCCAAACTTGTGACCTGCGAGATCCTGACCTGAGCCAAAGTCAGATGCTTAACCCACTGAGCCACCCAGGCGCCCCTTCACTTTAGTGAGATATTCTTGAGGTCAACACTCCTGCAATTTAGTCTTCATATTTTGGTGAAGAGAAGGACCTATAGGTTTACGTGGCATATTCTCATAGTTTCATTTTACTTTACTTTCTAACTATATTTTGATAACAATGTTTATTTTGAGAGAGAGAGAGAGAGAGAGAGAGAGAGAGAGAGAGAGAGAGAGAGAAGAGAGCGCACACATGAGCAAGGGAGGGGCAGAGAGAGGGAGAGAGAAAATCCCAAGCAGATTCCATGCCATCAGCACAGAGCCTGATGTGGGGCTTGAACCCACAAACTGTGAGATCATCATCATGATCATGAGCTGAAACAGAGTCAGACACTCAACCAACTGAGCCACCCAGGCACCCCAATAATATGTTTTTTAAATGTTGCTCAACTCCAGTTAGCTCACATCACATAACTTGTCTATTCTGTCATCTACTGAAGGGGATAGGAAGGAAAGGAGAATAGAAGAGAGGGGGGACAGGGGCGCCTGGGTGGCTCAGTTAGTTAAGTGTCAGACTTTTGATTTCGGCTCAGGTCGTGATCTCATAGTCGTGCGATCAGCCCCGTGTAGAGCTCCATGCTGCGCACGGAGCCTGCTTGAGATTATCTTTCTCCCTCTCACTCTGGTCCGACTCCTCTCTAAAATAAAAAATAAATTAAATAAATAAAAAAAAACAAAAAAGGAGGAGAAAAGTGATAGAGAACAGGACAAGAAAACAGGCAATATGGGCATTGTTATCTCTTGAGGATGGGAGAAAAAAACAAATCCATAGACATAGGAAGCAACACATACAATGAACAATAAATAAAAATTAAACTCTAGGGGCACCTGCCTGGCTCAGTTGGTGGAACATGTAGCACTTGATCTCGGGGTCGTGAGTTCAAGCCCCACATTGGACACAGAGCTTACTAAAACAAAACAAACAAAAAACTGTGAAACTCAGGGCGCCTGGGGGGCTCAGTCGGTTAAGAGCCCAACTTTGGCTCATGTCATGATCTCATGGTTTGTGGGTTCAAGTCCCACATCGGGCTCTGTGCTAACAGTTCAGAACCTGGAGCCTGCTTCAGATTCTGTGTCTCCCTCTCTCTCTGTCCCTCCCCCTCACATTCTGTCTCTCACTCTCAAAAAATGAATAAACATTAAAAAAAATTAAAAAACAAACAAACCATTAAAATCGAATAAAAAGACAGAACCATGAAACTAAAGAGAAGGCCCTAAAGGGAGACAGAGTGAAAAGTATCTCCTATCCAGGAACGGTAACTAGATCCACCTCCTACTTCACAGGAAAGCAGAAGACTGAGGAACATGTGAAAAGACACTGTCAGCCAAAATCCAGACAGTGGGGAACCCTACCATCAAACAAGTTAGTTTCTTCAACACAAGGAGAACACAAGAAGAAAAAGAAAGACATGGAGGGAGAACAAACAGATTTAAAAAAACTGAAGACAACCAACTGCAACATATGGACTTCGTTTGGACCCTAATTTTTTAAAAAAGTGTAAGTAACTTTAAAGTAAAAACTTGTGAGAATATTGAAAATTTGAACACTGACTAAATTTGATATTAAAGAAAAACTGTTTGGGGCACCTGGGTAGCTCAGTCGGTTAAGCGGCCGACTTCGGCTCAGGTCATGATCTCGCGGTCCGTGAGTTCGAGCCCCGCGTCGGGCTCTGTGCTGACAGCTCAGAGCCCGGAGCCTGCTTCGGATTCTGTGTCTCCCTCTCTCTCTGACCCTCCCCCGTTCATGCTCTGTCTCTCTCTGTCTCAAAAATAAATAAATGTTAAAAAAAATAAAGAAAGAAAAATAAAGAAAAACTGTTTAAGACTCAATGAAATACCAATCGTAATTTCCACAGAACTAGAACCATTCATGCTAAAATCTGTATGGAACCACAAAAGACCCCAAACAGCCAAACCAATCTTGAGAAAGAACAAAGCCGGAGGCATCACAATCCTGGATTTCAAGTTATAGACAAAGCTATAGTAATCAAAACAGTATGGTACTGGCACAAAATTTAGACAAATAAATAGAACAAAATGGAGAGCCCAGAAATAAACCCGCACCAGTGTGGTCAATTAATTGATGACAAAAGAGGCAAGACTACCCAATGGAAAAAGACAGTCTCTTCAATAAACAGTGCTGGGAAAAAAGGAGAGCTACATGCAAGAGAACAAACCTGGATCACTTTCTTACACCATACACAACAGTAAACTTAAAATAGATTAAAGACCTAAATATGAATCCTAAAACCACAAACTCCTAGGAGAAAACATAGGCAATAATTTCTTGGACATCAGCCTTAGCAACATTTTTCTAGATACGTCTCCTGATGTGCGGGAAACAAATGCAAAAATAAACGACTGGCACTCCACCAAGATAAAGAGCTTTTGTACAATGAAGGAAACAATCAACAAAACAAAAAGGCAACCTACTGAATAGGAGCAGATATTTGCAAATGATATATCGGATAAGGAATTAATATCCAAAATACATAAAGAATTTATACAATTCAACACCGAAACTACAAATAATCCAATTAAAATGAGCGGAGGACCTGAAGAAACATTTTTTCTAAAGAAGACATACACATGGCCAACAGACACATTGAAAGGATGCTCGACATCACTAATCACCCAGGAAATGCAAATCAAAATCACCATGAGATATAACCTCTATACCTGTTAGAATGGTTAGTGCCAAAAAGACCAGAAATAACAGGTGTTGGTGAGGATGTGGAGGGAAAAAACAAAAAACAACAAAAAAAAACAAAACAAAAAAAACCTTTGTGCCCTGTTGGTGGGAATGTAAATTGGTGCAACCACTGTGGAAAACAGTATGGAGGGTCCTCAAAAAATTAAAAATAGAAATACCATATGACACAGCAATTCCACTACTGGGTATTTACCTAAAGAAAATAAAAACACTGTATCAGTTTGAAAAGATGTATGCGTCCTGTGTTTATTGCAGTATTTCTTCCAATAGCCAAGATGTAGAAGCAACTCAAGTGTCCACTGATAGACAAATGGATAAGGAAGAGTGGTGTGTGTGTGTGTGTGTGTGTGTGTATGTGTGTGTGTGTGTCAGACGAATACTATGCAGCCATAAAAAAGGATGAGTTTGAGCCATTTGCAACAACACAGATGGACCTAGAGGGTCTTATGCTAAGTGAAATAATTCAGACTGAGAAAGACCAATATCATATGATTTCATTCATACGTGGAATCTAAAAGCAACAACAAATGAATAAACAAAAAAAAAAAAGCAGAATCAACCTTAAATACAGAGCTGATATTTGCCAGAGGTGAATGGGGTGGGGGTGAATTGGCAAAACAGGAGATACAGGCTTCCAGTTATGGAATGAGTAAGTCACAGGAAGAAAAGTCACAGCATAGGGAATACAGTCGATGACACTGTAACAACGTTCTATGGTGACAGATGGTAGCTTCACTTGTGATGAGCAAAGCATAACGGATAGAGAAACTGAATCACAATGTTGTATACCTGAAGCTAATGTACCACTGTGTATCAACTATACTCAAATAATTTCTAACATAAAAATTCAAATGTAAAAAAATTTAAATGTTTAAATTTAACTATAATTATCCTAAAAAAATAGTTTTCACTAGTTTTAAATGCCTTTTCAATTTTCATTAACATGTAAACAGAATTTTTTACAAGCGAAATACATACGTAATTTCTATTCTACTTCTTTTATTAACAGGTGAACATTTTTCTATACAGCCACAGAATTATCATCTTAAGCTCTTTAATGTTGACCTGTAGATCCACAATTTACTTAATCATTTCTATCCCTCCCCCCCCCAAAAAAAACAGCTAAAAACATGGTTTTGTTTTTATATTCTTGTCCCCTGAAGTATTTCCCTGGGAAAAATTCTTGAGACAATTATTCAAAGTAAATAAACATGTTTAAGATTCGAGAAAGCCATGGCCAGACTGTCCATTCAAAAACAAAGTTAAATACTAACACTGACACTAAAAGAAAATCTACTTGTTTACTTGTTTCTATAAAGTCTTATGAATTCCCATGAAGAACTTTTTTTTTATTTTTAAAAAAATTTTTTAACGTTTATTTTTGAGACAGAGAGAGACAGAGCATGAACGAGGGAGGGGCAGAGAGAGAGGGAGACACAGAATCGGAAGCAGGCTCCAGGCTCTGAGCCATCAGCCCAGAGCCAGACGCGGGGCTCGAACTCATGGACCGCGAGATCGTGACCTGAGCTGAAGTCGGACGCTTAACCGACTGAGCCACCCAGGCGCCCCTCCATGAAGAACTTTCAAGTCAGGTCTTCTCTATTCTATACTTGTGCAACTAATTTTTTTAAACTAATCTCTACACCCAACATGGGGCTAAAACTCACGACCCCAAAATCAGGAGTTGTGCGCTCTACTGACAGAGGCAGGTGCCCCTTGTACAACTAATCATTGAAGCAGGACTTAACACATCATTATTCATGTAAATGCAGAACTTTACATTTATATATACTGAACATTGAACACTCCAACATTAATTATCTCTCCCAGCTCTGTCCTGTGCAATTTTTGTAAGATCGAAACAAAATGTGTATGTGTGTGTGTGTGTGTGTCTGTGTCTGTATGTATTAGATATATGACTTTGACCAAAGACAGAACCCATACAAATTGTGTGTAAAACTCTTCAGTTATAAGCCCTCCTATTATCCAGTTCACATGCAAGAACATCATGAACTTTGTGAAATGCTCCCCTGAAATCAAAATAAACTGTCAGTCCCAGAATATACTGTCAATCAGAGGAATGGGGTAACTTAAACACCTCTGAGTTGTATGAATATTTTTGGAAGGAACAGTTGTTCCTTTGTGATTTGTTCTATTGACAATAATGAGTACGAGAAGGAAGATAATGATGATCAACAGAGAAAGTAAATACTGCACTGTTGTTCTCTGCAAATTTCCCTGGCTTGTCAGGGAATTGCAATCCAAACAAACAAACAAAGGCAAATTTAGCAAGACTCGCTCAACTCTTCCTACTTCCTTAGGATTACTGCTTTTCTAAATGTTCACAAATATCTTTCCTAGAGGTTCTATTTCCCCTTGTTCATTACGCTTTAAAGATTACGGACAGGAATTTTTGCAATCGTATTTCCCAGTTCTTTCATAAATTACTACATGTAATTTCTCTTGGAATGCAGGCTAATTCAAAATGGCCAAACACTATACCACCTCCTTTTATCTTCAACATGCTTTTAAACAGGCTTTTTTTTTTTTTAAAGACAGGAATCATTTTCCATAGACACGACAAAAGATAAAAAATTGAGTCAATCTGCGATTTTTCTGTCATCTCTATGCGACATTAAATATATTTTCAAAAGATGAAGCAAAGGTGGCAAAATGTTAACAATCGCTAAATAAAGGCAACGGAGTATCTGGGTGTTTCCTAGGTTTCAAAATATTCAAGATTTAAACTAAAAGCCGTATATTACTACACCCAAGGCATTTGTACTACTTTTTAGTCTAGATCAATCCTAGAAGCTTCTTTTCTTATCTTCCCATTTTTTCACAAATTGATTTGGAGGCTCAACCTTACCAGTATTTTTCTGAAGAGGTCCATTCAAGTGTCTCAAAGTCATTGTTATGCTGTTTCTTCTTCCATTTCAGGGATGCTCCTTATATTTTTCCAGATACATCTTTCTCACTTAATTTTTTTTCTTTAAAAAATTTTTAATGTTTATTTATTTTTGAAAGAGAGAGAGAGAGAGAGACAGAGCATGAGTGGGAGGGGGCAGAGAGAGAGAGGGAAACACAGAATCGGAAGCAGGCTCCAGGCCCCGAGCTGTCAGCAGAGTCCAACACAGGGCTCGAACTTGGGAATGGCAAGATTGTGACCTAGGCCAAAGTCAGACGCTTAACCAACTAAGTCACCCAGGTGCCCCTTTTCTTTTATTTTTTAAAGTTTACCTAACCATTTTGAAGGGAGAGAGAGAGAGACAGAGACAGAGACAGAGACAGAGACAGAGAGAGACAGAGACAGAGAGAGAGAGAGAGAGAGACCGAGGGAGGGAGGGAGGGGCAAGAGAGAAAGGGAGAGAATCCCAAGCAGGCTCCACACTGTCAGCACAGAGCCCCAAGTGGGGCTCACACTCACAAACCATGAAATCATGAGCCGAGCGCAAGTTGGATGCTTACCCAACTAAGCCACCCAGATGCCCTTCTCACTTAATTTTTTAAATAGATGATACTCAAAAGAATAAAAGGGAATACACTAAAAGTTTCCCTTCCATTCCTGCTAGTCATTAGCTCTTTCCACTGGCAAGTTTTATTAGTATCTTATAGTATCTTCCACACACATTTTGTGCTTATACGAGCTGATACACTTTTTTCTTTCTTTACACAAATGATACCATGCTCTATATGGGGTTCTATTCCTTACATTTTCATTTAATAATATAACCTGGAAATTTACCCACAGCCATGTCAGAAGCTTTTACATTTTTTATGGCTACACAGTATTTGTATAGATATACCATAATTTATATAACCAGTCTTCACAAACTGATGGACTTAGGTTACTTCCAAGTCTTTGCTATTATAAATAATACTGCAAAGATTAAACCTTCTCAATTATTTTTTATACCTGTGCAAAAATAACTGTAGTAAACAATCTCAAACTGGGTATTGCTGAATCAAAGGGGAAGAGCATTTTTAATATTGAGAGCTAATAACAAATGTCCCTTTTTAGGAACTGCACCAATTCACAATCCTACCAGCACTGTATGCAAGTCCCAGTATCATCACAACGTTGCCCTTCACAGAATAATTTTTGGTTACTTGTCAGTCTGATAAGTGAAATATACATTTAATTTACATTTCCTTTTATGAGGGAAGCTGAGCATCTATTCATTTTGATTCCCTTTTCTATGAATTACTTGTTCACATCCTTTACCCACTTTACTTATCTTTTTCTTAAGCTGTTTTTAAAAATATAAGCTGTTTTCTGGATGTTCTTCACAATGAGATGACTACATAATTCCTCAAATAAAATACTTTGAAAAGAATTGCAAGGAAAGGGGCGCCTCGGTGGCTCAGTCGGTTAGGCGGCCGACTTCGGCTCAGGTCATGAGCTCATGGTTCATGAGTTCGAGCCTCGCGTCGGGCTCTGTGCTGACAGCTCGGAGCCTGGAGCCTGCTTCAGAATCTGTGACTCCCCCTCTCTCTCCGTCCCCTCCCCAGCTCATGCTCTGTCTCTCAACTAATAAAGAAACATTAAAAAAAATTTTTTTAAAGAATTGCAAGGAAGGACACAAGCAGATAATTGTACAACCATGTTCACAGCGCTGTTATTCACAAATAGCCAAAAGATGGAACTAACCCAAATATCCGTTGATGGATGAATGGATCAACACAATGTGGTATACACATATAGTCAAATATTATTCAGCCGTAAAAAGAAAGGAAATTCTGTCACATGCTATAACATGAAGGAACCCTGGGAACATCATGCTAAGTGAAATAAGCCAGTAACAAAAGGACAAATACTGTATGATTCCATTTAAATGAAATACCTAGAGTAGCCAAATTCATACAGAAAGTGGAATTGTGGTTGCCAATGGCTGTGGAAAGGGGGAAACAGTGTTAATGGCTACAGTGTTACAGTTTTGCAAGATGAAAAGAGTTCTGGAGACATAGGAGTTAAGACTGCACAACAGTGTGAATGTACTTAACACTACTCAATTGCACCCCTAAAATTGTTAAGAGGGTCTGAGGCACCTGGCTCGCTCAGTCTGTGGGGCATGAGACTCGTGGTCTCAGGGTTGTGAGTTTGAGCCCCATGCTGGGTGTAGAGATTACTTAAAAAAAAAAAAAAATCCTCAAGGGATGCCTGGGTAGTTCAGTCAGTTAAGTGTCTGACTCTTGATTTCAGCTCAGGTCATGATCTAGAAGTTCTTGAGTTTGAGCTCCACGTTGGGCTCCTTGGTGGCAGTGTGGAGCCTGCTTGGAAGTTTCTCTCTCCCTTTCTCTGCCCCTCCCTGCACACTCTCTCTCTCTCAAAAAATAAATAAATAAACTTTAAAAAACTGTTTTAAATATTTTTTAAAACTTGTCACGGCTCCTGGGTGGTTCAATCGGTTAAGCCTCTGACTTTGGCTCAGGTCATGATCTCATGGTACATGGGTTCGAGCCCTGCATCAGGCTCTGTGCTGACAGCTCAGAGCCTGGAGCCTGCTTTGGATTCTGTGTTTCCCTTTCTCTGCCCCTCCCCCGCTCATACTCTGTCTCTCTCTCTCTCTCTCTCTCTCTCTCAAAATAAAGACTAAAAAAAGGTGAACATAAGGGCAGGGAAACAAAAATAATATAAAAACAGGGAGGGGGACAAAACATAAGAGACTCTTAAATATGGAGAACAAACAGAGGGTTACTGGAGGGGTTGTGGGAGTGGGGGATGGGCTAAATGGGTAAGGGGCATTAAAGAATCCACCCCTGAAATCATTGTTACACTATATATGCTAACCAACTTGGATGTAAATTAAAAAAATAAACAAATAAAAAAGAATTTAAAAATTTTTTAAATAAATAAAAATAAATTTAAAAATTTTTTAGTATTTTTCAAAAATTGTCAGGGCACCTGGTGGTTCAGTCTTAAGGTTAAGCATCTGACTCTTGATTTCAGCTGGGGTCATGATCTCACCATTCCTGATACAGAGCCCCACATCAGGATCTGTGCTTACAGTGCAGGGCCTGCTTGCGAGTGTCCCCCCTGCCCCTACTCTGTCCCTCCCCTGCTATCGCTCTCTCTCAAAATAAACTTAAAAAAAAACAACAAAACTGTTAAGATGGTCAATGTTATCTGTATTTCAGCACAATTAAAAAAATAATATGAGGGGCACCTGGCTGGCTGAGCCCAATATTTCAAGTTTTAGAGAGCTCTGATTTGCTTCCACTTTAATTGGGACACTGAGTCATTAAAATATGGTATTTCATGGGAATAGCCATATGCTTACCTCTTTGAAACTACACTACATATAATGCATCCTTCAACTGAGCTCTTCATTAAGACAATTGTTTGGAGACTACAGATGCTGGCGAGGATGTGGAGAAACGGGAACCCTCTTGTACTCTTGGTGGGAATGCAAACTGGTGCAGCTGCTCTGGAAAAAAAATTAAGAATAGACCTACCCTATGACCCAGCAATAGCACTGCTAGGAATTTACCCAAGGGATATGGGAGTGCTGATGCATAGGGGCACTTGTACCCCAATGTTTATAGCAGCACTTTCAACAATAGCCAAATTATGGAAAGAGACTAAATGTCCATCGACTGATGAATGGATAAAGAAATTGTAGTTTATATACACAATGGAATACTACTTGGCAATGAGAAAGAATGAAATCTGGCCTTTGGTAGCAATGTGGATGGAACTGGAGAGTGTTACGCTAAGTGAAATAAGTCATACAGAGAAAGACAGATACCGTATGTTTTCACTCTTATGTGGATCCAGAGAAACTTAACAGAAGACCATGGGGGAGGGGAAGGGGGAAAAAAAGGTTAGCGAGGAAGGGAGCCAAACCATAAGAGACTCTTAAAAACTGAGAATAAACTGAGGATTGATGAGGGGTGGGAGAGGGGAAAGTGGGTGATGGGCATTGAGGAGGGCACCTGTTGGGATGAGCACTGGGTGTTGCATAGAAACCAATTTGACAATAAATTTCATATTAAAAAAAAAAAGACAATTGTTTGCAAGCGAAAAAAAAGACAATTGTTTGCAAGTGTGTGTATAGAAGCTAACGGAAATAGCTGTATGCTTAACTCATTAAAAATACATTGTTTTTAAAAAAATGAAAAAAAAAAAGAATACGGTATTTCTTCTCCACTCTTCAAATTATACCTGCCTTAGGAAGCAGTTTGATTATATTCAACATTTTTTTCATTGAGAAGATTCAAAAAGAGCTTCTTTTCCCACAATCTTTGAGGCTCTTTCACTTCACTTATTTCTTCCTCCTTGTTGATGAGAATTCAAAACAAAGGAATCTTTCCTCTCATTTTGTTTCTGCCAAGGAACTTAACAATGGACCCTCCCCACTCCACACACAAATCAGGTCTTTTCCAGAGAAAAGAAGCCTCTAGCAGAATTTAAGACAGCTGAAATCTTTCATCATTTATCTGATTTTTGTGCCTCTTTTATAATCTGTATTAGGAGGATAACCTTATTCTCTTTACCAAATGATATACAGCATAATCGATAGATCTCTTCTATTCCTCAGTCCTAGCATTGTCCCTTGTGCTTTCTACCCTAATGTCACTACTCTTGGCGCCAAACAAGTATGTGTATCTTCCTGATATATACTCTTCAGCTCTCAAATCTTACATTGGATTGTTTTTAACAAAGACATGTATTTCCATTCCAATAATGAGCCCATCCCAGCGGATTTCAGTGATATTCACGGTATTGCAGGTATCCTCCTGGAACGGAAACTTGAGACCGCACGTTCAGGTACCATGCTTTTGCTACAATTTCTCCCTAAAATCTTTTGGCTGTCTCCTCCATTACTTTGGTTATATATAACACTCTTTCTTCTCAACAGCATCCAATTTCCATAGTGTCAGGAGCAATTTTTCCCTCTTTATAGAATGTTAGTATCCATTCCTCTCAATCACATTTTCTTAATTCCTACTGGGAACTATTTTTCTCAATTCCTCTGAGAGGCAGACTACTTTAGAATGAGGCTGATCATTACCTGGGAAGACAAGAAAAGAAATGGCCTAGCATCTGAGTTATTATCTATGCTTATTAGGAATAAAAGATGAGAGGGAATATATCTTCAGTGGTTAAGTCATGACCACCAGAAACTCAGACTAAAGGTAGGTCAAGGTTAGTACCTGGCCTTGATGGTATTCAAGAAAACATACATGACTATCCCAAAAAGTGGGGACTGCACCATAATGGGACAATGCAGGTGGATATTGCTCAGAAACCCAAAGGCTGCATCTAGGAAGCTTGGCCAAAGAAATATAGTATAGGTCATGTAACTGGGATCCGGGGTAACTAACAAGAATAGAGTAAGACCTCACTCAACTCCAGGTAGTTGGACCACTGGGCTGATTACCTGGACAGAGGCTAAGGGAGGTGTTTTTTACCCTAAATCCATAGACTCAAGGTATCTTCTAACTGAAATTCGGCATTTTCCAAAATTGTGCACATAGGCAAAAAAAATAGTTGATTAGCAGCACCTGTGATCCCACATCTATCACATTACAGCTAGTATAGATATCCCAAGATATATTTTACATGCATCACTATTTCAAAATTACATTTATTAGACCTGCCGCTAGATTCTGTCATTTAAAATATTAATGAACACACATTACGTTACAATTTTTAAGTATTTTGATAACTTTATTTCACATAACTGGATTCTCATCTAAAAGCCTATGTTTTTTTCCAAGCTTTATTACTTATGTTTATCCCAATTTTACTAAATTCCAGTTAGTTAACATACAGCGTAAAATTAGTTTCAAGTGTAGAATTTAGTGATTCAGCACTTCCATACAACAGCCAGTGCGCATCGTAACAAGTGCCCTCCTTAATTTCCCTCACCTATTTTACCCATTCCCCCACCCACCTCCCTTCGCGTAACCCTCAGTCTGTTCCCTGTAACTAACAGTCTGTTTTGGGTCACCTGGGTGGCTCAGTCAGTTAAGGGTCCAACTTCGGTTCAGGTCATTATCTCACGGTTCGTGAGTTAGAGCCCCGTGTCAGGCTCTGGGCTGACAGCATGGAGCCTGGAGCCTGCTTCAGGAGTCTATGTCTCCCTCTCTCTGCCCCTCCCCTGTGCACTCTGTCTGTCTCTCTCTCTCTCAAAAATAAACATTAAAAAAATTTTTTTAAAGTCTGTTTCTTGGTTTTCCTCTTTTCTTCTCCCTGTGTTTGTTTTGTTTCTTAAATTCCACACTAGTGAAATCATATGGTATGTCTTTCTTGGATTTCGCTCAGTGTTATACCCTCTAGCCCTGTCCACATGGTTGCAAATGGCAGGATTTCATTCTTTTTTGTGGCTGAATAATATTCCATTATATACATATGGCACATCTTTTTTATCCATTCATCAGTTGATGAACATTTGGGATCTTTACATAATTTGGCTATTGTTGATAATGCTGCTGTAAACATCAGGGTGCATGTATCCCTTCAAATCAGTGTTTTTGTACATTTTTGTATCCTTTGGGTAAATACCTCTTGGTGCAATTGCTGATCATAGAGTAGTTCTATTTTTAACTTTTTAAGGAACCTCCACACTATTTTCTACAGTGGCTGCACCAGTTTGTATTCCCACCAATGGCGAGAGTGTTCTCCTTTCTCTGCATCCTTGCCAACACCTGCTGTTTCCTATGTTGTTAATTTTAGCCGTTCTGCCAGATGTTAGGTGGTATCTCATTAAAGTTTTGATCTGTATTTCCCCAGTGATGGGTAATGCTGAACCTTTTCTCATGTGTCTGTTAGCCATCTGTATGTCTTCTTCGGAAAAATGTCTATTCATATCTTCTGCCCATTTCTTAACTGGATTATTTGTTTTTTGGGTGTTGAGTTTTATAAGTTCTTTATATGAAATTCTGTGTATTTTCTGTATTTAAAAACATTTTGGGGCACCTGGGTGGCTCAGTCGGTTAAGTGTCCGACTCCTGCTTTCGGCTCTGGTCATGATCTCACGATTTGTGAGATCGAACCCCACATCGGGCTCCAGGCTGACAGTGTGGAGCCTGCTTGGGATTCTCTCTCTCCTCTTTCTCTGCGCCTCCCCCCTCAAATAAAGAAACACTTAAAAAAAAAACATTCTAGGGGTGTCTGGCTGGCTCAGTCAGTAGCATGTTGTCAGCAACTCTTGATCTTAGGGTTGTGAGTTGACCCCCACACTAGGTATAGAGATTACCTAAAAATAAAATCTTAAAAAAAAATTCTAAGGAGCTCACAGACTTTATCAGACTGCTAAAGGGGTCTTTATCCTAGATAAAGAATCAAAGAAAATTTGAGGACATGACAAGCATCAAAGTAAATTATTTAAACTAAATTACACAGCCCTTTACAAAACGCTTTCACTTTCCTTATTTACAATATTCATTCAAAATTGCCGACAATTTCTTTAATTCTTCTACAGATTCTTCTAAAAAACCACTGGTTTGTTTGTGTTTTTTTCTTAATATATGTAGGCGTCACGCCCAGCATAGAGCCCAACATGGGGCTTGAACTCACACCCCTGAGATCAAGAAATGAGCTGTTACAGTACACTTCATTCAACTTCTCCAGTGATAGATGAAGAAACGTCAAGGGACTTTTTCCTTATACTAAAAGGCATGTGGCATCTTGGCCCTGGTATCCTCTGGTGACAGGAACGCAGACTGAAAGAAACAGTTCCACTAGTTTGTTCTGCATTCCGTTTCACCTCAGTTTGTCTCTGGAATCCATGTTGCTAACATCGTGTGTTTGTTGTTGTTAAAAATTTAAAAAAAAAAAAATTGAATTAAAAAAAGAAATTAGCTGAGATCAAGAGTTGGATGCTCAATTGACTGAGCCACCCAGGTGCCCCCAACTGTGTTATTTTCTAAGAGTGGAAGAATCTTAACCTGGGAAAGGCATCCGAAGAGTTCCATCTATACTATCAAAATGGTTCTCACCTGTTTTCTGCCATTTTTAGCCCAGCATCTTCCCCTTGTGAGAAGTGTACTTTCTCTGCCTGGTGGGCTGTCACTCACCCACCACAGGAGTGGACACATGGCCCAGGATGGCCAATATAGTGACTCCTCACCTCTATTTCCTTGCATATAGCAACTGGTCCATACGTGAAGACCATAACCCAAGCAGAGCCAACCTTTTAGAAAATGACATGGGCTCTTGAAGAGAGGATCCATCTCTCTCTTTCCCAAGACCTAAAACAAAAGGACCACTTAAACCTGGAATAACTGAGGGCACCTGGGTGGCTCAGTCGGTTAAGCATCCGATTTCAGCTCAGATCATGATCTCACAGTTCATGAGTTCAAGTCCCCACATCAGGTGAGCCCTGCTTCTCTCTGTCTCCCTCTCTCTCTCTCTCTGCCCCTCGCTCACTTGTGCCCTCTCAAAAACAAAACCAAACCAAAAAACGCTAGAAGAGCTGAGAGGTACTTCTGCTACTATATGGAAAAAATCTGTGTGAAAATAAGGCCACAAGGGAAAGTGGAGTTGCTCCAACTATGCGTGAAGCCTTTCATCAGCCCAAATGAAACAGTAAATTTTCTTTCGCTTACATCAGTTTGAGCTGAGTTTCTTTCTCCTGCAACTGTAAGAATTCTGAAAAAATACACAAGAATTAAGATCATATGTGTTCCTATTTAATGTAATACGAACATTACATGCAGTCAGTCTGCTGGAAAGAAATTCGACCTCATCCACTACATGTTACCTACGGGACACTGGATAATTTAACCTCTGTGTGTCTCAGTTTCCTCATCTGTAAAATGTATACTAGGAGGACCTACTTCACAGGACTGTTGTGAGAATTCAATGAGTTTTTATGTGTAGAAGTGCTCACCATCAACAGTTGATAAACGTTAGCCATTGGGGCACCTGGGTGCCTCAGTCAGTTAGGCATCCAACTCTTAATCTTGGCTCAGGTCACAATCTGATAGTTCTTGAGTTCGAGCCTCACATTGGGCTCTGCACTGATGGCACAGAACCTGCTTGGGATTCTGTCCCTCCTTCTCTTCGCCCCTCCCCTGCTTGCACTCTCCCTCTCAAAATAAATCAACTTTAAAAATAAATAATTTACTGGGGCACCTGGGTGGCACAGTCAGTTGAGCATCATCCGACTTCGGCTAGGGTCATGATCTCACAGTTCAAGGGTTCGAGCTCCATGTCAGGCTCTGTGCTGACAGCTCAGAGCCTGGAGCCTGCTTTGGATTCTGTGTCTCCTTTTCTCTCTGCCCTCATCCTCCCCACCCACTTGGTCTCTCTCTCAAAAATAAATAAAGCAGTTAAAAAAATAATAATAAATGTTAGCCATTAACATCTCTTAATCACTAAGACCCTTAACATCATAAATTAGATTCTATATTTAAAAAATTTTTTTAATGTTTATTTTTGAGAGAGACAGAGCATGAACAGGAGAGGGGCAGAGAGAGAGAGAGGGACACACAGAATCGAAAGCAGGTCCCAGGCTCTGAGCTGTCAGCACAGAGGTGGACACAGGGCTCAAACCCTCGAATCGCAAGATCATGACCTGAGCTGAAGTCGGACGCCCAACCAACTGAGCCACCAGGCACCCCTAGATTCTATATTTACATAAGGAGAAAACACTCCATAAATTCAAAGAAATATATTACAAATTCAGAATAACAGTACCTGACATGGGGAAGTTTAATTGCAGTAGGCCCACACCGTTCACAGGTATGGATTCTATCTCATTTCCCACCTTCTTAAACCACCAAGAGATCCAAAAAGATGTCTGATGCACAAAAGAAGAGGTAAAAAGTCCTGGCACTTTGTGAATGAATATTAGAAAAAAGATTTTTCAGTATGACTTCCATTACCTTTCCAAATATATGTCCCTCAATCTTTCCCTGTGTTTATTCAAAATTGTACCAAAATAATTGGTGTGAGGTCTGAAGATCGTTCACACACTGACACCTATCGAGTAGAAAACTCAACATCAATGGGAGCCACACCTGAGATTTTGGAGCTTCAAGTAGTGATCTTGGCTCAGACACTAACAAGTTGTGAGTCCTTACGCTTAGTAACCTGTTACAAAGAACACAAGGAGTTGAAAGACATGTTCTTTTTTTTGTTGTTGTTCTTTTTTTTTTTTAATTTTTTTTTCAACGTTTATTTATTTTTGGGACAGAGAGAGACAGAGCATGAACGGGGGAGGGGCAGAGAGAGAGGGAGACACAGAATCGGAAACAGGCTCCAGGCTCTGAGCCATCAGCCCAGAGCCCGACGCGGGGCTCGAACTCACGGACCGCGAGATCGTGACCTGGCTGAAGCCGGACGCTTAACCGACTGCGCCACCCAGGCGCCCCGAAAGACATGTTCTTAAAAGGAACTTATAGTCTAACTGGGAGAGATAACCAACAGCAAAAAACTAAGACCTAAAATTCAAAGTGCAAGGACCAAATTCAGTGATGGAAGAGAACCATGTGGGTTAAGAGGGAGGGACGGCTCCCTGTGGAAACCACGCCCTGATGAAGCTGTCAGGAATGGACAGCAGAGAGTAAGGAAAATGAACTTTCTAGGTGGGGAAGTGTAAGAGGGTTTCTTTGATGGGAGGTTCATGTTGACACTAGATACAGAACTTGGGAATCCTTTAATTTAAGGGCAAAAATATCATCTGTTTTTAACTTACTACCCAAAATGTAACAATTTCCAAATACATAGCCCAATTTTTTTAATAAGCCCTACCCCCAACAAGGGGCTCAAACTCACCACCCCAAGATCAGGAGTCATATGCTCTACCGACTGAGCCAGCCAGGCACCCTGCTATTTAGCACAATTTTAAACAAACCCACCTGCTGTCTTTTTCTCCCCCCCCGCCGTAGACCAGCGTTCCTTTATTTTGGCTAAACGCATGCCTTGTTGTCTGCTCCCATTCTGTCAGCAGCACCTGCTAGGCTGCAAACATCGAAAGGAAGGGGGCTGGAAACAAGTGCCGTAACGTCCGCTGCCCTCAAGGACTCTATTAGATTTACGCCAGAGAACAAAAGCAAAGAGCCTCTTAAATGTATGGTTTCAGAGGTCGCGGGACATAGAGGCAGGCCGTTTATTGGGGCAAGCGTGATGGCACACACGGGCTTGAGGCATGCTTGTAAATCAGCTGTTCCGGAAGGACAGCCTTGAGCCTGCCCTTGCTGACAAGGCAACCAAAATCTGCTTCAGGGACTTTTTTTCATTTTTCTTTTTGCTTTTTTTTTTTTTTTTTTAATGTTAGGAAATCATGCTGCCCAACCAGTCGTTCAGCTCTTCCTCAGTAACAGTTTTTGATGTACCTGGTTGCTCAGACTCCACGTTTTCTTCCATTGCAGGTGGTTCTGTAGGACCTTCTTCTTGGACCACCTCCCCATCTGTCCCAGATTTTCGGTCCCGAGGTGTCTGGTCTGCTAAGATGTTCTCTCTTTTACAGGCACGTCTAAACTAAACGGCAGATCTACTTCTTCCTCCGAGTGGTGTGCGGCTGACTGCAGTGGGGCAGCGGGTTCCTAAGAACCCTACAAGGATCCAGGCTTGGGCTATCCTTCCCCAGGTGCCTGGGGCAGCCAGCGGCAGATTTCAGCTCAGAGACGGATCCCTTTCCTCCAGGCCCCAAGGGCCCTTTTAAGTGCCTCCCCAGTCCCTTGGTTTCATCATTTCTCTTTGGTTTCACCTGAGGAAGCTCCAAAGGAAGGGTGGCCTGGACCGATTCAGCAGCAACATGGAGGTGGAGTGAGACAGGCAGTGCTCGAAGGGCTCGAACCAATGACTCACAGTCCACAGAAAATGAATTGTTTTGGACATAAAGCTTCACCACCGCACTCTTTCTCCTCAACAAACCGTTACTGTGAGAATGAGTCCCCTGCAGAGCTGAGAACACCAGAGTCTGGCCCTGTGGTTCTCCACTATCATTATCGACCTCTTTTTCAATATCTTAATATCCATCCCAGTTGGAAACTATCTTTCTTCTAGATCTCCGCATCACTGTCACCTTCAACAGGCACTCGGGCGCTAGGGCACCGGACTGCTCACCTCCCCAGAGCCCCAAGGAAACAGGTTGCTCTGAGCTCTGAGGTGCCACCAGCATCGGAGGCGGGTGGGGGGGGGGGGTGAAGGTGGGGAGGGGAGCGCAGGATCCTTCCGATGTCCTTTTTAAAAAAAGGTTTTTTAGTTGTGGTAAAATACACGTAACATAAAATTTATCACCGTAACCATTGTGTTTTAAGTTTATTTTGAGAGTGAGCCAGCAGGGGAGGGGCACAGAGAACGGGAGAGAGAATCCCAAGCAGGCACTGCACAGTCAGCGCAGAGCCCAAGGGGCTGGAACTCATCAACTGTGAGATCGTGACCTGAGCCGCTTTAAAGTGTATGGTTCAGAGGCATTAGATATGCTAACACTGTTGTGCAACCAATCACCGAAACTTTTCTATCTAGCAAAACTGAAACTCTATACCCACTGAAGGACTCCCCATATCCCTCTCTCCCTAGCCCCTACCTTCCGTTTCCATGAACTTGCCTCCTCTAGGTATCTAAGTGGAATCAAGCACTATTTGTCTTTTGGGACTGCCTTATTTCACTCAGCACGTCTTGCTGTCCTTTTATGCCTCATGTCAAAGCCTGTCTCCAAGTTGTACTCTGTCCTCACGGTAGTTCCTTTGTCTTCACATACTGAACTGTCTCATGTAATTGTAAGTACGTCCTTCAAAAAGTTTTAAGCATTTCCTAAGAGGCTATAGGAGGCACATGTTCTCTCTGAAAGAGGCACATCTCCTCTCTAAAACATCGATGACTTACATCTACACCAAACCCACAATTTTTCTGACAAAACTATATAAAAGAGAATAAATTAGTAACTTTGTGCCCTTTCTGTACACACTTTCGAAAATCAGCAAATCTTCCCAAATCATTCCTCCACAAATTCATCCCAGCCACTCCTAATAACTGGCAACCTATAACGTTTCTCCTTTCTGGTAGACCTTACTTACTTTCTGGGTCATATTCATTTCACACTGAATAATAGGTCTACCTTATTATTTTTTAACGTACTCTCCATTAGAGACAATGTATTGTTGCATATTTCCCAACAAAAGGGTAAGGTAGGGAAAGTACCATAAACTTTTTAAATAAACTTTGAAGTGCTAAGCATACAGCAAACATTCTACTAAAGTATATGATAAACTGACTTTAATAAATCAAAAAGAAAAAAACAAAACCACCAGAAAATGGTAACAACTCTAGTTTTATTGTTGAACATTCACATCTTACAAAAATAATTAAGAATTGAGATGATCCAAGAAGTCTGTTTAAATCCATAACTTAAAGGTAAAAACAATATTGTTCTGCAGGGTTGAGATTCAATTAAGACTGGGACGCCTCGGTGGCTCAGTCGGTTAAGCATCTGACTTCAGCTCAGGTCATGATCTCACAGCCTGTGAGTTCAAGCCCCGTGTGGGGCTCTGTGCTGACAGCTTGGGAGCCTGGAGCCTGCTACGGATTCTGTCTCCCTCTCTCTGCCCCTCCCCTGCTCACACTCTCTCAAAGATAAACATTAAAAATTTTCAATTAAGATTGAATTAGATTCAATTAAGTATTCATAGTGAAATTCAAAATTAAATTTAAAAGGTTAACCAGGGCACCTGGGTGGCTCAGTCAGTTAAGCATCCGACTTCAGCTCAGGTCATGATCTCAAGGTCTGAGACACAAGCCCCGCATTGGGCTCTGTGCCTACAGCTCAGAGCCTGGGGCCTGCTTTGGATTCTGTGTCTCCCTCTCTCTCTGCCTCTCCCCTGTTCATGCTCTGTCTCTCTCAAAAGTAAATGAGCATTAAAAAATAATAAATAAAATAAATAAAAAATAATTCTTCCTTAAAAAAAAAAAAAAAGGTTAACTGGTATAAGAACAGAGTAATATATCTTCCAAAGAAGTAGAAAATATGGAGAGAGAAAACAAAACAAAATCCAATCTCAATCCAAAAAAAGTCAAGAAAGGAAGAAAAAAAAAGCACAGAAAGTACAAAGTATAAAATGGTAGAAAAGGTCCAAATCCATTCATTCAACTGTTATATTATGGGAAGCCTATTGAAAGCCAGATACTGTTTTAGGCACTGGGAAGACAGCAGTAAACAGAACAAAAATATCTGCCCTCATGAAGCTTCTATTCTAGCGGGGGGGACACAGTAAGCCAGATAAATGAATAAACCACATGGCATGTCATATAATGAATGGGAAGCACAACGACAAAGAGGGCAATGGAGATGTAAGGGAAGGATATGTCAGAGAAGACCTCACTGACAAGGAAAAATTCCAAAAACTAGAAGGGAGGTAAGGGTCGGAACCATATAGACAGACGGAGGGACTGGAGAGACTTCCAGGCAAAAGAACCCCAAGTGCAAATATCCTGAGGTTGGGATGTGCTTGAGGAGGCTTGAGAAGTAGCGAGAGGGGCGCCTGGGTGGCGCAGTCGGTTAAGCGTCCGACTTCAGCCAGGTCACGATCTCGCGGTCCGTGAGTTCGAGCCCCGCGTTGGGCTCTGGGCTGATGGCTCGGAGCCTGGAGCCTGTTTCCGATTCTGTGTCTCCCTCTCTCTCTGCCCCTCCCCCGTTCATGCTCTGTCTCTCTCTGTCCCAAAAATAAATAAAAACCGTTGAAAAAAAAAATTTTTTTTAAAGAAGTAGCGAGAGAGATCAGAGGTAAAACAGGAGGGGATCATACAGGACCCTGGGGGGGGTCACTCTACCAGCTTTGGCTTTTACTCTGGAATGAAATGGGCATTCTTTGGAGGATTTTTTTTTTTTCTTTTTCTGTTTCTTTTTTAAGTAGCCCTCACACCCAGTGGGGAGCCTGAACCCACCACTCTGAAATCAACACCTGAGCTGAGATCAAGAGTCGGGAGGCTTAACAAACTGAGCCACCCAGGCACCCCAGTAGTCCACGGAGGATTTCTTGAGAGGAGGGCAAAAATTTGATTTTTTTTTTTTTTTTTTTTTTTTTTTTTTAAGGAGGATCACTCTAGATGCTGTAATGAAAAAAGACTGAAAGAAGAAAAAGCAGATTAGTTAGGTGGCTATGCAGTAGTCTGGGTGAGAAGGGACTGGGAGTCCGGACAGATTCTGAAGGTGAAGTCCATACAATCTGCTGGCAGATCGTAGGTGTGGTGTGTGAAAGAGATGAGTCATGGATGGCTCCAAAAGTTTGGGCCTGAACAACGGTCTCAGAAATGACAATGAATAAGTACAAAAACCTGCCTGTCAAAAGGCAGAGACTGTTGCCGTGGATTTTTAAAAATCCCCAGCGATAGATGTTTATAAAAGCATACAGAAAGGTTAAAACTAAAACGGTGCTGAGACAAATATCAAATGACAGCGGCCTTGGCTAGGTTAAGGTCAAACAAGTCTGCTCCCTGAATCTTTATCTCCCCCGTCTCTACCTTAACAGTCTGGCATGTGTGAACCCTGTCTTCCAACGAGACTGTTGTTTCTTTGGGGACAGGGATGTCGCACCCTCCTGTGCACCCACCCACAACTCGGAACAGTCCGCAGTTGGTGGTAAACACTATTTCAAAATGTTAAATGTTCTCCACCTACCACACGTTATTCCTCCTCCTCCACAAATGTTAAATGATTCGGAACTTCAGGGCTGTTTCTCTAACCTGACCTATTTCACCTCGTCCAAAGTGACCCGCCAGCAAGGCTTCCCGGTAAAGGGATGGACGGCGCTGCCAGTGCGGCTCCCTCGCCCGCTCGCCGGCCCGGACTCCCTACAGCCGGCGCGTCTGGGTCTGGTCGAGGCGGCAACGCCCGACTCTTGACCACCTAAGAAGTTTCTAGGAAAGGACTAAACGACCGAAGCATTGCAGGGTGACGCACCGGCCACTGGCCGGCCACGAACGCTTGGCTCCCGCAGCCCCTCAGCCCCTCCGAAGCTCACCTGCAGGCAGAGAGCCCGGGGGGTCCGGACACCGACCCTCGCACGCGCCTGGCAGCAGCGGAGCTTCCGGTCCTGGCCGGAAGTGCTTCCTTAGGGAGACAGGAAGTCCCACCTCCGCTGGGTGGGCGGTGGCTGCTGGAGCTTAGGCGTGGCTATAGCAAGCAAGGGGCTTCGGAGTCGGAGGTTTGGCCCACCCACCCAAACCTGGGCAAGCTCCCCGCCCCTCTGCTGCCCCGGTGATTCCTCTAAACTCAGGACGGAACAACCCAATGAACGTACATGTTCCAGCCTACTTGTGATTCACTTCCATGTTTATTGAGAGTCTAAGTCGGAGGCGTGTGGTCACAGATAAGAAAATAGTGTTGATGCCTCAAAAACTAAGAGGATAATAATAATAATCAACCAGGTAAAATAGGCAGAATGAAAGTAAGTGCAATCATAGAAAAAGCAAATTCCATAGGTTTGTTAATTTCTAAGCGTCAGGTTTCTATGTAATTAGCTCAGTGGTTTGTTATGAGGATCAAATGAGATGACACAAATAAACATTGAGCAATGGGGTCTGGTACATGATTAAAGCACACATAGCTGTGGTGTTGGTATCATTGGTTGAAAATAAGAAGCCTTTATCCACCCCCCCCCCCCACACACACACACACAAGGGGAAATTGCATTCATTTTGGGAAGGTAGCATTCATGCTGACTGTTAAAGTTGAGAAGAATTTCAGTACATAGAGAGCTATCCATTGTGAATCTGTAAACAACTGCTTTTGTTGATTAATGAAAGGACATGGGATGAAAAACCTTGCTCCCTAAAACAGAACTCTCAGAAGTTTGTTGTTTGAAATCCTATCAGTGAGAATGGAACATCCCTCTCCTGCCTGGCAGAGCTGAGCCATGTGGATCATTTTGGCACTTTTCCAGTCCAGGTATAGAGCTTCAAATAAGGGGTTTTCAGATACAACATTCCACGTTTATTTCAACTTTGTAGTTTTCAAGAGTTCCAGACCTTAGAGTCTGCTTCATAGCCCAGACCAGAGCCTGCTTAATTCTTACCTATACTGCACCCAATCCTATGCTGTCACAGTCTCTTCCCCTGCCTCTGCCTTTTTTTTTTTTTTTTAAGTTAGACATCCTGCCCCTCTGGTGTGTGTGTGGTCTTACTTGTTTCAGCAACTAAATAAACCTTTGTTAGACTATAGGCTTGCTTTTGAATGAAGCTTATCACTATTGTGAACAAGGTTCTTAGGCTCATGAAAGTTGGAGGACACTTTTATTTTGTTTTTAAGGTTTATTTATCTCTGAGAGAGAGAGAGAGAGAGAGACAGAGAAAGAGAGCATGCAAGCAGGGGAGTGCGGGGGGGGGGGGGCGGGGGGAGATAGAGGATCTGAAGCAGGCTCTGTGATGTCAGTACAGAGCCCACAGTGGGGCTCAAACTCAAACCGTGAGATCATGACCTAAGCCCGACAGACACTTAACCCAGTCAGCCACCCAAGTGCCCAAAGAACTCCAAAGAATTCTTTTAGTCTCTTCTTTCTTCCGTAGAGTCAAGGAGTTCCTTACTGCTTTGATTGCTCCCTCCGTGATTATCTATCTTTGCCTATCGTTCTTCTTGTGCTACCTACTCTCTCTGTGTCTACATCTCCTTCTTGATTTGTGTTATTGGAAGGCTGACAACTATTTTCATACAGAAATCATTTGGAGTTATGGGGTAACTTGATAGAAGATCAAGGTCAGGTAAAGCCACTAAATACCAGGAGATATATTTGATTTCATTAGTGTCTAAGTAGACAGCATGAAAGTTGAGTCTACACCCAGATATTTGGTCAAACACTCGTCTAGATATTGCTGTGAAGGAGTGTTTTAGATGAGATAAACAGTTGAATCAGTACACTTTGGGCAAACCAGATTGCCTTCCATCATGTGAGTGGGCCTCATCCCGTCACTTGAAGGCCTTTAGAGAAAAAAGTCTGACCGCCTCAGAGGAAGAGAGAATTCTGCCTCCCTGGAAGCACATGGCCATGAAACAGGGAGAAAGTATCAAGGTTCCTACCACAAGAAAAAAGCAAGGAAATGATTTCTGGCTAGGTAAACAACACCAGGCATAGATTCAATTCGATATCTTCTCAAATCTCTCCAATGATACTATTTAAGGTTATGGTTTGTCTTATTTTAAGGTTTTCTGTGTTCCCTTAATTATTCCTGGCCCGTCTAAGTTAAATTTTTCTATATTTTCTTGTTTTGTTGTTGCTTCTTTTTTAACCTCGGTTTTCTCTGTTATACAGCAGGTACTCCATAAATGTGGGAGTTTCCAGCTGTCCATTTATATTACAGAACCAGAACGAGGCAGTGGAAACGCTAAATGGGAGCAAGTGGGAGCTCAGCTCCTGTGAGCAGGGCTGCCTGATGGTAAGTCTCATTGTCATGTGAATGGGAAGGGAACCCCCATCAAACTTCCGGAAGGCTCTCAAATGCCCCGTAGAAGAGTGTGGCTCTTTGACACCAGCACCTCTGCCAGTTGCCCAAATTCATCCCGGAAACTGACTTCCAGTTCTCTAGAGAAGATGTCTTCCTCTTTTGCTTAAGGATGTATACCTGGCAATGATGATTTAGTTTCCCTACTGGGCACAAGACGGAGGTAGTGGCGGGGGGGGGGGGGGGGAGGGGGTGTTCATCCTTTTGTTTACAGCCCATCAATTAATTTCTGTTTTCATCCATATTTATCCCTTCAAACCTCTGTGTTGACAAGTATAGCACTGTTCTAGTTAGTTTCCTATTGCTGCTCTAACAGATTATCACAATCTTAGTGGCTTAAAACAACATATATTTATTATCTTACAGGTCTGAAGAAGTACAACACTTCTCACTGGGCTAAAAGCAAGGTGTCAGCAGGGCTGTGTTGCTATCTGGAGGCTCCAGGCAAGAATCTGTTTCCTTGCCTTTTCTGGTTTCTAGGGGCCACCTGTATTCCATGGCTCATGGTCCCCTTCCTCCATCTACACAGTCAGAAATGGTGGGTTGAGTCCATTCCGCATCACGCTGACTTTGTTTGGAGTCTCACATTTTCTTTGACTCTCCCCTTCTGCCTCCTTCTTCCACTTAGAAAAATTCTTGAAATTACATTGTTCCACCTGGACAATTCAGGATAATCTGTTTTAGGGTCATCTGATTAGCAACTTAATTTCGTCTGCAGCCTTCGTGCCCTTTGCCGTATACCTACCATATTTACAGTTCTGGGGATGAGGACATGGACATCTTTGGTGGGGGCATTATTCTGCATATGGCTTTACTGAGCCTGTTGGATCCTGTGTCAGCCACAACCACTTCTCTGCATATATTTAGCTATGGCTTTATCTGCATGGCTTTCATCAGTCATAATCTACTGTGTGTATTCTGGAATCTCTCATCCACTAACAGAGCCCTTCCTTTTAAAAAAAAATTTTTTTTTAATTTTTTTTTCAACTTTTATTTATTTTTGGGACAGAGAAAGACAGAGCATGAACGGGGGAGGGGCAGAGAGAGAGGGAGACACAGAATCGGAAACAGGCTCCAGGCTCTGAGCCATCAGCCCAGAGCCTGACACGGGGCTCGAACTCACAGACCGCGAGATCGTGACCTGGCTGAAGTCAGACGCTTAACCGACTGTGCCACCCAGGCGCCCCCTTTTTTTTTTTTTTTTAATTTTTTTTTCAACTTTTATTTATTTTTGGGACAGAGAGAGAGAAAAAAAAATTTTTTTAAGAGAGAGAGAGAGAGACAGAGAGAGAGAGAGAGAGAGAGAGAGAAAGTGCAAGTGGGGGAGGGGCAGAGAGAGAAGGAGACACAGAATCCAAAGCAGGCTCCAGGCTCTGAGCTGTCAGCACAGAACCCGACGTAGGGCTCGAACTCACAAGCAGCCGTGAGATCATGACCTGAGCCGAAGTTGACTGAGGCACCTAACAGAGCCCTTCCATTCTCAATGTTATTTCGATATTTTTAGCCTTTTTGTTTCTTTTACTTTCCTTGTAGTATTCTCCCAAATTGAAAAAAAGAATGAACACTAGCAGAAAAATTCATCTCAGGCAGACTTGGGGCCACTTTCCCAGCTTTTAGATTTAAGAAGCGCCTGAGGGCGTCTCATCTCCAAGCTTCATAGACACTGTTGACAGCTTTATTGTTAAAGCTGACAAAGATCCTTCAAAGTCTGACATGTTTCTGCTTCCTTGCCATGGGAATGTGGCTATGAACATTTGTGTACGAGGTTTTGCATGGATATTTTTTGTTGCATTTCCCTTGGGGTAGTGGATTGAATGTGTCCTCAAAAAATTCATGCGGAAGGGAGTGGGGATGTTACTGTCTGGTCCATCCTCTCTAGAGTCTTGCTCATCCCCAGGAACGTTACCCACAATCATGGGAACTTCTGGTTTCACTCCCTTCCCAGAATCTCTCCTCTCTTCTCTTTGCCCTGAAAGTCACTGCCCCTTTTTTCTGTACCCTTCTTCCCGGACACCTAGACTGACCTCATCAGCAGGCTCAGGTTTCAGGAAAATTAATTCAGGAAAGGAAGTATCTTGCAAGAAATTTCTTTTAGTCCTAGAATCATAATACTTCCCAGAGGTGAAAAAGCGCAAAATGGCATGGGTACCTTTTTGGAAGTAAGGATGGAAAAAATAGAGGTGGAAGAACACAAGTATCTCAAAAAGAGTATTTTGTTAATATCTGTATCTGTAAATATCTATATCTACATCTATATGTCCTTACAATATATAGTTTTGCTCCACTCAATCACAGAATGTGATTGAATCAACTTTTTTCTATTATACGTGCTGCCGCAATAAATATACTTTTATAGGGGCGCCTAGGTGGCTCAGTTGGTTAAGCGACCGACTTTGGCTCAGGTCATGATATCACAGTTCATGGGTTCAAGCCCCGCATCGGGCTCTGTGGTGACAGCTTGGAGCCTGGAGCCTGCTTTGGATTGTGTGCCTCCCTTCTCTCTCTGCCCCTCCCCTGCTTGTACTCCGTCTCTCTCTCTCAAAACTAAAGAAAAACATTAATATATATATATATATATATATATATATATATATATACACTTTTGTATACATTTTGTACATCTGAGGGAGTATATCTTAAGTATATAGTCCCTTCTCAAAATGTAAAACAAGGTCACCATATGAGTTAGCAATGCCACTTCTAGGATTTACCTGTCACTGTTGGCTTGAGCTGCTGTAACAAAATACCACAAACCGAGTGGCTTAAACAACAGAAGTTTATTTTCTCACAGTTCTGAAGGCTCAAGTCCAAGGTTAAGGTGCCAGCCAGTTTGATTCCTGGTGAGAACCTCTCTCCCGGCTTGCAGATGGCTGTCTTCTCACTGTGTCCTCACATGACATAAAGAGAGAAAATAGTTCTCTCTGTCTCTTCTTCTTATGAGGACACTAATCCTGTTGGATCAGGTCCCCACCCTTATGACCTCATTCAACTTAATTACTTCCATAAAGACCCTATCTCCAAATACAAAATAATGGAGGTTGAGGCTTCAAAATAGGAGTTTTGGGGGAACATTATCCAAAAGAAGTGAAAAAATACACCCACACAAAAACTCATATGCAAATGTTCCTAGCAACATTACTCATAAGAGCCAAAAAGTAGGAACTACCCAAATGCCCATCAATTGACAAGCGGATAAACAACATGTGGTATATCTATATGATAGACTGTTATTCAGACTTACAAAGAAATGAAATTGTGATACAACACGGATGAACCTTGAAAACACCATGTTAAGTGAACAAAGCCAGTCACAAGAACTATGTAATATATTGTATGATTCCACTTATATGAAATGTCCAGGATAGGTGAATCTACAGACAGAAGACAGATTTGTGGCTGGCCAGGGTGGGGGCTAGGAAGTGAAGTGGACGGAAAATGAAGAGTGAATCGTAACACGGATGGGGTTTCTTTTAGGGAAGCAAAAATGTTCTAAAATTAGATTGTGGTGATGGTTACATAACTCCATGAATATAATAAGACCCACTGAATTGTATGGTGTGTGAATCAAAAAAGCAGTTTCAAAAGATACATATATTCCTAAAAGTGGAGTGTCCAGGGATCAGTGCAGAACCCACTATGCCTAGGTGAGCTCATTCAGTCCCACGGCTCTATACATCATCTGCATGTCAGTGACACAATTCCAACTTCCTGCCTTGCTTGATCTCTCCTGTGAACTCTCTCTTGCCTTGTGCATGCAAATGGCTTCTTGACATCTCTTCTAGGATAGCTCATAGGCATCTCTAATTTTCCCCCCAAAATGCTGTTCCTCCTCTGTCTTCCTAAATCCAAGTTACGGTACCGCTATCTACTCAGTTTCTTTAAAAATCCAGTGATCATCCTTGATTCCTCTTTTCATTAACTCTACATGCTATCCACCAGTAATTCCTGTTAATTCCACTTAAACTAACCCCAGCTTGACCTCTTTGCACTGTGTGCCCTGCTCCCACCCTTGTTTTAGCTACCATTGTCTCTCATGGGATACTCTGACACTGTTCTCAGGGGTCTCCTTATGTCCTCTCATAGACATCTATAAATTCATCATCTACTCAGATGCCAGAATGGTCTTTTATAAATGTAAATTAAATATAGTTCCTCCCTTTCTTGAAACCCTCTATTGGCTGCCCAGTTGCATTTAGATGAAAAGCTAACATCCTGAGGCACCTGGCTGCCTCAGTCGGTAGAGCATGCGTGCGACTCTTGATCCCGGGGTTGAAAGTTCAAGCCCCATGTTAGGTGTAGAGATCACTTAAAAATAAAATCTTACCTCTCTCGACTCCACTTCATCATACTCAGTGTGTGGTTGGTGTATTTTCAGAGAGAGAGGCAGGCCCTCCTAATGCACTTCAGACCAGCCCGAGTGGCCTCTGTTCCTAGGATTACAACAGCTTCTATATGCATCAGGAGCGTTGTGTCAGATGAATCCACCACCCCCCTCCTGCTGTTTTCCCTTTTCCAGCCAAGGCCTCTTTTGATGCCATGTCCAAGACCTACAGCTATCTCACCCCTGGCCTCTGGAAAGAAACTGTGTTCTTCAAGTCTCCCTATCAGGAATTCAATGATCATCTTGTAAAGACCCATACCAGAGTCTGTGTGTGGAGGACCCAGGCTCCAGCTATGGCCACCACATAGTTCTATACTAGACAAATGCAGTGAGGGGCACCTGGGTTGCTCAGTCGGTAGGCATCTGACTTTGGCTCAGGTCATGATCTCACAGTTTGTGGGTTTGAGCCCCGCGTCAGGCTCTGTGCTGACAGCTCAGAGCCTGGAGCCTGCTTCGGATTCTATGTCTCCCTCTCTGTCTGGCCCACCCCTGCTTGTACTCGTACATGCTCTCTCTCTCAAAAAAAAATAAACATTAAAAAAAAAAAGTGAATTAAAGCTCGTTAAAAAAATAATAAAATAAAATCTTAAAGAAAAAAGCTAAAACCCTTACTCTGGTTTACAAAGTCCTTCGTGATCTGGCTCCTGCATTATCTCGTACATATTGGCAAAGCTCTTTCTCACCTTAAGACCTTTGTACTCCTTTTGTTTCGATTGCTCTGCACCAGGATTATAGTATGGCTAATTCCTTGTCATTCAGAACTCAGCTTAAATGCTACTTCCTCAGAGAGGTCTTCCCCAAACACCTAATGTAAGTAGCCAGCTTTTAAAAATTATTTTATTGCTAATATTTCTTGTTTATTGGTGCTTTCATGACTTGTAAGATTTTTAATATTTGAATAGATAATACATTCACGTGCTTCAAAAGTCAAAAGTCATACATGGGTGTACAGTGAAAAATCTCTCTTGTTACTCCTATTTCCCAGTTTCTGTTCCTCACTTCCACTCTTGGGATAATTTAGTAAATATTTTTCTTTTATGCCATGCTTTTGCACACAATGGCAATTTCTTGTACAATCTCTTAAGCTACGTGGTGTCTTGTTTTTCTCTTTCTATAGCTTGAATATCAGCTTACCTTAAGAACAAAGGGAGGGGTGCCTGAGTGGCTCCGTCGGTTAAGCATGGGACTCTTGGTTTTGGCTCAGGTCACCATCTCACAGTTCGTGAGTTCGAGCCCCACGTGGGGCTCTGCATTGATGGCACAGAGCCTGCGTGGGATTCTGTCTCCCTGTCTCTCTGCCTCTCCCCTGCTCACTCTTTCTCAAAAATAAATAAACAAACATTAAAAAAAAAAAAAAAAAGAACAAAGGGAATTGCTTGAAGGAAGCACTAGGTTGAGGCTTAGGTTCTGGACAAATAACCAAGATAGAAGAAGAACCAGAAAAGAACTGTAATGGCAAGTACTGTTTAGTCATTTGGTCAGAGTCTGCTGCCAGATGAGTGTATTCCAGCAGTTTTTTCCACTCAAGAATCCCCCTGGAGACAGAATCCAACTGGCCAGGAGTAGGTCATGCATTACCCTTTGGCCGTAGCAGGACAGTAAGAGGAAGGACATAGCAGCCCCCTGGGACCCTTTGGCTTCTGTACTGGAAGGCAGGACGCTTTGGCTATATCCAACTGTGGAGCAGTAGTTTGCCAAAAGGAAACAAACATGATGAGGAAGAATTAGGGTGGGAGAGGGTTGCCGTGGCCATGTGCAACTGCCACAGTTTTATCCCTGTGTCTAACTCCCTCCTCGGAGGCACTGCTGGAGTGCCTCGGAGGCACTCCACTGGCTTTGCCCAGCACTCAGGGAGACCAACAAACAGGTGTTTGTCAGCTATAACCATCAAAGCACAGACAGTGGCCAGTGGCTTCACGTTACCTGTAGAAAATACGATCAAGGAAGGAGGTGGCTTTCCCAGAAAAGTTCTGGCAGAGTGCCAGAAGTGAGGACTTGTAAGTTATGTACAATATACATTTAAATAAATGGATTGAGGGGTACCCAGGTCGCTCAGTCGGTTGGGCTCCTGACTCTTGATCTCAGCTCAGGTTTTTTTTTTTTTTATGTTTGTTTGTTTGGTTTTTTTAAATTTATTTTTGAGAGAGACAGCGTGAGTGGGATAGGGGTAGAGAGAGAGGGGAACAGGATCTGTGCTGACAGCGGTGAGCCTGATGTGGGGCTTGAACTCATGAACCCTGAGATCACGACCTGAGCTGAAGTTGGATGCTCAACCAACTGAGCCACCCAAACACCGCTCAGCTCAGGTCTTGATCTCAGGGTAGTGAGTTCAAGCCCTATGTTGGGCTCCCTGCTGGGGCTTGACACCTACTTAAAAATAAATCAATGGGACGCCTGGGTGGCTCAGTCAGTTAAGCCTCCAACGTTGGCTCAGGTCATGATCTCACAGTTCATGAGTTCGAGCCCTGCTGTCAGTGCAGAGCCCCCTTTGGATCCTCTGTTACCCCCCCGCCCCCCTCTGCCCCCTTCCCCACTCACTAGTGTGTGTGCTCTCTCTCAAAAAAACAAAACAAAAAACCCCCAAATAAATAAATGATTGAATTCCAAAAACAACAATAAAGGCCTCCCCTATAGCTAGTTTATGCTTTGTTTTACATATGTAACACTATAACAAAAGTAACCTAGGTCAACAGTAGAGGCCCAGGATAATTGTTTTTCTTTTATTTAGTTAGTTTTTTGTTTGTTTTTCATTGGTTTGCCTTTTGTTTTTGTTTTTCTTTTAAAGGAGATGGTACATTATTCAAGTTGGAGAAACACTGTCATAAATTCCTACTAAAGAAATGTTTTCCAGTTGGCTTACAATGCAGTCAGCCCCTTACTATCAGTGAGCAACAGGTAGGCTGAGAATAACAAAGAGACCCTTTATTGAGTTAGTCCTATGCCTTTTAATGGCTACTTATTACCTTAGTTACCCAAAGACCACATTTAAGCTTTACTTTGTAAGGTCTCTACTAAATACTTAGCCCATTCTCTTACTCGTTTTCTATCTGGGTGGAGGGAGTAGTTTATTTCTTCATGTTACATCATTACTATTATTATTTATCAGAAAGGCATTTTGACTTGAAAAAAAGTTTTTGGCAGGGGAATACAACTTTAAGTTGGAATTTGGACATAGAACAAATTTAATGGGTGGCAGAGGAACATTTCAGATACAACCATATGAGTACAGGCTTCAGAGTGGGAATGTGGGGGCGCCTGGGTGGCTCAGTCCGTTAAGTGTGACTCTTGACTTGGCTCAGGTCATGATCTCACAGTTTGTGAGTTCTAGCCCCACATTGATCTCTCTGCTGTCAGTGTGGGGCTTGCCTCAGATCCTTGGCCTCCCTCTCTCTCTGCCTCTCTCCCGCTTGTGTGCTCTCTCTCAAAAATAAATAAACACTAAAAAAAATTATAAAGTGGATGTGTATAATGTTTGTAGGTGGGGGAGGACGAAATTGACGGGCTCAGGTTAAGTAAAGGCATAGTGGGAGATAAGTCCAGAAACTGATTATAGAGAGCTTTGACTGTGAAGCTGAAATGTTTGACCTATATGGATATGAGTTTTGGGGCACCTGGGTGGCTCATTTGGTTAAGCGTCCCACTCTTGGATTTGGTTCAGGTCATGATCCCAGGGTTGAGGGATCAAGCCCCCCACCTTGGGCTCCACACTGAGCATGGACCCCACTTAATATTCTCTCTCTCTCTGCCCTTTCCTCCCCTCCCCTGCTGGTGCACACACTCTCTTTCTCTCCCTCTCAAATAAAAAAAAAGGATATTATTTTTGAACAGAGACATAAAATGAAAGCAAATGATTAAGATTAATTTGGCAGTTGTGTGCAGCATGAGCTATAAGACAGGGATTCCAAGAACACAAGTTAGGTGACATGAATTGTGCATATATATATTCCAAGCCAGGAGGAAATTATTGGTTTGATTTTTCATTTGTTGTAGCAGTCACGTAGCTCATTGTTACCCCTGTTGGAGCCATGATATAACACAGTAAATGGCAATAAATTCTTTCAACAACTTCCTCATTAAATTCATAGGCATATGTGACTTGTGGTCTCAATGAATTGAGAATTTCTTTTCTAAATTTTTTTTAATGTTTTATTCATTTTTGAGAGACAAAGAGAGATAGAGTGCAAGTGGGAGAGGGGCAGAGAGAGAGGGAGCCACAGAATCTGAAGCAGGCTTCAGGCTCTGAGCTGTCAGCACAGAGCCCGACACGGGGCTTGAACCCACAAACCGCGAGATCATGACCTGAGCCGAGATCATGACCTGAGCCGAAGTCGGCCACTTAACCGACTGAGCCACCCAGGCACACCTAAATTGAGAATTTCTTAGTATTAGTGACGTTCTTTATGGTGCTGAATCCTCTCGCTTTCCTCTGAACTATTGACAATTATATTCCATTTTTTTCTAAGCCTTCTAAAACTGTCTAAATTGTATATATTTTATATATTTAGTGCTAAGTCACTTAGCAAATGCTATTCTTTAATTTTTGTTCATCTTCAGTCCAGAACTTTACAAACTTCAATTGGCCAAGCTTAGGATTCAATAAATTAAAAAAAAAAAAAAAATACACATTCAATTATTTTTTTAACTTTTTTTTTTTTAAATGTTTATCTTTGAGAGAGAGACAGAACATGAGCAGGGGAGGGGCAGAGAGAGGGAGACACAGAATCTGAAACAGGCTGCAGGCTCTGAGCCGTCAGCACAGAGCCTGATGAGGGGCTTGAACTCATGAACCATGAGATCGTGATCTGAGCCAAAGTCGGACACTTAACCGACTGAGCCACCCAGGTCCCCCTACACATTCAATTCTATTATCAAAGCACAAATACATTTTCATAAAACTTATTGGAAAATCTATGAGTTTATCTCTTGGAATTACTACTTTGTTTCAAAGAACATATGATTATTTCTTTAAATGACCTGCTTTATTTTCAGTTTCCTTTACCTAGTCTTACATGTTCAGTTCTCTATGGTTGCCTTAATCTGTCAGGTTTTTAAAAAAATTTTAATTAAAAAAAATTTTTTTTAATGGGTGCCTGCTCCTTCCCTGTTTGCACTCTGTCTCTCTCTCAAAAATACATAAACATTAAAAAAAATTTTTTTTAGGGGCACCTGAGTGGCTCAGTCAGTTGGGTATTGTACTTTGGTTCAGGTCATGATCTCATGGCTCATGGGTTCAAGCTCCACATTGGGCTCCATGCTAGCAGCACAGAGCCTGCTTTAGATCCTCTGTTCCCCCCCCCCCCCCCGCCCCTGACCCTCCCTGCTTGTTCTCTCTCTCAATAAAGAAATAAACTTAAAAAAAAATGAATTTTTAATGTTTATTTTTGAAAGAGCGAGACAGAGAGAGTCAGAGAGAGAGGGAGACACAGAATCCGAAGCAGGCTTCAGGCTCCATGCTGTCAGCACAGAGCCTGCTGCGTAGCTTGGACCCACAAATTGGCAAGATCATAACTTGAGCTGAAGTCAGATGCTTAACTGACTGATCCACCCAAGCACCCCTAATTTTTAATTAAAAAAAATCTCTATGTCCAACATGGGGCTTGGACTTCTAACCCCAAGATCAAGAGTCACGTGTTCTACAAACTGAGCCAGCCAGGCACCCAAATCTGTCAGCTTTAATAAATCATTTCTTTCTTATACAGTGTTGACATCAGAGTATCATTTATTACAACTAAATCTCTTTAAAGTTTTTACCTTTCAAGTGTGTAACTATTCGCATTTTATAACTTCTAGAGGTCAGTGGGTTAAGCGTCTGACTTTGGCTTGGGTCATGATCTCATAGTTTGTAGGTTCGAGCCCCACATCAGGCTCTGTGATGACCATGCAGAGCCTGCTTGGGATTCTCTGTCTCTCTCCCACAGTCCCCACTTGCTCACTTGTGTGCCCCCCCCCCCCCAAATAAATACCTAAACTTTAAATGCAATTTCTGGTAAGTGACCTTACAAGTTTCGGAAAGATTTACAAATTACTTTTGCAGCTCATCATTAGTACTACCTCGCCCACTGAGGTCCAGATATCTGCCATTATTCATTAAACCAATTCTCAGATAATCAGATGTGTTTTTCTTTCTCTATATACGGTAACAAGTGTAACTCAAGGATAATCAATTGGTCATTCTCCTAACGCATACAGTGTTTTATAAAGAATGCACATAATACAGCAGCTAGTGCTACAGTGTTTCCCAGACATCTCTAGGAAAAGATGCTCATTGATCAATGGTCACAAAACATTCTACAGAATTAACTTGAACTAATGGGTTAACATAGAAATTTTACTAATATTATTGCTTATTGTGCTGTTAATATTTTTTTACCAGCCAGTACACAGTAAACACATGCCATTACCACTTGTTAAGGTCCCGTATATTCAACCACATTAAATGTGACGTTGCATTACTGTAAGGTTAATGGAATAACCAGAGAAAGTCTGCAGTTAGCCAACTGGAGATGGTGGGGGTTTAAGGAGCCAAATGCCAATTGGGTTATATCTGAATTCACATTATTGTGGGGTCCATTGTGATGAGTCCTTTTGTGTATTCTTACCACCAAATATCAGCCCTATATGTATGGCATTAAGCCTGTTCTAATGACAGGGAGAATGCAAAGTACGGGTCAGATAAGAGACCTCTTAAAGGACAAATCTGTAGGACTTGGGAGGACTGGAGAGACAGAGGAGACGTGGGCAAATCAATCAAAAACACACTCCTGGTTCACTTGAAGAATAAAGATTGTGACAAAAGGCAGGGAGAGAAGTGGTTCCATTCCATTGTTTGAATTGGTAGAGAGATAGGAAGGGATGTATAAGTTGGTTTTAATTACATTATTTCAAGGTGACAACACAAAACTCAAGTGAATAGGCAGTTACAGGACCTGAATTTGAGGTCAGGCTTTGGATGAAATGGTAATCATGGACAAAACAGTGAGCAGTCTAAGAATCCTCTCAGAAGTGAACAGAACATTGAATAAGAGTCATTAGAGAAAGAATTCGAGGTAGAACCGCATTAACATAAATGCTAACATTTGAGGCTTATGATATCTTTTCAAATGAATACGTTATTTTTTTTTTAATTATTTTTTCAACGTTTATTTATATTTTTTGGGACAGAGAGAGGCAGAGCATGAACGGGGGAGGGGCAGAGAGAGAGGGAGACACAGAATCGGAAACAGGCTCCAGGCTCTGAGCCATCAGCCCAGAGCTCGACGCGGGACTCAAACTCATGGACCGCGAGATCGTGACCTGGCTGAAGTTGGATGCTTAACCGACTGCACCACCCAGGCGCCCCAACGTTATTTTTTTTAAAGTTTATTTATTTTGAGCTGGGGAGGAGCAGAGAGAGAGAGAGAGAGAGAGAGAGAGAGAGAGAGAGAGAGAGAGAGAGAGAATCCCAAGTAGGCTCCATATCAGTGCAGAGTCTGATGCTGGGCTCGAACTCAGGAACTGTGAGATCATGACCTGGGCTGAAGTCAAGAGTCAGATGCTTCACTGAGCCACCTAGGCTCCCCACTCACATGTTATTTTAATGGAACCCTTGAGAGGTGGGGGGTTAGTTTCAAGTATATTTATTCATTCATAAATATTAAGTGCAGGGCACCTGAGTGGCTCAGTCAGTTAAGTGTCCGACTCTTGATTTTGGCTCAGGTCATGATCTCACAGTTCATAAGTTTGAGCCCCACACTGGGCGCTGACAGTGCAGAGTCTGCTTGGAATTCTCCCTCCCTCTCTCTCTGCCCTTCCCCTACTCACTCGCACTTTCAATCAAAATAAATATTTAAAAAATATCAAGTGTTTCTGGGAATACAGGGGTGAATATGTCACAGTCCTTGCCCTTAATGAGTTTCCAATCCAATGGGAGAGGCAGATAAGTAAACAATTACCCCCCCCCCCCGTGCCACCCATTACAGCAGTAACAATGCTGTTTAATAGTTGGCTATTTACTTGCTAGCCTCCATCACAGAAAAATCACAGGGTTATGGAATGGTGTCTTTATCACTCTTATATCTCCAAAACCTAGCAAAGGATCTAGCACATAAGCATTCAGGAAATATTTCTAAATGAATTAAATGAAAATAGATGTCAGCAACAATGAGCACTATTTTATGGCAGAGTAAACTGTTAGGAAATATGGTTATGGTGGGTTGGAGATAACGTTTTGGGAAGTCTTATGTATTATACCAAGGAATTTATAGGTGATGGTACTAAGGATTCAAAGAGAATATAAGCATGGCGATGACCATCACATTTATGCTTTAGAAAGACAACTCTGGTTGGAGTGGATATTATTATAATACACGAGTGGTTTCCAAACCTTTAAACGCATATAAACGTGCATACAGAATGAGAGGCCAGTGGGGTGCCTGGGTGGCTCAGTCAGTTAAGCGACTGACTTCAGCTCAGGTCATGATCTCGTGGTTCCTGTGTTTGAGCCCCGCGTTAGACTCTGTGCTGACAGCTCAGAGCCTGGACCCTGTTTCAGATTCTGTTTCTCCCTCACTCTCTGCCCCTCCCCCACTCATGCTCTCTCTCCTCAAAAATAAACAAACATTAAAAAAAAATTAAAAAAGAAAAAAAAAAGAATGAGAGGCCAGCTGCCCAGAACAATGTACTTTGACCTATACTCAAGGGTCTGGCTCTGCTCAGCAAGTGCTTGAAGAAAAAAACAAATCATCTGGTACCTGATAGGTACTTCATATATGTACATTTCCTTCCCCTTTTCCTTCTTCTCAATCAATACACAGATTAAGAAAGAGCCAATGGGGGCGCCTGGGTGGCGCAGTCGGTTAAGCGTCCGACTTCAGCCAGGTCACGATCTTGCGGTCCGTGAGTTCGAGCCCCGCGTCGGGCTCTGGGCTGATGGCTCAGAGCCTGGAGCCTGTTTCCGATTCTGTCTCCCTCTCTCTCTGCCCCTCCCCCGTTCATGCTCTGTCTCTCTCTGTCCCAAAAATAAATAAGCGTTGAAAAAAAAATTTAAAAAAAAAAAAAAAAAAAAAAGAAAGAGCCCTTGGGTGGGGCACCTGGGTGGCTCAGTCGGTTGGGCATCCAACTTTGGCTCAGGGCATGATCTCGAGGTTCATGAGTGCAAGTCCCTGCATTGGGCTCAGTGGGACTCTGCTTGGAATTCTCTCCCTCCCTGTCTCTCTGCCCCTTCCCCCCCTTGCTCTCTCTCTCAAAATATGTGAATAAACATTAAAAAAAAAAAAAAGAGCTAATGGATAAACCTTGAGGCTGAATCTTAAGGCAGAGGATTGAATAAGGCCCTCAAGAGGCAGAAAGGGAGGGAATCAAGAACAGGACAGCTTGCTTGGCCTATGTCATGAGTACAAACAACTTTTCTTGAGATGAAAGGAAGACAATTTGAGACAGACTTAAGAAGTAGAGAGGAGGAAAGTTAGGAGAACTTACATTAACTGGGAAGAGTGGAGAAGAAGCAGGGGACATTAGATTGACCAATGGGAAATCTCCATCAGGAATAGATAAAAAAAATAAATAAAAGGGCTTATGGAGGCTGTTAACATGTTAATTTGCAACAGCTACAAGGGCAGTTCTGAAAACACTCCCCAGCAGTGCTCGGCAATATGGGGGGAGCAAAGTGTGCAGGTGTTGGATGCTTCTAGAATTGGGAACTGGCAGGATGAGAAGGGCCTAAGGAAAGGACCCTGATCTGAGAAATTCTTGAAAGGCTGCCTAAAGTAAATAAATACAGGGCATAGGTCAGGAAGGAAAGGAAGTCAAATTAGAAGTTGACACAGTGGGGGTGCCTGGGTGGCTCAGTCAGTTAAGCATCTGACTTTGCCTCAGGTTACCATCTTACAGTTCGTGAGCTCGAACCCTGTTCAATCTCTGATCAGCGAGGAGCCTGCTTCGAACTCTTCCTTTCTCTCTCTGCCCCTCCCGCTCATGCTTGCCTACTCTCTCAGAAATAAACATTTAATAAAAGGTAAAATAGGGGCGCCTGGGTGGCTCAGTCAGTTAAGCATCTGACTTTGGCTTGGGTCATGCTCACGGTTCCTGAGTTTGAGCCCTGTGTTGGGCTCTGTGCTGACAGGTCAGAGCCTGGAGCCTACTTACAACTCTGTGTCTCCCTCTCTCTCTCAAAAATAAACATTATAAAAAAATAAAATAATTTGAAATCTTCCATTTTAATTGATATAAGGAAACCTCAAAATCATGGGTATTTATGCTACATTATGGAAACCTGAACTGTTTATGAATTCATTACATAAAAGAAAATTTTAATGATTATTCAAAAAGATCTAATGCTAACTATATAGACAAAATAGGGGCACCTGGGTGGCTCAGTTAAGCATTGGACTTTGGCTCAGGTCATGATGTCCCAGTTTGTGAGTTCGAGCCCCACGTCGGGCTCTGTGCTGACAGCTCAAAGCCTGGAGCCTGCTTCGGATTCTGTGTCTCCCTCTCTCTCTGTTCCTCCCCGCAACTCATGCTCTGTCTCTATCTCTCAAAGATAAATGAACATTAAAAAACAAAAAAGAAGTATTGTTAAAAAAAACTATATAGACAAAATATTTACCTTTAAGATGAAGACTGCCTAAGTAGATTATTCCTTACTTAATCAAATTACTTTTGGCTTGGTGCTATTCATGATTCTTTTGTCATTTGTATCAGGCCTTCGTCAATGACAGAAATGCTTGACATGAAATTGGGATCTTACAAAAAAATCATTTTGTCTATTAAGTAACAAAAAATCTATTCTTTTCACTTGAACTATAATCACAGTTGTCAATACAGAAAACACTGTAAGAGTAGTTTAAATCTAATAAAACATATTATCTACTTAGGTTTAAACTACAATTTTTTTTTTCTGCAAAAGGAAAGTCTTAGAACCCAAGTAAACTGGATTTTGTCATTTACAAGACATGTATTTTAAAACATTTTCACATTTTCTAGTCTATGAAGGTTCAAAAAATAAAATTTTTTGCTTGCCAAAACCAAAAGAATGAAGGCTAATTATGTTGCCATAAATCACTTTCAGCAAGATGTTAAATCCATCAGCTCTCTATTCCACTGTGTCAACCTTAAAAAAAAATAATTTTAATGTTTATTTGAGAGATAGAGAGACAGAGAGAGAGTGAGTAGGGGAGGAACAGAGAGAGTCACAGAATCTGAAGCAGGCTCCAGGCTCTCAGCTAGCTGTCAGCACAGAGCCTGACGCGGGACTCGAACCCATGAGCAGTGAGATCACAACCAGAGCTGAAGTTAGACACTTAACTGATTGAACCAGCCAAGTGCCCCTAATTTATTTGAGAGAGAGAGAGAGAGAGAGAGAGAGAGAGAGAGAGAGAGAGAGGCCGCAAGTGAGTGAGGGGCAGAGAAGGAGAGGGAGAGAGAATCCCATGCAGGCTTCACACTGTCTGCATGGAGCCTGAAGCAGGGCTTGAACTCACAAAATGAGAGATCATAACCTGAGCCGAAGTTGGACACTTAATGGACTGAGGCACCCAGGGTGCCCCAGATCCAAATTATTTTAAAAGTTAGTAAAGATAGTACCCAGCTTTTCAAAGATTTAGATTGAGTGCTTCAGTGAGAAGTTCTCATACAAGCACATGGTGATTAGATCTGAGATAACACACCAGAATAGAACCAATCAAGCAAAATGCAGTGTTTCTGGAAAGCAGTTTTGTTTTGGGAGGTCAGCAACACTTCTAAGTGAAGGAATCAGGGTTTTTCCTTTGCTACTTCTTGTTGCCACAGATGGCTCCAGGGGCTTGGGGGTGGAAAGTACACAAAAGGGATAGGGGGTCAGTATGAAAGCACTGTAAAGCTAATTAGTGCCTGATAGCATAGGCTTTGACTACTTTTCAGCCAGCCAAGCACCAGCTCTCAGGTCAACACTTTACATTCCTTTAATCACAGAGATTAAAGATACCTACTTCCCTTTCCATTCAAGCACCAATTGCCTTCAGTAGTGGCAAGGAAAAGGACACTTCCTTCTGCTTTTATACTTCAGGTGAGCAAACAGCTCTTTTATGATTTTTACTACTGATAGGAAAATATAAAAAGGTTTTTTTTCCCCCAAATATTTGAGTGAGTGAGAGAGAGAGAGCAAGTGCACATGATCTGGGGAGGGGTAGACAGAGAGGGGGACAGAGGATCCGGAGTGGGCTCCGAGCTGACAGCCCCCCACAGGGCTCAAACTCATGAACCATGAGATCATGACCTAAGCCGAAGTTGGATGCTTAACCAACTGAGCCATGCAGGCGCCCTGAAAAATATAAAAAGACTGAAATAAAGGCTACTTCATAAAATACATTTTCCACGTGCCCTTTTTTCTTTCCAAACGGAAAGACAATGCCGTATCCAGATACTAATCAGCTTTGGGTCACAAATTACATTTAGAAGGAAAAAAGAATGAATGTGGGGTAGCATATAAATTCCAGTAAGTGGAGACTCCTTGGTTAAGGAGAATTTGCTGGGTAGAGAGGATGAAAAACAGGAAAAGGTAAGAAAAAGGGCCAGATCGCTTACTGCTTATCACAGTCAGCTTTTTCATGGCAGACTTTAGTAAGGGAGTTTCCAAGAGGAGATGAAGATATTTTAAGTAGCAACATTTAGGAAGAAAGAGGAGGTCCTGTGGTCTTTGGGTCAGCTAGCTACCGGATCTGGTTCCAAGTAGTCACTGGCTTGGAAATGGGGTAGACGAAGAATGGGGAATTGCCCATACAGCACAGTTAGAAGTATCTGGATAAGAATTCCCAGAAGCTGAAGTCTTCTTTATTGATAGAATTAGCAGAACATTTGTGGCAGTTGTCCATAAGGTCCCAACACAGCACATTCTGACATTCATATTAGACCTATTTAAATGTGGCTCCTTTTGATTCCATCAACTTTGTACTATGATGATTATCTGTACAAAGGGGTTCTAAATTGAAACAATCTCACTCACATCACCCCAATTCACTCAGTTTGAGGAGACTAACAGCTTGGTCCTAATTTTTAAAAAAGTGATAGGCTAAAAGACAAAAAAAAAAAAAAAAAAAAAAAAGTCAACTAAAATAAGCTCCCAGGCCTAATCAAGAATGACTTAGTATTATTCATTCTCTTCTTTGAACATTTTGCTTAAGTGCTTTATTAGAGCTACAAGCTCAGGGTTCCCACCACGTGCATCAATTTGTTTATAGGCTTTAGATTCAAGCTCTTTAAGAGTACTCCGAGTGTATTCAAAAGAACCTACATTCTCAAGATAATGTACACAGTATTTTTTAATATCTATATTTTCGGTTCTCTGGCGCAAGATACTCTGCACTTGGGTGCTTTCAGGCCTTGACCAGATGGCATGAATAGTAGGGAACGAGAACTTTCCCTCTGTTAGATCTTCACAAAAGCTTTTGTTTTCACTATATTCTTTGGAGTGCAGATTAGCATAATCATCCCTAATTTGGAAAAAGAGCCCGAGTGTATTAAGTAGTGGCTTTAGATCTTCTTTGTAATCAGAGAACAACTGCATGAGACCCACTGCTAATCCAAACAGCCCACCTGTCTTTTGTAGCACCATAGCCTTATATTCTTCTTCGGTGGGACAAGTGTAATTATCCCTCCAATAGATATCTAGGCCTTGTCCCTGGTGGAGTTCCAGAAGCTGGTGGGTAAAAAGCTTTACCGCATCGGGGTGATCAAGGGTTAAGACTTTCTCTAGGCCAAGAAAATACACGTAATTGGCAGAATTGATGACGGACGGAATCCCATAGATACTGTGTGCCACAGGAAAGCCACGTCGGAGTTTTGAGTTGTCTTCGATATCGTCGATGAGCAAACTGGCATTATGCAACATCTCTGTCACTTCAATGATAATCTGACAAAAAAGACGATGGACAATTTCATTTTATTTGAATGTGCAAATATTCAAAAAGCTTATAAATAATTGAATTAACAGATTACAAGTCCTGGATTCCTTAGTTTTTACAACTGGTATTTACTTAGCAATGTCAATATAATACAATATATGCGGGGCACATTAAACTCAATTAAGAGCAACGAGTATTTTGTGTGACATCTATTAATTTCTTAAGGATTAAGAGGTTTTGAATTGCCTAAATACCTGCAGTTTATCTTCTGGAACTTTGAGCCAATGATTAAATGCCTGTGAAAGTTTGGTTCTCACTTGTTTACCTGGAATTAAAGAATAAAATTCGGCAATAAAATATTTCAGTTATAAAAAACACATTCAGACACTTCCTCTACGACTGATCAGACTTGATGAACCCAGCCCCACTAATCCATTACTAGAGAGCTTGCCTTTCACTACTGGGCCCTAAACGCCCCACCCCCTCTGCTGAAATTCAGTCTAAAACGCCACAGCCTTTCAAAATTAGGGCGGGCAAAGACATTCTGAAGTATTCCAGGGGCCCACTAGTAAGCCTACTCCTTTCACTGGAATGAAATGGGCATTTTAGAAACTATGATCTAATGCATTCCTTTTTTGAAAAACAAGTTAGTCTAGTTAGTGGCAGTTAATTAGCACTATCCATTTCAGAGGAACTATGGGGATTTTTTTTTTTTTTTTAAGTAGGCTTCACACTCAGCGTGGAGCCCAACGTGGGGCTTGAACTCACAACCCTGAGATCAAGACCTGAGCTGAGATCAAGAGTTGGATGCTTAACCGAGTGAGCCACCTAGGCACCTCACTATGGGTATTTTTAATGAAGCATACTTTGCTACTGATTTACCTCATATAATTACCTCTTACAAGTATCTACCATTCCTTTAAAGTTTTAGAGATTGTATAGTTCTGCTTCTTTCCTATCAAAAAATGAGATTCCCATTCCCTCAGGTATTCCCTTTTAGGATCCCAGTTTAGTAAAAAATGAGTCTTTTTATTTTGACTACGGCCATTAGTTTTTCAATATTATCATTTTCTTACATGGAAAGCTCAAGAGATTTTTGGCTAGTAGTTATCAATAGAAGTCATTTTAGCCCAAATATAAAGGAATGATAGATAAAAACCCCAACCAGTTCACTTAATAATGTTCTATGAGCTTCCTGCTAAAGTGAATGCACAGTCACATCCTAATTTCAGATGAGGTTTCAGAAAATAGTTACATAAAAAGTTCCAGTGAACAAAAACAGTATTTTCTAAGACTTATCTAGGTTTTTTTCTCTGTACCAATCACCCAAAGGAATGAATACATAAACTCTCATCACATATCCAAATGAAAGAAAGTTGCACTTTCTGTGAGAAGTCTGGAGGGGAAGGCTCTCTTAGGGTTCAAGAAGGAGTATCTTCTGTCTCCTAATCCTTAAGGTGAACATGGTCTGGGTAGCAATTATATACTTTATACTTTTGATCTACTTTCCAGTTTAGCTAAGGCCAATCTGGGCTTTACTTACAATGTACAAGTGTGTAAAGTAACCCATATCACTTTAGAAAATAAGCTCAGAGGTGCCTAGGGAGTTCAGTTGGTTAAGCAACCAACTCTTGAATTTGGTTCAGATCATCTCAGGGTCAGGGGATTGAGCCCCATGTTGGGCTCCATGCTGAGTGTGGCACATGCTTAAGATTCTCCCTCTCTGCCTCTCCCCCCTGCTTGCGTGGGTTTGCTCTCTAAAAAAAGAAAAAAAAGTTCAGAAGATGAAGAACACAAAGTGGAGAGACATTTTCCTTTTTGCTTTAGAATATATATAGAAAAACAGTCCAATAAATGGCTTAATTTACAAGTTTTTTCCCCCAAACTTTATTTATTTTGAGAGAGAGAGAGAGAGAGAGCCGCACACAAGCAGGGGAGGGGCAGACAGAAGCAGAGTGGGGAGGAAAAGGGAGGGAGAGGGAGAGAGGGAATCCCAAACAGGCTCCAGCTGTCAGCGTGGCGTCCAACTCAGGGCTCCATCTCATGAACTGGGAGATTATGACTGAGCTAAAATCAAGAGCCGGATGCTCAACCGAGTCACCCAGGTGCCCCTGCAGTTGTGTTTGAATATATTCTTTTCCTTTAACCAGGTTCTGGGGTCTGGATTGATACTTTTAAGTCCCCAAATAGTTTCTAACAGATGTTAGTCATAGAAATCCCTCAAAATGAAAAGAAACAATAATTACCTTTCCTCTTTAAAAGACCTTAACATTACGGACTCCCTGGCCTGGGGACCTACACTAGGGCAAATAAACAAACAAAAGTCATTCAACCCCACTAATTTCAAAACATCCTAATACTAATAATTTTTAATTCTTATAATCTTTTATTAGCAAGAGTAATTTCCCAACAGAAAAAATGTTCTGGCCCATCTTGAAGTCACTTTAGTAACTATGAAGTTCTTTGTGAAAAACAGGTTTACTATGCATAGCGCAATTTCCTATTTCTTCTTTTTTTTTTTTTTTTAAAGATTTTTATTTTTTAAGTAATCTCTGCACCCAACGTGGGGCTCAAATTTACAACCCCGAGATCAAGAGTCCCGTGCTCCACTGATGAACCAGCCAGGTGCCCCACAATTTCTTATTTCTTTAAGAAAATCTTTTGAGGTTACATTGTATTATGGATGCCAGAATACATTTGATTAAAACAAATTAGCTACCTAATGAGAGCTTTAAATGTTATCTAATGACTTAGATATTAATTCAAGAGGAGGATTAAAAAATGTTACAAAAGTTCATTACACAGGTAAACATTATTGCTAACATGTAACTACAGGGGTGCCTGGGTGGCTCAGTAGGTTAAGCTTCTGATTCTTGATTTTGGCTTGGGTTGTGATCCCAGGGTTGTAGGTTAGAGCCCCACACTGGGCTGCATTGGGCTCCAAACGTGAAGTTGGTTTGGGATTCTCTCTCTTCCTTGCTCCTCTCATACCCACTCTCCCTACAATAAATAAATAAACACACAAAATAAAATTACAGACAGTCCTTGCTCTGCAAAGTGGCAGGAGACACTCTTTAGACCCTTTACGGCACTGATAACTGGCATATATCACCATAGCCCGGTTCCAGCCAGTGTTTGCAAACTTGTTCCAAAATAAGTTCAACAACAGCTGAAGAGAGTGCAGGAGAAACATCACCATGTTTCTCAGTGGGAGACCCTGAAATAAGTGTAGTTTACTAGCTGTTGAATAAACGTCACTCAAAAGCAGTCTCTTGGCTTTTCCTTAAATAGCAGGAAACTTTCCCTTTGCATTCTCCATTTCTGTCTTCCCTCCAACAACGTTAATTACAATGCCAACGACTATATTCCTTATGTTGTACTTTTTATCTTTGTGATTTATTCATTCTGTAACTGAAAGCCTGTACCTCTCACTCCCCTTCACCCCTTTTTACCCATTCCCTAACCCCTTTGATAACTTTTTTCAAGCTCTATGCCCAACGTGGCTTGAACTCATGACCCTGAGATTAAAAGTCACATGCTCTACTGACTGACCCAGCCAGGCACTGCCACCCCTCCATAACTTTTTGAGCTGTACTTATGATCATTGTTTATGCATGTTATACATCAATAAAAAGCAGCACCATGCCAAGAGCAAGGTAGAATTATGTACCCTGGCTGTAGGTAATAAAGAGGTGCACTATCTGTAACGAATTTCAAAATATTAACAAACTAGAAGTTTCTTAAAAAGTACGTATCTTCTTTGTCCTTCGTATCTTGAGGATTTCATCTTTATTTACTATTTTTTGAGACAGTGTGTGCATGGGGGAGGGGCAGAGAGAGAGTGAGAATGGAGCCAGACTCAGGGCTTGATCCCATGAACTGTAAGATCATGACCTAGGCTGAAATCAAGAGTCAGATGCTTAACTGACTGAGCTACCCAGGCACCCTGAGGATTTCATCTTTAATTTTTTTTTTTTTTGTCACTGGAATCATCACAGTGGAAGGTAATTTATATCCAACAAATTCTGGATACTTTTAAATAGCTTCTGTTGTACTATGGAGTATCTTCATTCTGTCAATTAGATTTCATCTAATAACCTTTGGTGAGTTATATGAGATAATATGGCTGGGTATAACTTGAGTTAGGAAATAGATAGTTCTCTTCATTCTTTTGAAGCACTGACATTAGCAGGTACGTCTTCATTAAGATTTGCCAGAATAGAAATGACACTAATCATGATGGCTTTGAGGACGTAGCTGGGAAGCCACCACTATTCTGCCTTTGATAACCATATTTATTCTCTCCAGGCTCATGAAGAACAGAAACATACCACTGACATGTGCCCATAAAGAAAGATATGCACTTTAGAACAGAAATAAAAAAGTGTTTATCGTGATTGAGTTGAGAACGTTACTAGTCTAAAGGTTAGCTACCTTGCATGCTAAGTAGGTTTTTATGGTTGTCAACTAACTTATCACCTTTTATAATTTCTATAAGAAAGAGAATTCCAAATTTCAAGTACTTGGTTTGTGAATGAATTTTTATTACAAAAACCCACGCTTATTATATATATGAGTTTTTACTTGCTATTATTATTTTCCAAACCAAGCTTAAAAAAATAGCAAAATAAAACATGCACATACATGTGATTAGGCAGGTGTTACTCTAAGAAGCCATGTTCAGATGACCCATCTTTATATACAAATAATGTGGGCTGTTTCCAAGTAATGTGAGTTAGAGATGCATTACTATTTGGCTCTTAAAAGAACCAGTAGTATAAGAAATGCAGTGTGTATGTGATAGAACAAATGAACATGGAAGATAGAGTGAAGCTTTTTGTTGTTATACAAATTGGCGTAACTTCCCCTAATATCTAAATGGTGGGGAATAGGAATGTATGGCATCCATAAAGAATGAAACTTCCAATGAGGTACTCAAATGTTTTAATTTTTTTTTTTTAGTTATGTTGTATAATTGGACATTTTTAAAACAATGCTTCAAAAATGTCCCTTTTAGGGAGCCTGGGTGGCTCAGTCTGTTGAGCCTCCGAACTCAGCCCAGGTCATGATCTCTCGGTCTGTGGGTTCCAGCCCCGCGCTGGGCTCTGTACTGACAGCTCAGAGCCTGGAGCCTGCTTCGGATTCTGTGTCTCCCCCCCACTTCTCTCTCTCTCTGCCCCTCCCCTGCTCACACTCTATCTCTCTCAAAATCAAATAAACATTAAAAAATTTAAAAAAAGCAAACCAAAAATGTCCCTTTTAAGAACAAAAAACTAAAATGTTCTATTTGTCATTTTTCTCAAATGCATGCCTTTAAATAGGAAATCTTAAGAGATGGTAAATCTAATCTTTTCAGTAATTTAACATTTGAATGACTACTATTCTATAAAAAGACCCTATATTAACCATAACTAAAGTTACCTGGTAACTGAAGTAAATACTTATAGGGTTCTAGAAGAATTCTTTGCACTGTTTCTTGCGTCTTCTCCATTGTTTTTGAATTTCAAAGCTGATCTGTGAAAAAGGAGAAGGATAAAGATGATCGTATTCACTAAATTAATTTTGAGTGTTAAACTGCAAAGGAATTTGTATCTCAAGGTGTTTTTGTGCAAGTACACTTTCAGTTTTGTTTTAAAAGAAAATTCCACACAGATGACATCCTGAAACATGCTGAAGTGAAAGAAGTCAGTCACAAAAAACCATATAATATATGAAATGTTCACAACAGGCAAATCTATAAAGATAGAAAGTAGTTTGGTGATTGCCTAGAGTTGGGGTAGGAAGAATATGGAGTATGAAGTTTCTTTTTGTAGGGTTCAAAATATTTTAAAATTAGGTTGTGATGGTTGCACATCCATGTGAATATCCTGAAACCTACCAAAATGTATACTTTAAATGGGTGAACTATATGATATGTAAATTATCTCTTAAGAGAGAGAGAAAAAAAAAAGGGAAGTCTTCAAGTGATTTCATTGGTCCCAGTATTCATCTGGATTTTAAGTGATTTCCTTAGTTACAAAACTAATATTAAGTTTTTCTTACTGTATTCAACCATAAAAGGCATAACACCAAATCAATGTCAAAACAAATCAACAGATTTAGATACTTTATATTTGATTGATTACATAAATTCGTAAACATACTTTTTCCCCAAGAGCATTGAGATACGTTTTATATATTTAAAATTTAAGGGGAAAACTCCTCTCTTGTAATTTCTTTAGAGTCAATCCTTTCAAAGATTCTAATTTAAGACGTGCATTAGTTTGAATGCAATTATCAAAAATATTCCCCTGTATACACACACACACACACACACACACACACACACACACACACACACACTTCTCTGTAGTGATTTATTATTCTGAGTTTTACATTTACTTTGATATTTCCTAGAATAACACTCATGGTCTTCCTACAATCTTTCTTTTCTATTGAATCCAATCTCTACTTTGCTTCTTTGCTGTTTTTTATTTGTCCTTATCTTAGGAATCTTCTTTACTAATTGCTCTCACATCTTGGGTACATTTTCGGAGGTTTCTCACCTTTATCTGTTTTCTTTTGCTTCTATAACAATGATTTTGTCTCTAGGATCATGAACTAAAAAGACTGAAAAGTGCGTTTTTTATAATCTACTCTGGAGTGTTTAGGTGAAACAATTATAAGAACTGAGCGCTCTAGGGGCGCCCGGATGGCTCAGTTGGTTAAAGTCTCTGACTCTTGACAGCTCAGGTCATGATCTCATGGTTTGTGAGTGCAAGCTCCGCATCGGGGGCTTGGGATTCTCTCCCCTCTCTCTCTGCCCCTACCCCGCATGCTCTCTCTCTCAAAATGAATAAACTTAAATTAAAAACAAAAAGCAACAAAAAAAGAACTGAGCACTCCAGCAAAGGAAATCATCTTAGCAATATGACCTCAAGGAGAAACATTCCATGTAGGAAAGTTTTACACCTGCCTTAACTGACAATGAATACCAAGGATGTCACAAGGTGGGGGGGGGGGAAAGTCCAGAAAATATTTTGAAATTATCCAAAAATCAGTTTAGTAATTTTTTATCTATACTGTTCAAACTTTGACATGTTATCTCATTCTTAAGAGATTAAAAAAAAGGTAACAAGAATAATCACTTAGGTAAAAGATTATTGAACAGAATTAAAGGTAAGATAAAAAATAAAAACAAGCATCTTTTATATATTTCTGCATTTAAAGTAGTTGGTGGCTATCTCTTCCCAACAAGGTTGAAAGCAATGTACTTAATTTAAAAATCAATGAGACCACCTTTCAAGAACTCTTTTGTCTCCCTGTGGATCAGTAACAAGTATACTCTTGCCCAGAAGACAGAGCTAACTAACTTTTGTTTCAATTCTCAAGGCTTTGTCAACGCTATTAAAAAAAACAAAAACAAAACCAGTTATGAATCTTTAAAAATTACCTTAAGAACACTCATTGAACAAGTCAAGTCAATTAATGTTCCTTTCCTAGAGGATGTTTATACACAAGTATTCTTGGTAGTAGGAAAATACAGGAACCTCAATTTTTCTAGGTATTGAAAAGTAATGTTTTGTGTCTTCTTAAAGAGTCTAAGGGGTTCTATATACTGTGGCATACATGCTTTTTTTTTTTTTTTTCTTTCTTTTTTTGACCTAATGGAGTCCTATTTATCATGGCTGGAACTTTCAGCCATCATGTACTAGACTCAAATATAAAGGGGCATTAGTGTTACATGAATTCTACTCATTTATTTTTAGACTGAATAACTACAGAATGCCTCTATGAGTCTGAAACTACTCACTTCCAAAACTGGCAAACTGCCTTAAATGGGTTCAAATAGTTGATGGATGAGTATTAATATGAAAATAGATTGTCCCCTGTGTGGACTACTACTGCAATAATCTCCTGGTTGGGCTCCCTGCGCTCACTCCCAGATTAGGTTCTCTAATCTGGATCTCTACTCTTCAGCCAGTGATCCTTGCAAAATTCAGATCTGGTCCTGTTTCCCTACCCATTGAGAACCCTTTGAAAACATCCCTTTGCTCTTAGGTAAGAACAATTCCTTAATAAACTGCATAATAGTAGGCTACTCTCTCGCCTCCCCTCCCCTCTCCTCCCCCTTCAGGTCTTCACAATTAATTCTTCACACTTTAAAAGCCTCTAGACACAGGCTTTCCAACATGTTATTCTTTCTGTCTGGAATGTTCTTTTCTTAGTTAACTTATGATAACCTTTCCACTCTCAGCTGGATCCTCACTTTATTTCCCTTAAGCCAAATTCCCTATTTTAAATTCTCCTATCACCATGTAACTCTCCTTTGTAGCACTCACCACTGCTATTAACTTCACATTCAATTGTGTGTCCATTTTAATATCTGTCTGTCTCACTAGGCTTAGGTCCACGAAGGCAGGGGCTGTTCCGTTTTTCCACATGGTAGGCGCTCAATAAATATGTGAAGGATTGAATGAACTAACGGAAAGTGCCTTCTAACGCTCTAAAAAAATGAAACCAAGGAACAGACTTGCAATATGAAAAGTTATAATACCATGCAAGTTTTTTTTTTTTTTTTTAAGGGAACGATCTGGTTTCAAAATTGCTAAATAGTGACACTCAGCGTAGCTGTGAAACGCAGAGTGAATCCTCCACTTAAACTTTGGGAGATGACAGAGCTGAAGAAAACTGCCTGATATAAAAGCAGTGGTTTTAAATAACCTCAAGGCAGATTTTTAACAGAGACTTGGCAAAAGAACTTCAAGGGTCTACTATGCTGGTAAAGAGCCCGCAGGAGAGGAGAGGTTTCTGCTTCCTCTCCGCTCAGTTGCCCCCTTCCGCCCCACTGGGTCATCTACCGCTCCACCCCTTCTCTAGCAAGTACGGAAAACTCATACACAATCCGGTTCAGCATCCGGGTCCTCACCCTCCTTTCTTTCTTTCCTCCGGACCCCGCCTTCCAGCCTCCCCCGCCCTCATTCCCATCCGGGTTCCCCCCGACCGCCACCACAGCCGCTCACGGTTCAACGGTGATATCACAACTTTCACGCTGCCGGTCCGGGAGTAGCAGTACCCAGCATCAACTTCCCACTTTATAGTTCAGGCCAAGGCTCCTCCGAACGCCTACATAGATCCCTCCCCCTACTTCACCACGGAACTCTCCACCCTTCTCAGCCGCCAGCGACACCGCATTACTCGGTGCAAGAAAATACGCCATCCCGGTCACACTGCGCAGGCGTCGTTGCCGCCTCCCCACTGCTTTGTCGCCCCGCCCCCTCCCCTCCCCTCCCTTCCTCATCTCACGCAGACGCGGGGCATTGCGGGTCTTGCAGTTCTCAGGGGCAAGGGTTTCCGTATTGGCCTCAAAGGTTGGACTACATTTCCCGGGAAGCTTTGAGGCGTAACTTTCTGTTTCCATAGAAGTGGTGGGAAAATGGCGTCGTTGTTTGTATCCCGAGGACCAATGAGAATAGGGTGTAGGCGGGTTCTAAAGAACTCTAACCAATCCGAGGTCATCTAAGAGGCCATCCGGGAAAGAGGTAGGGGAGGGGAAAATATCTAGGGGAGGGGAGAAAGAAGGGAGGGGGGCACTTGGGGTTGGGGGGGGGAAAGCGATGTTTGCCCGTCAGTCGAGTCCGGAGTGAGGAGCTCGGGCGCCGGAGCGGAGGGAGACTCTTGTGCTTAAGCTTGCCGCCGCCACGGCCACCGCCTGGACCTTTGCCCGGAAGGAGCCGCAGAGGGTCTGGCGCTGCCGTCCTCTGGAGGGCAGCGCGATTCGGGGCCCGGACCTCCAGTCCGGGAGGGATTTTTCGTCGTCCCCCCCTCCCCCCAGCGAGGGAGCCCGAGCGGCCGCCAAACAAAGGTACCAGTCGCCGCCGCGGGAGGAGGAGGAGCCGGAGCTTCAGCCTCAGCAACCGCTGGACCCGCCGCCCTTCTTCCCCCATCTCTCCCCCGGGCCTGCTGGTTTTGGGGGGGAGTAGGGGAGGGAACTCTGGACGTGCCAGGGTCAGAGCTCGCCTCCGAGGAAGGTAGGGACATTTTCTGAGGCTTTCGCGGTCTCGTAAGGGGGTCCTTTCGGGAGTCACTGGGCCTGGCCGAGGAGCGGGGGAAGATCGCTCGGTGGTCTTGCCGGGAGCCCGGATTGGGGGCCTCGGCCTCCCGGGAGCCCCCGCCCCCCGTGCTGTTGCCGAGTCCGAGTCGCCCCCCAGCCTGGCGGCCGCACACTCAGCGGTTTAGCTGCTCCGGGCCGCGGTGGGGGGCCCGGGCCGGCGCGGGGGGCTGTGCCGCCTCCCGGCCCCTCGGTCCTCTGGCGGTCCCCGCGGCCCGGCGGACGGGGATCCCGCTCGCACTTGTCGGGTGTCCGCCTCAGAACGGGACGTGGGCAGAGGCTGCGCGGTGGGTCGGTCCTGCCCGCGGCCCTCCTCCGGCCCGCCTGGCCTCTCCGCCGCCCCCCACCCCGGGCCCCTCGAGCCCGGGCCTGCTCCGGCTCGGACGCGGGGCTGCGCGACCCTTTGGGGCGCCGACCAGCTCGGCCGGGCCCGGAGGCCCTCGGGGAGGACAGCCGGCCCCGCGCCGGCCCCCGGGCTTGTTGTGAGTTTCTTCTCTGACAGAAATGGCGTCATTGTCGGAGACGGGAAACTCCGGCGGGTCCCGACAATGGGGACGGGAAGCCGCCGAGCTGTGTAGGTGGCCGGGTTTGCGGGGCTGGCGAGGCCAGAGGGAGCCCCTCGTCGGCGTTTCGTGGTTCGGGGGCTGATGCCCGCCACGCTCTTTCTTCGGGGTTCAGGCTTCGCTCGGTTCCTTCCGCCTCCGCCAGTGCAGAGGGGTGCCCGGTGGTGTTGACGGGGTGTCTTTTGTTTTCCCTCCAGGTGCAGGTGAATCTGGTGTTTTCGAGGGGATCGCGGTCCCTGAATCATCATGAAGGTAAGATTGCTTCCAGAAAACGACCTCTGGGGTTACAGAATTGGGGAAGTATGGGGGTTTGATCGAGGTCGTGTGTGGGGCCTCCGAGTTTTGCCGAGGAAGGTGTGTTGGGTGGCTTGGTGCCCGAGCCCTTTGCCGGGAGACGACGGGGGTCAGCTGGTGTGGCTCTCTACCGGCTTTGCTGTGGAGTTGGGGCCACTTGGAGGATATCGCACTGAGCAGAATTCTGCCCTGTAGGACGTCTCCTTTTTCAGGGTAAGGTAGGAGGAACTGCTTGAATTAAAGTGTTTTACAAGGTAAAACAGAAAAAGCAGGTCAAGTAATCCGACTCTAGAAACTGAACTGTATTGTGCTTCTATCGATTACACTGATGAAAGAAAATCTCATTTATTGCGTGAACAGTACTGTGAATTTTTAGCAGAGGACCTCTAGGGTTAGCCATGAAAGTGATCTTAATTGAGAAATCCTTAAAGAGAATCTTTATGATCTTTACACAGCTCGGAGATAGCAGTTGCCCCTTGTATTTCCTGGGATTTAGCATTATATGGTTTATTTTTCTTTGTTGATCCGTAAATTGTCAGATGTTGTGGTAAAAACCAATGTGGATTGATGTGGAAAGCCCATGGCCGGGTTCCTCTTAAATGTAAACATGTTAACTGAATGGAGGATAGTGTCTGAAGGGTAGAATTTACTTAGTCGGTGGAAGAAATTATAGCAATGGAAGTACTGGTTGTTTTTTTAGAGAATATGTAATTGAATGCTGTCATTTTTTAATACACTGTAGGATAAAAAGCCTTAGGTGTCTGAAATGTCTAGATTCAACTGGTGGAACTTAGACACTAGACAGCTTGTTCACCCGCGACAAATTCGGAAGTGCTTAAAAGGGTAGAGTGTGTTTACGAGTGTAGAAATGTGAAATAGTATGTGATAGTATGTGAAAATATAAATGTTGTCTACTTTGGATAGTTCCTTTGAATTATTTAAAAAAAAGTTTTCTTCGCTTGTCTTCAGAATCAAGACTTTTTATAGTATTGCGTCTAAATGGAAATTTGTAATGTTTGTGTTTATGGAAGAAGTAAATGCTGTGGCCACTTAAATATTTATCAGCTATACCAAGTAAATTTAGTCCAGTTTTGTTTTTTTTTGGGGTTTTTTTTTTTAGTGGTTTTTTTTTTTTTTTTCCGTCTTGAGTTTAGGGTGTTTATAACCTAAAACAGTTTATACCTGAAACAGTTTAGATCTGCTGAATTCCTGTCTCACCTTCATGTAGATGAAAAAAATGATCAGTGATGTCTCTGAAATGAATCCCTTTTGTTAGTCACAGATGCTAGCGGTGACTCTTGTGACCTATGTAAAACAGAGACAAGTGAATTTGTTAGGAAAAAGTGTGTATCTTCCTCGCTGTTGGATGAGAATTTAAGAAAAGTGTTGGGTTAAATAACATAATAAATTCAGAAGCTGAATAACACAGGATTTAGTTTGTAATAGATGTAATATGTCATAGTTCCCTGTACACATCCCTGGCACATCTCAGGTACTCTGTTAATGTTTGGTTAAAAGAAATGTAGTTAAGTTGAAGGTCCTTTAGATTTACATTTTCTTCCTTTCATTTCCCTTTTTTTTAACTTGTGTGTTTAAAAAATGAAAGTGCGTTGGAAACTTTAGCCTTAAAAGTTTCAAAATATTAGGCAAATGCAAATTTTTTGGTATCATTTTAGAACTACTAATTTTAAGTGCTTAGCATTTCCATTATTATTGCCTTTAAAAAAAGGTACTAGTAATGTTGAGTTATTAAAGTAAATTTCTAGTTTTGTGCAAAAAGAACTTCCTGTTATTGTACGTGTAGTAAGTCTTCTCTTTGGGAGTCTATTAATAATCAGTAGTGCTACATACTTAGCTTATTTCTTACAACTTAATTTCTTATATGCTGAAAAGTTGAGAGGCTGCCCATGATTGGTATTTTCCTTTAACAAAATTGCAATTCAAGAAGTATTTAGTAGTGATTATATTGGGCTTAAATCTTTTGTGTGTGTGTGTGTGTGTGTGTGTGTGTGTGTGTGTGTGGGCTCCCAGTTTCCAAATTGTAATGACAGCTGAGCGATAGAAGGATTTGTGCTATTTCTTAGATCTTACCAAACATATTCATACTTCGAGGTGAGCTTTTAAGTTTTTATTATCTGTTTTATTCAAGGAATTTTTTTATTTTATTAAGTGACAGCATACTGATGTCATTGGAAGAGTGCTTAGTAATACTTCTCTGGTTGTTGCATTAAAATGTATGTATCGTTTTAAATATTACATGTTTTAGCGACAATTTTCCTGTAGTACGTGACTTCAAGAGTGTATTTAAATAAAAGTCCTTTACTAATTAGAATACTCTATCTAGTAATATTTTTGCCCAGTGTGGTTTTGAGAAATATGACTGTAGCACAGAAGCAATAAAAAAAAAAAACCTATTTATTGTGAGAGAGCACCAGTGCATGTAGGGGAGGGGCAGAGAGAGAATCCCAAGCTGACAGTGCGAAGCCTGATGCAGGGCTCAGTCCCACGAACTGTGAGAATCTGACCTGAGCCAAAACCAAGAGTCAGATGTTTAACCGACTGAGCCACCCAGGCACCCGAAAAGCAATTTTGTTCTTAAGACAGGTCATGTTGTTGGTGTGATGTTGGATTTTTTTTTTTATCCTTTCTATAGATCTTTCAATGTCAGTAATAGCATGTTATCAGGAAATGATAGTTTATTGAAAGTTTATTACTGATTCCAAGACTTGATTATGTCAGATTCATTTCCTGCTTTTTTTTAATGTTTATTTATTTATTTTGAGAGAGAGAGAGTACACACACATGCTCACCCGATTGGGGGCAGGGCAGTGAGAGGGAGAGAGAAAAATCCCAAGCAGGCTCCACGCTCACCACGCTCACCACGCTCACCACGGAGGCCTGTGCGGGGCTCTATCTCACCATCACAAGGACCCGAGCTGGTATCTAGCGTCAGATGCATAACCGACTGAGCCACACAGGCACCCTTATTTCCTACTTTTTCCTAACTAAAACTTTGTTTCTACATTGTGCATGTTATTAACATCTCTCATTACATTGCAGTAAATTTTCAAGTGAAGTGGCAGAGGCTGGACATTTCAGAATCTTTATGGGAGAAGTGATTTAGATGGTTATGCTTAGAATCTCCGGGAGATGGGCTTTTTCAGATGTTCCATTCCCTCAGTAATCACTGGCATAGAACACAGAAGTAATGGATTGTGTACAAATGCCCTTTGCCCGCGTGCCTGTGCACATGCGTGTGCGTGTTCTCACCACCCTGCCCCTTCCCTCCTGCCTGCTTTCCCCCTTTCCTTTCCCTGGCTCCTCCTTTCCCTTTTTGTTTCTTTTACTTTTTTCCTCTTGTCCTTCTTTTTGTTCATTTCCTCTTTCCCTCTCCTCCTCCCTCTCCCCTCCCTCCCTCTGCCTTTCCCCTTCCCTTTTTTTTTTCTTTCTTCCTCTTCCCCCCCTACTCCCTTTCACAAATCATTCATTTAACAACAACCCCTTCCATGCGTGGGGCAGTGTGGAATGAAGGTGAATACTCTCAGAACTGCTCTCAGGGAGCTCCCAATTTAGTAGAAGACACAGAAAAATAAAGCAAAACAACATATACCCAATTGTAAGAGTATTGACGGCAATGTACGGTAATTGTGGTAAGCGCTGTGGGAGGGCAGAAGAGGACATCTAAATCAGAGTCATGGAAAGTTCTCTGGTGGAATTGACATCTAAGCTCAGTGTTAAAGCTTTCATTTGGCAAAGAAGGGTAGAAAAGAGTGTTTGAGTCAGAAAGGGGACTACATACTGGAAAATGAAAAAAACCCCGAGATGGTGTATTTGGAAAGTGTAAGTTGTTCACTGTGCCTTGCTTAACTTTGAAAGCATGATGTGTTTGGGGTGGGAATAGGAGGGCAGTGATAGGAAATGAGGCTGAGTGAGGGGGTTGAAAATTTTCTTGAAAGGTACACGGAAGCACGGAAGGTTGTTAGGAAAGAGTAAGGATGATGGATTTATATTCTGGAGTGGTCACTTTGGTAGTATCGTAGTGAATCCATCAAAAGGGAGATCTAAATGGAAGATCTGGAGATTCCAGATGAGAAGTCCAAGTGAGAGGTGAATAAGGGCTTGAACTAATGCAGTGGGGGTAGAGCAGAGGGGACAGATCTGAGATATCTCAGAAACTGAATTCAGGACCTAGTAACTCTGGGCCCCGGGGTAAGAGGAAGATGGAAGTTTCTGTGTTGGGTCATGGGATGGATGTTATTGTCATCTGAAGTATGTTGTCCTGAGAGGAAAGCTGTAGTACAGGGTTTCGAGTATTGAAGGTATCTGTAGGATGTCCACATCTACTAGTCCGGATGTAGGATTAAGAGAGCAGGTAGGGTGAGGGGTGCGTGGGTGGCTCCATCGCTTAAGCCTCCAACTTCGGCTCAGGTCATGATCTCACAGTTTGTGAGTTCGAGCCCCGCATTGGGCTCTGTGCTGACAGCTCGGAGCCTGGAGCCTGTATCGGATTCTGTGTCTGCCTCCCCCCGACCCTCCCCCACTCACACACTGTCTCTGTCTGTCTGTCTGTCTCTCTCTCTCTCTCTCTACAGTTAACAACTTTTAACTGTACATCCATAATGTGGCATATGAGTTTTGTTCTATGAATTTGTGGTCTTTTTGATGAACAGGTAATTTTGGTAAAACACTGACTTGTTTTCTGTGCCCATTGCTAATTCTTTGTTTTTTTGTGATTTTTAAAAGTAGATTAGATGAGCACATATTTCACTGAAGAATGTGTTTTTGCTGATTCAGTCTGTATATTGTGTACCTTGCACGTACTAGATGTGCTTTGAGGTGTTGAGGATCCAGCAGCGAGCAAGAGTTCTTACCCTCATGGAGTTTACTTTCTATTAGGATAGACAGGCACCAGGCAGGGGAAGAAAAAAAAAAGTGTGCTAAGTGCTGTGAAGAGAAATAAAGCATAATCAGGATAAGAGGTTACAGTGACTGAAGGTGTTAGTTTTAGATTAGGTGTCATAAAGGGCCTGTTTGTGGAGGTGACATTTAAGCAGCACGTGCAACAAGTGACAGAGCGAGCCATTCACCTATCTGGGGGAAGAGCATTCCAGGCTGAAAATACAAATGCCAAGGTCCCGGGGAGAAATGTTTTTGGCCTGTTTGACCTTGGCATACCTTAAGGAACTGGAAGAAAGCCTTTAGAGCTGGCGTTGTAGGAGATGAGGTTAGAGAGATCACGAGGGCCGGTATGGTGTAGGGCCTTGTAGGCCGTGCGAAGTACGTAGAGTAAAATCTGAGTGTTTTAAGAAGTCATTGAAGGGTCTCGAGCAAGAGTGTGAAGTCATCTGATTGACGTTTTTAAACGGTAACTGCTGTTCAGAGAACAGACTGTGGAGGAACAGGAGTGGGAGTAGGGGCGGCAGTGGCATGGCTCCTGGATTAGTTCTGGTGAGATGGTGTGGACCAGGTGTGGGAGGCGGTGGTGTTGCAGGTGGAGATGATAGCATTTGAATGGATTGGAGGGGAAGGAAAAGTTCTGCTTGCTGCTACTAACAGGACTAGCCTCTCTCCCTCCCTTTTAAAATATTTCTGTGATTAGTTGGTGGATGGGATTCTTAGAATTGAATACAGCCAAGAAGGCATTCCCAGCTCTTAGCCTTCCTTCATTTGTGAGCCGTGAACATTGAGCCTGAGCATTCCTTTATGTTTTTCTGTTTTGTTTAGTTTTTGAGTTTTAGGAAAGGAGGTAAAATTCACCCTTTTAAAATGTACAACTCAAAAAAAAAATAAAGTGTACAATTTAGTACTTAGTATTTTCACAAGATTGTTTATCTATCACTGTTTAAATGCAGAACATTTTGTTTTCCCAACAAGAAGCCTGTACCCATTAGCTCTCACTCCCTGTTCTCTCTCTCCTCTTTCTCTCCCCTGGCAGTTGGTCATCTACTTTCTGTCTCTAAGGGTTTGCCTGTTCTGGACATTTCCTTTCAATGGAATCATACAACATGTGGCCTTTTGTGTCTGGCTTCTTTCACTTAGCATAATATGTTCAAGGTTCATTCGTATTGTAGCCTGTGTCAGTACTTTATTCTTTCCTGTTGGTGAATAATATTTCATTTAGTGGATATACCACATTTGGCCAATCCGTTCATTAGCTGTTGGACGTGTGGTGGATTGTATCCACTTTTTCCCTATTATGAATAGTGCTGCTGTGAACGTTTGTATACAAGCTTTTGTGTGAACGCATAGTTTCAATTTTCCTGGGTCCTGGGAGTGGATCTTGCTGTTTTTAGGATAGTAATACTATCTGTGGTAACCCTGTTGGGAAGTGAATGTTTAACTTCAGGTGTTTTTTGGCATTATGTCTAGTGGCCACTAAGGATTTGGACATTTAAACAATTTATTCAACATTTATTGAACACTTAAAGTGCTGGTCTCTCTTTTCTAGCCATTTAGGATATAGCAGTGAACAAAAAGTCCTGGCCCTGTGGATCTTAGGTTTTAAGGGAGCAAGGGTGGACAAAGAGAAATAAACATAATAAGTAATCTAGTTTATTAGATGTTAAATAGTATGCAAATAAGAGGAGAGCTGGGTAAGGAGGGTAGGGAATACATACAGGGTTGCGGCAGGCTGTAGTCTTATTTTAATACATTTTTTAATTTATTATTTTATTTTATTAAAAAACCTTTTTTGAATGTTTATTTTTGAGAGAGAGAGAGAGAGCTCATGCGCATAAGTGGAGGAGGGACAGAGAAAGAGGGAGACACAGAATCTGAAACAGGCTCAGGCTCCAAAGCTGTCAGCAGAGAGCCCGATGCGGGGCTCGAACACACTAATTGTGAGATCATGACCTGAGCCGAAGTGGGCAGCTTAACTGACTAAGCCACCCAGGTGCCCTTTACATTTTTGTTTTTTAATATTTACTTATTTTTGAGAGAGAGAGAGAGAGAGAGACTGTGAGCGGGGAGAGGGGAAGAGAGAGAGGGAGGCACAGAATCTAAAGCAGGCTCCAGGCTCTGAGCTGTGAGCACAGAGCGGGACAGGCTGTGGTGTCAAGGTGGCCAAGTAGGTATATTGGGAAGACATTGGCACAAATATTTGTCTAAAAGATGCCATTAGTCATGTGGCTTTAAAGACAGGTCAACATGTTCATTGAACTGCACAGAGGCCAAGGTGGCTGCAGTGGAGTAAGGAAAGAAGAGAATGGGAGGGGGTGGATAGAGGGTATGCAGGTTGAGGGCGGAGCCCATCAGATCACCTAGGACCTTGAAGGCCATTGTTCAGGACTGTGGTTTTCACTCTCGTAGAAATAGGGAACTGTGAGTTATGCAATCTCGTTACAGAGTGGCAGATTTTCATTATATTCTTAAGGGATCACTCTTTGTTGTGTTAAAAACAGGCTGAAGGCAAGTTGAAGATAGAAGCTGACCAGTTAGGAAGCTATTTTAATGGACGATGATGGTGGGATATTAGCCATCACAGTGAGGGGAGTGAGGAGTGGTCAGGGTCTATATCTCCTTTGAAGGTAGAGCCAGTAGTTCCGGTCAGATTCAATGGGAAGGAAGGAGAATTGAGGAGGACACCAAGATTTTTTGGTTGAAGAACTAAAAATCTGGGGTTTAGAATGAAGTTAGGGCTGTGTAATTTTTGGAAATAAGCATTATATTTTATATTTATGAAAAATGCTAACTGGCATATTGCTTCGTGTAATGTGGCTGTAAACAAGATATAGATACGCTTTATTAATTTTTTAGTGATAGATACATTTAAAAGAGTTGCAAACTTTTGTTCTTGATGAATTGCTTAAAAACAGGACTCTTGCAGCACCTGGGTGGCTCAGTCAGTTAAGCATTCTGACCTTGGTTTCAGGTCGGGTCATGATCTCATTGTGAGTTCGAGCCCCTCGTTGGGCTCTGCACTGACACTGTGGAGCCTGCTTGGGATTCTGTAACCACCACTCCCCTCCCCCCACCCCCGTCTCTGTCCCTCCCCCTCTCACTTTCTCTCTCAAAATAAACAAATGTTAAAATAAAAATAGGATTCTTGCCGCTTTCCTTTTGGTGTCACAGAACGAAGATGTTTCTGCATTCATGAGAATTAGAATCTAGTATTCAGTGTGACACTTGGTAAGCAGTGGAAACCATTGTCATATTAATCCTTTTGGTATTTAAATGTTGCGGATTGTAGAAGGTGTGGATTTTGATAAGGCATGTGAAGAAAGTGTGTCAGTATTTTTTCTTTTCAGTTGGGCCTCCTTTATACCTAGTGGACAGTGAACGAAATATAAGCCATAACTGGCTTTTTGTTCTCAAGATAATTGAAATTTTTCATTTAATTACTTTACATCAAAATAAGACTGTGTGCATATTTGTTATGTCTTAAACTACTAATCAGTATGTGTATCTTAATTTTAAAAGAGAACTTTTGGGGGGCGCCTGGGTGGCTCAGTCGGTTGAGTGTCTGACTTTGGCTCGGGTCATGATCTCACGGTTCGTGAGTTCGAGCCCTGTGTCGGGCCCTTTGCTGACAGCTTGGAGCCTGGAACCTGCTTCAGATTCTGTGTCTCCCTCTCACTCCCCCCCCCCCCCCCCCGCTCGTGTGCTATCTCTGTTTCTCAATAAGAAATAAATACTACAAAAAATAAAAATAAATAAGAGAACTTTTGTTATAAAAATGACTGCATTTCTGCTTTTGAGAGGGCTGGAAATTCTGACATTCAAGTTTTCCATGGAAGATAATGTGTTTCTGGAAATCTGATAGTTTTCATACTAAGATTCAAGATAGCAGTCAGGTTTGGGGAGGAAAACCATGAGTTTATAAAAGTATATTAACAGTTTACTAGAAAATAAAAGGGTCAGTTTACAGAGACAGAGAAACCAAATTTGGTATTTAACTTTCTCTGCTAAGGGTCATATTTTAGGCTGGTTAATAGAAGGAAGGGACAAAATAGAAGGCAAAAAAGAGGGAAACTTTTAAAACAGCACTTGTCTTACTTTGAGTATAATTCCCAGTATTCCTTAATTAATACTTGCTCGTGCTCCACTCAGAAGGTCCAGATATGGGCTTCACGGTTGCTGTAAATCTCTCCTCTCCCCAAAGTTTATGTACCCAAATTCATGTGGCCATACGTTTTCTTGGGGAGATGAATTTCATCAAGTTCTCAGTGGAAACTTTGATACGAATATTAAGAAACACAGCTCTGTAATGTCACCTGTTACTGATCTGCTCCTAATCTTTTTAAAATTTATGTATTTTTACTTATTTTGAGAGCGAGCGAGAGTGGGGCGGGGGGTGGGGGCAGCGAGAGAGGGAGAGAGAATCTGAAGCAGGTTCCTGAAGTCCCATGTCAAGGTTTTGACAAGAACAGACTGCTGTCTTCTGTATTTGATACTTCTGCTGGGTGTGGATCTCTTATGACAACATAATCATTGATACCTGTTTACGTTTCTTTGAAAATCACACTTTTTTGTAAGTTTATTCATCTATTTTGAGAGAGAGAAAGCATGAGTCAGGGAGGGACAGAGACAGAGGGAGAAAGAGAATTCCAAACGGGTTCCTCGCTGGCAGTACAGAGCTGATTCAGGGCTCGAACCCAGGAACCCCGAGATCATGACCTGAGCCAAAATTGGATGCTTAACTGACTGAGCCACCCAGGCGCCCCCCAAAAAATTACACTTCTTTTTAATCATTTACTTTCATCGCAGAAATGAAGATTGTAAACTATCAAAACTTTGAGCAAATGGAATTTAAAGAAAAGATTCACTTTCTACTGACAGGAAAAACTATACTTGAATATGGCTGTAAAAACCATCTTTGTTTAGTTAAAGTGCCCAATAAACAGTGTGGCTTAATGATTAAGAGCATATGGCTTGGAAAGAGAGGTCTTGTTCCCAGTACCGTCTCTCTCTGTTCTTGACTTGGCTGTTGAAGTTTGGGCAGTTATTTATTTTTGCAATGAAAGGAAACGTCATTTTCATTTTTCGCAAAATGGGGATAATAATAGTTACCTTACAAGGTTTGTAAGTACTAAATGAAATAGCATTGAAAATGTTTTACACTACACTTGGCATAGTTCTCAGCAGTCAGTATGTGGTAGCTTTATTATTCCAGTAAAAGCCAGTCACTTCTTTCATAAACTGATAGAGTGAGGATTCTTTAATCCAGAGTGTTTGGGTTTGAATTGGGATTCTCCTGTTTACCCAAGTTGTGGGCAGTTTTCTTAAACCTTCTAAGAAGGCTCGTGTCCTTGTCTAAAATGAGAAACATTTATAGTACTTACCTCATGGGATTATTGGGGATGACTAAATGTAATAACAGGATCTATTACATAGTAAATTCGCAATAAATTGTAACTATTATTCTTAGTTCTCTGGAAAGAATGTGCAAACTCTTAATTTAAATACACTTTCAGGGTGATACAGCTACTGTAATCTTTTGTAACTTAAGGATTGATTTGGAAGTTTTGGAGAAAAGTAATTTTGTGATTGAGGTTAAAACCTGTTATTTTTGCCTTTATGAATTCCTTAAAAACAGAGTATTTAATGGAAGGGGAAAACCAGATTTCTTGATTCTAAGAACTCTTTGCTCCCATTTCAGACTTACTTTATCCCAGCCCTTCCTGATGCAGAAGCTTCTCTTAGTAAATATAATACTTGTCCTTTCTTCTAATTTGCTGCTGGTTTGCCCAAATGGGATTCTTTCAAGGGAAAAGTAAATTTTACTTCCAAGCCTAGAGGGTTGTTATTGGATTAGGTGAACCACTGGAGATATTTATTTTCTGGATAAGCATCCACCTCTAGCCTTGCGTATGTAGGGCAAACATTTTTTTCTTCTCTTGATCCGATCACTGTTCTGATGTGGCAGTTAGTCACCTGAAGCTGGTCTGGCATCCTGAGCCTGTGGGGGTGGGGCAAATGCGCGACGGGGCCCTGCCAAGCCTGTCTCTACTCTAGAGAGGAGTAAAAGGAAAGGCGAACAGGCTTGAAGACAAAGGAGCTACTATTGCTGTCAAAGTTTAAATGAGGCAGCTTGGCTTATGCCTATTTGGGAATTAAAAACAAAAAATGTAGCTTTTCATTTTTTCAGTTTTATCTTGGTGAGGATATCTCACCAAAAGACCCATCTCTGTTTAGTTGTTCAGGGATTTTTTTTTTTTTTAAAGTTGTTCTGTGTATTGAGGGTTTTTGACACTTAGTCACCTAATTTTGCTTTCCCCCAACTTAGAGACATATTTTTTTCTAAACTAGTTCTATTCCTACCAGAATTCAGAAGTTTTTATTATAAAAGCAGTACAAGTTTGCTATAAATATCAAAAATTATAGAAATTAGGGGTGCCTGGGTGGCTCAGTCGGTTAAGTGTCCGACTTTGGCTCAGGTTATGATCTCGTGGTTTGTGGGTTCGAGCCCCACGTCGGGCTCTGTGCTGACGGCTCAGAGCCTGGAGCCTGCTTCAGATTCTGTGTCTCCCTCTCTCTCTTCCCCTTTCCCACTCGCACTGTTTCTCTCTGTCTTTCTCTCTGACAAAAATAAATAAACATTTAAAAAGTTACAGAAATTATATGGTAAAGGCACCACTATGTTTCTTTAGCTTTTAGCTTTGGCAGATATGTACAAACCTCATGTATAGCAGTGTTTAGCATTCAATTAGGTAATCAGTAAGTATCGTTAATTTATTTGAATATTTAGTGCTTCTAGGTGGTGAACAGTCCCAGCAGCATTTATGATAGCCCCTCATAGGCCTATGGATTATTATTACAGCTACTAACTAATAATGAAATCTAACTGCATGAGATTGCTATGAAAAGGTAAGCTGTGAGGTTAGTGAGGGAGCATCCCTGTGCTGTATGGCTGCTGCTAGAGTAGCTAATGCTGTTCTTGGATCCCTAGTAGCATTTATTAGGAAGGTTAATTTTAGGACACACTACCGTAGGCATTGACCCCTGCAGATGCTCAGGGTCAGAATATGTGGTTTCTAAAGGGTTTTTTTAACACTAGCATTATAATGTTTTTAAGTGGCATATTATGTTTTTAAAGTTTCATGATCATTCGTTATTCCTTATAATATCCCTTTGAGGCAGGTCAGCAACATTTTTCCTTTTTTATGGTTGGAGAAGCAGATGCAAAGATGTTGAGTGATTTGCCCACAGGCACACATTAAACCGATGGCAGAATCTGCTCTCTTGTTAGTAAACCAAACCACGCTGCCTCTGTTAGTTATAAGTGAGTAATAAAGTTGTTTCCATTTTGATGCTTTATGGAATAGTGTGTAGTTTAGAAACCTTTTACCTACTTTCTTTATTGAAAGAAAATCCTTTTAAAGCTTAGAATTGCATTGCATCATGATACTAAATATTTGGTGTTAGTTAACTCTTTTCTTAAAAATGGAAAAAAAATCATATGAAAATATATTAAAATGGCCTACAGTGGACTTCATGCTTCTGGGAAAACCTTTACTGGTTTGAAAATTAGTATTGTAAATTAGAGGACAAGAGGACAAGGCTTTGAAGAGTTAATATTTTAAAGTAGGAGCAAAATGAATCCTCAGGTTATATTGCCAAAGTAATTTTGAATTGAAACACTGTGGCCTATAGAGCCAGAAGAGCTTCAGAGATCATGTGGCTCTGTGGATTTAGAGCCCAAGTGTTCTGCCAAGTGACAACTAGGTTACCTAGACTAAAAAACTGTCTACAGTCTGGTTGACATCCCTTAAGTTCTGAGTTTTCCTGTCCATTGGAAACATTCTCTATTTACTTGTTTGGACTTGATTCTATTTTTCCATTCCCTCTTCCCCGGTGTAATAATAATTATTATTCTTTCCTATATGCAACCTTTTTTCCTTCCAGTTGAAAAGAATTCTGACCGTAATCTTCTTGTGTCGATTGAGGGAGGTTGTGGGTGAATTTTCAAATAATAGGCAACTATTGTAAAAATGATTTAATTTAAGGGATCACAGAGAGCCAGAAAATTATATATGCAGTTGGAGTGTTAAGACAAATGTTTTGACATGAGTTGTAAGTCTGTGATAATAAGTAATGGTTAATCCTCATGTACTTTGGTAATTAACACAATCCTATATTGTGTACTAGTGTAAATCTTGTATTTAGTTTAGTAAACATGTAATTTCTGAATGCATCTTTTACTTTTATAATCACATCCCATTAATCCCAAAGTCAAGCTGTCATTAATTTTGTCTTGTTCTGAAATAGTATTAAAATTTTATCACACAGCCTCTGCCCTGGTCATGTTCTTTATGACATCATCAAATTCATCATTGTTATTATGTGATAATTTTGCTACTCCTTGTTTAGTCCTTATTAGTATGTGTCAGACATTTTATACATTTTAAAATGTAATTCTCAAAAAAATGCTGAGAGGTACGTATGAATATGCCTGTTTCACAGATGAAAAAATGAAGACTGAGGAGACTGTGTACTTGACCTCAGTAAATTCATGCCACTAGGAAGTGGCGGAGCTAGGTTTTAAGCCTGAGCTGCTCCAGATCTGAGCTCTCACTATTACTAATCCTGTTCTGCCTCTCAGTTAACATACATAGCTTTACTTAGATGTCTGGTTTGCTTAGTCCACAGATGGTTTAGAAATATCCAGTTCTTTGTGAGTTGGGAGTGTGTATGTGTGTGTGTTTATGTTTCCATGTACGTGTAAGGGTATTGGGAGAGGAGTTTTGAAATGGGGATAGTGAGAGCTGGAATTACAGGAGGAAAAGGAAAAAGACACTTTTGAAAACTAAGACACACAAGTGTATTCTCGTTTAGTGTTTCAGTTTTCAAATGTGGACCTTGAATTCATCAGGTTTTAATATGTTCCATCTCCCTTCTGCTTTTTTTTTTTTTTAAGGTAATCTCTACACCCGACGTGGGGCTTGAACCCACAACCCCTGAGATCAAGAGTTGCATGCTCCATCAACTGAGTTAGCCAGGCGCCCCTGTTCCAAGGAACAAGGGAAGCAGAAGAATTTAGAAAGATCATTAAATTTTCATAAAGAGTAGGGTTTTGTTCTGGAAAGTATAAACTTATTAAAGAAATTAACTTCTGTGGAATACTTCATTCTTTCTTCGTACTGGGCAGAAAAGTTGCTCTTATATTTTTAAATAATATTTTAAAATTCAGGATTAATCACTATTTAATTTTCTTTAGGAATCAAGAAACTTTTATGTGAGTATACAAGTTGAATTTTGAGGGATTAGATGGGGGAGATGTTTTTATATGCAAATCAGTGCTAAACGTTACCACTTGTACTTAGGTTCTTTATAAAACTATTTGGTAAAATCTTGTTCCGTGGCGCCAGATTTAGGTTCCGTATTCGTTTCCTATCGCTGCTGTACCAGTTGCCACAAGTTTGTGGCTTGGAACGACACAAGCTTATTATCTTGTAGTTCTGGAGGTCAGAAGTCAGAAATGGGTGTCTCTGGACTGCATTCCTTCGGCAGGCTCCATGGGAAATGTTTCCTTGCCTTCTCCAGCTCTGGAGGCTGTACACAAGCATTCCTTTGCTCCTGTCTTCCCGTCTCTGATTGACACTGCCTCTTCTGCCTCGCTCTTCCACTTGTATCATCACCCTTGTGATTTCATTGGGCCCATCCGAATAATCCAGGATAACCTTCCCATGTCAAGGTCAGTTGATTAGCAACCTTAATTCCATCTGCAGCCTTAATTCTCCCTTGCTGTTTAGCAACATTTTTACAGATTCTGGGGATTAGAAAACAAACATCTCCGGGGAGGCCATTATTTTGCCTACCACATAGGCTCTTTAGTTTAGAAAAATCATTTAGCCTTTTAGGCTTTTTATGTAAAGTGAAATTTATATTTATTGTTCACCACAAAGGAATTTTCATGAAAATGGAAATTCTGTGCCAGTGCAGACAGATCATGCGTAGTATTTACTTGCAATTATTAACAGATGTTTACTGGTTGATCTTACCTGTTGGGTAGATGCTTGGGGTTAGGTGGTCCCCAGCATAACCAGGGGCTTGGTAAACTCTAGTCTGAATAGTGGAGTTAAGCTTGGCCTCCAGAAGCAGAACAGGATGTCAGTGACTCAGACCCTTCCCAGAGAAGTGAAGCTTCACAAAAAGTTGTTTACTTTTTCTTTGACTCTTTAATGTGGCTCTTTTTGTTTTAGAATTTAGCCTTTCCAGACCTTTGCTTGTTGAGGACATTGAAAATTTATAGCACAGTGTTGAAAAAACAGATGAATGCTTAACTGTCATTTTTTATGATTTGAGTCTGTTTGATTTATTTATTTATTTATTTATTTATTTTTAAAATTTTTTTTTCAACGTTTATTTATTTTTGGGACAGAGAGAGACAGAGCATGAACAGGGGAGGGGCAGAGAGAGAGGGAGACACAGAATCAGAAACAGGCTCCAGGCTCTGAGCCATCAGCCCAGAGCCCGACGCGGGGCTCGAACTCACGGACCGCGAGATCGTGACCTGGCTGAAGTTGGACGCTTAACCGACTGCGCCACCCAGGCGCCCAGTTTGAGTCTGTTTTAGTCTAAAAGATAGAATATTTTTTAAGCAGTAGGCTTTTCCCCTTACTATGCTTTTTCAAAGGACTGCTATGATAATAATTAAGGAGGGTTTCGAGCAACAGGCAGTTTTAAGTCACAATTGCTTATGATTGATTATTTTGTGTGTGCCTAGTTGATACAGTTTTTGATTCTCCCAAGTTGATCTTGGAGAATTGCTGTTTTTAATGTTTCATTTGTTAATTTTTCTTAGAGCCACCTTTTTACTTGGCTAGCTTAAAATGTCTCTTTTTAAAAAAAAAAATTTTTTTAACATTTATTTTTTGAGAGACAGCGACTGGGTGTGGGTGGCGGACAGGCAGAGAGAGAGGGAGACACGGAATCTGAAGCAGGCTCCAGGCTCTGAGCTGTCAGACAGCACGACGCGGGGCTTGAACTCACAAACCACGAGATCATGACCTGAGCTGAAGTTGGATGCTTAACCAACTGAGCCGCCCAGGTGCCCCTAAAAATTTTTTTTAAACGTTTATTTGTTTTTGAGAGAGAGAGAGAAAGAGAGAGAGCGAGCGAGCACCTGCTCACAAGTTGGGGTGGGGGGGCAGAGAGTGAGGGAGACACAATCCACACAGACTCCAGGCTCTGAGCTGTCAGCACAGAGCCCGACACAGGGCTTGAACTCACAAACCGTGAGATCATGACCTGAGCCAGAGTGGAACACTTAACTTACTGAGCCACCCAGGGACTCCATAGCAAAACACTTCTATGTGAACATTCTCTAGGTCATCTTGTAAATATTATAGATGGAAAGAGAAGTCACCTAGTTCTGTCTTGTTACAATACAAACCTGCTTTGAGTAAGTAATTGATAGAGATTTTCTTAGTTTTGTGGTTGGAAAAAATTATTTCTAGATTGCATTATTGTATATTTCTTTGCACACATAACTGCTAGTTAAGTGTGGCCTAATTTAGAATGTGTCTAAAGATTGAGTTGCAGCTAGTGATTTAGTTCTTGCAGTTTGATAGTATTCTCTGTCTCCAGGATATCTTTTCCTGATTCTGAACCTTCTCTTCTCTGTGCTATCCCTGTATTCTTTACGTATTTCTGGTAGCATACCTTTAATTCTCTAATGATAGGCAGTAAATACGGAACAACTATTTTCATAAGTGCATCTGCAAAATCAGTTTCTCAAAGTTGTGTGTGTCTTGAGTTGTAAATTTATGCTTTCAAAGTTTCTGTTTTACATTTATCAAGTGTTTTGTGCAGCATTTCTTAGAAAGTAGATAGGGGCATGATTGATAGTATAAATGATACTGTATTCAAATGGTTATCTGACATTTTAAAAATGAAATCTCAGTACCCCATTTTAATGGAGGTGATAAATTCAAGTACTACTCTTCATTGTCAAACCTCAGCAAAGTTGTATGAGAAGCAAAATGATGTGCTGTCACTCACCTCATCACCCTGATGATAGAGAGATGATATAGTAGAGTAGATTTGTTAGGTTGAAATCCTGCTCTGACCCTTAGCTAGTTGCATGGCCTTACGCCGTTTATTTCTTTGAGCCTTATTTTCAGCATATGAAAAATGGGAAGAATAAAATTTACTTTCTCGTTTTGCTATGAATGAAATAAAATGATACATGCAACATTCTTATTGCTGTGTTTGGTTTATAAGTGCCAAGAAATAGTAACTGTAGTATAGAGTATGGAGAGGCCACTTTTATTACAGGTCTTCAAATTACCAATTGCTAATAGTTTAGAGTATGTACTTAGTATGGTCAGAGTGTGCTGCATTATGATAAAACATATAGAGTGCTTATTACCTGTGCACTGATTTACTGGCAGCCAGATTCATGAGTTTGGGTTAATCTTTTGTTTTTGGAGCCTCACATTTTTTTTCTTTCCTGGTTCACTTTTTTTTGGTGCTGTTCATTAAAAAGGGGAATTGAGTGGGAGTTTTTCACTGGAAAATATCTGTTTCAGGGACATTGTCTTTTTGAGACCTATGTCACCTACTGTGCTAATGAGGCACCTGGTGGACAGTGTCTTTAATAAAGTAAAATTCAGGAATATAAATTCAGAGTTCATTATAGTAGAGCCTCAGTGGTTAAGAATATAAATTTGAAACCAAACTGAATTCTAATCCTCGAACCATAACTTACTTTGGGCATATTCTGGGTGAATTACTTAAACTTCTCTGATTCTTTGTTTTTATTTTTTAAAATTTATTTGTTTTAATGTTTATTTATTTTTGGGAGACAGAGCATGAGCCAGGGAGGGGCAGAGAAAGAGGGAGACACAGAATCTGAAACAGGCTCCAGGCTCTGAGCTGTCAGACAGAGCCCAATGTGGGACTCAAACCCACAAACCGTGAGATCATGACCTGAGCTGAAGTTGGACGCTTAACTGACTGAGCTACCCAGGTGTCCTGAACTTCTTTGATTCTTAATTTAAAATTTCTGAAATGATGATAATGATAAAACTGACCCCCTACTTTGGAGGAATTGAATGAGATAATCCATGTAAAGCATTTAGCAGAGTGCCTAATATTACTGAACAACAGCTGTTAGTTATTAATAAGGATAAATAAATAGGAGAAGGGGTAAATTAGTGGGCAGGTATTTGGATGCTAGAGTGTATTGTTTAGAACAGTGTTGTCAAAAAGGAATGTAATGGGAGCCATGTAAAAGTTAAGTGTATAGTAGCAGCACTTAAAAAACAGGTAAAATTTCATTTTAATACTGTGTTTAACCTGGCATATCCAAAATATTGTCATTTTAATGTGTAATCAATATAAAATTATTAATGAGATTGTTACTTTTTTTTGTCACGCTACGTCTTTGAAATCTGGTATGTATTTTACACCTACATCACATCTTGATGTGGACAGTAAGTTGTCATTGGAGGGGCACCTGGGTGGCTCAGTCAGTTGAGTGCCCATCCACAGCTCACGTCATGGTCTCGCGGTTCATGAGTTCAAGTCCCACATCAGGTTCGCTGCTGTCAGCGCAGAGCACACTTTAGATCCTCTGTCCCCCTCTCTCTGACTACCCCCCCCCCCCCCGGCTTGTGCTTTCTCAAAAATAAACATTTTTTGTTAATTGTCACTGGAGATCCCTGATCTGTATTTGCAGCTCATAAAATTTACAGTTGAAGAAGTAGATTCTCATGTCCAGATTGTTCTAAGCATACATAAAAGTTTTATAATACCTGAATTGAATATTGGCTTTTAAGGGGCTTCTGGGTGGCTCCGTGGGTTAAGCATCTGACTTCTGCTTGGGTCATGATCTCACCTCCTTCTGTGCTGACAGCTCAGAGCCTGGAGCTGCTTCGAATTCTGTGTTACCGCTCTCTCTCTCTCTGCCCCTCCCTGGTTGTGTTCTTTCTCTCTCTCTCTCGAAAATAAATAAACATTAAAAAAAAAACAGAATATTAGCTTTTAAGTTAAAATTAAAATTAAATAAAGTTAAAAATACAGTTCCTCTGTAGCCACATTGCAAGTGCACCGGTGGCTTGTGGCCCCTCATCTGACACTGTAGGATGTCCCTGTGTGCCTGTGTTCTCTATGGCTCTTCTTAGAGTTGCTTTACGGTGATTAGGTTAAGAGCTTTTTTTTTTTTTTTTTATATGAAAGTACTCTTGTTAAAATATATGTAAATATTTGTCTGTAGGTATTACCTGTCATGTGCCCATACGTTTTGGTTGCTGTTAAAATTTCACATATTTTGCTATTTACCTTTTTATCTCATTTGACTTAGATAATGCATTTTTTTGATTTTTATTGTTGATACATGTTTTTATACTAGGATCTTTTTGGGGGGGTACTTTATAAAGGGAAACTTAACATTTTAGTGATTTAAAATGATGAAACCTCTGGTTTTATTTTAAATTTCAGGATTTGTTTCCTTGTTATTTATATTTAAGTTGCAACAAAAACTTGGAAACCACAGTATACTCTAGGTAGCCTGTACACATTTAAGAAAGTATAAATGAAACTTCGATGTAAAGGAAGCACTAGAGATTAGTTTGTCCTTAAAAATATCTAGAATAGTGATGTGAAGGGGAGGAAGAAGTTCTGCCACTGAAGAAAAACACTCACTTAAAATGCGGGGTGCCTGGGTGGCTCAGCTGGCTGAGTGTCCAACTCTTGATTTTTGGCTCAGGTCATGTTCCCCGGGTTGTAGGATCAAGCCCGTCAACGGGCTCCACACTCAATGAGCCTGCCTAAGATTCCCTCTTTATTCTCTCTCCCTCCCTCTGCCCTTTTCCCCAACTTGTGCGTGGTGCATGCATGCTGTCTCTCAAATTAAAAATAAACAAACACTTAAAAAATAAACTGTATTGTGGCTATTCTTTTTTTCTTCTCCGAGGCATCTTTAATGTAGAACAAACTATAGTAATAAAAGCAGCAATAAAAAATGACAGCCAGTGTTTATTGAGTAGTTTATATGTGTTACGTCTTCTTCTAAACACAGATATCTCATTTAATCTTCACGACAACACTATGAGATACTGTTACTATTCTTGTTTACAGATAAGGAATATGAGGCTCAGAGGAAATGGTAGAGATTGATTTTAACGTAGTCCAGCCCCAGAACTTGCCTTCTTTTTTTAAAAAAATTTTTTTTAATGTTTATTTTTGAGAGACAGAGAGAGACAGCATGAATGGGAGAGGGCAGAGAGAGAGAGGGAGACCCAGAATATGAAGCAGGCTCCAGGCTCTGAGCTGTCAGCACAGAGCCTGACGCGGGGCTTGAACCCACAAACCGTGAGATCGTGACCTGAGCCAAAGTCGGAAGTTCAACCGACCGAGCCACCCCCACGCCCCCTGGTTTTATCTGTCTATCTATCTGTCTGTCTATTTATCTATCTATCTATCTATCTATCTATCTATCTATTTATCTATTTATTTATTTTTAATATTTATTCCAGAGCTTGCCTCCTTAACAGCCACACCACCTCCTTATTGGTTTCTGGAGAGAGTGAAAAAGCAAAGGAAAATGGTTTTTTTTTTCCCCTTAGTAGTTTTTCTGGCATTCTCTTATGGAGGAGCTGGAGTGGAGTGATGTGGGAGGAAGGGGAGCGGTGTTTTAGCTGTTAATTTGGATTTTTACAGGACTAAATATTTAAATTCCTTCTGGGACAATAAAAAGATACCTAATAAAGGCACATTTTCTTTTACTCCCAGATTCTTTATATCATACATTTAAAAACTGTCAGAGAATCTAAAGACTTTCTTCTGGTCCTAAATGAAACCTTAGATTTCTTTGCCAAGAGAGTGCTTTAGGCAGTCATCACTGATGGGTAAGAATTAGGAATTGAAACTGTGGTGTAGACCTTGATCTCTTGACTCATAAACCAGTGTTCCTTTCTATTGTATTCCAAAGAACAGGTCCATCCACTTCTAAACCATTGCTAAACCAGTGCCCATAGGGATGAGCAGGAAGCATTTCAGTGAGTAATTATTTCCATTATGAATTAGTTTTAGTGTTAATTTTTGACTAGGCTGAACTCTTAGCAGTTGTTATTGGTTGTTAGGATATTAAACCCTTGGATAATTTTAAAAACTGTTTATCCCCTCGAAAAACACAAGTTTTTTTAATGTTTAGTTTTGAGAGAGAGGGAGAGGGAGAGAGAGAGAGAACAAGCGAGGGGGAGGGGGGCAGAGAGAGAGGGAGACACAGAATGTGAAGCGGGCTCCAGGCTCCAAGTTGTCAGCTCAGAGCCCAATGCGGGTTTGAAGCTATGGAACCGTGAGATCATGACCTGATTTTAACTGACTGAGCCACTCAGGTGCCCCAAAACACTAACAAAGTTTTTTAATGGATATGAACTTGGTTTGGGTTCACACTTTAAGGTGGTTTTAGAAAATGCGGTGAGAGACTTAGAAGACTGCAATTTTTTTTTTTTTAAGTAAGGTTTATGCCCAATGCGGGGCTCAAAGTCATGACCCTGAGGTCAAGAGTCACCTGCTCCACTGTCTGAGCCAGCCAGGTGCCCCTAAAACTGCAGGTTTTAATGAATGAAATGCCTCTGTGTATGGATCGAAGCCAGCTTTTATGGCAAACATTAACAGTGTGGTTTAGTTCCCCATCTCCACACCATTTAAGTTCTAACTTACACTGTCCTGATTACAGTAGTAGCTGTGATTAAGTGTTGATGAAACAAATACAGGGTCCTAGTTAAGCACAATGAAGATCTCACATTAAACTGAAGTAAAATGAAGCCACATCCTACTTAACCACCAGTCTACTAAACATGTATTTAACCAGTCTGGATGGGCACAGTGACTACTAATAATGCAAGCAGTAATTTTTATATGGATAATATGATACAGTAATTGGTTGTTAGATTAATGTATTATTTGAAACATTGTAGTTTTTTTTTTTAATTTTTGGAAAATTCCATGATCCTTAAATTCTGGAGACTCCAAGTGATAAAAATAGATGATATATATGATAATATAACAAATAACCTGGTGATAGAACTTTAAAAGTTTATTATGGAAACTTACAACGTACATTAAAGTTCAGTGAATTTTCACATACTTACCACCTAGCCTCAGCATCGTTGACATTTTGTCCTACTAGTTTTATGTTACACTCTCCTGCTCCTTATCTCCCCTCCCCCTCACCATGTAACATGTTATTTATTTATTTTAAATGTTTTTTTAAGATTATTTTATTATTTAAAGATTATTTTTAAGATTATTTTATTTATTTTTATTTTTGAGAGAGTGCCAGCAGAGGAGGGGCAGAGAAAGAATGAGACACAGAATCTGAAGCAGGCTCCAGGCTCTGAGCTGTCAGCACAGAGCCTGACGCGGGGCTTGAACTCACAGACTTCTAGATCGTGACCTGAACTGAAGTTGGACACTTTAACCTACTGAGCCATCCAGGCGCCCCACCATGTAGCATTTTAAAGCAAATTTCATCCGCCTCTTTTTCCAAAGCATAATCACAATGCCATTGTCACAACTAATAATGTTAACAGTAATTCTTAATGCCATCCTATAGTTAGAACACGTTCAGATTTCTCTGATTGTCTCAAAAATAGCTTTTAAAATAGGACTCCTTACGTTAGGATCCAAATAAAGTCCTCACATTGCAATTGGAAGATATGTCTCTTAAACCTAGTTTCTTATTCTATAAAGTCTCCTCCGTTTTCATGCCATTTATTTGATAAAGGAACCATGTTACTTAAGCTGTAGAATTTCTTACATTCAGAGTATAGCTCATTGCGTCTGTGTGATTTTGTTTAACCCCTGTATTTCTTATAAACTGGTAATTCTAAGGGCGTTTTTGATGAGCATACTTCATAAGAGGTATTGTATTTCTATCATGTATCATCAGGAGGCACATAATGTTAGGTCGATTCACTTTTTTTTAGTGTTGCTGAGATGGGTCAGTGGTTTTAGATGGTGTAAGACTTACCTGTTTGTTATAAAGTTCATGTTAACTTTCATTCAGTGGTTTTAGTAGCCACTAATGATTGTTGCCTGTTTATTGTATGAGGATTGCAAAATGATTTTCTAATTCTATCACTCCTACTGCATTTACTAGTTGAAATTCTATATGGTGACTGTAAAATACAGAAATACAGAATAAATGATTATTTTCCCCTCACTTTGCTGGTTTTTAGGATAATTAGTAGATGTCCTCCTAAAATGACCAGTGAAGTTGGTTTTGGTTTTTAGTGTTCTTAGTGTTAACGGATTTTCAGGTTTTCTGTGTGTTTTTTCATTGTGGTTGCTCTTTGACATTTTAGTTGTCTCATGTTTGGCTACTTGGAGACCTTTCAAATGGATTCCTGTGTTCTTTTGAATACGATCCCATTAGTTTTTGATAACTTCCTTATTTTCTGGCACAAGGCATCTCAGGCTCATCTTACATATTTCCTGTTCTAGATCTGGAATCAGATTTTTCTTCAAGGAGCCCTGTTTTCCTCAAGTGGGAAATGGTTTTTAGAGATCACGATCAGAGTGCCAGGGGTGTTTGTTGCTACTGGTTTTCTTATGGCTTCTTGGTTTTTAGTGTTCAGACCAAGAAAATAGGGTGGAGTTTTGTTTTTTGTTTGTTTATATTATGTTTTTAAATATTATTTTTTAAAATGTTTGTTTAGTTTTGGGGGGAGGGACAGCACGAGTTGGGGAGGAGCAGACAGGGAGACACAGAATCCGAAGCAACCACCAGGCTCTGAGCTGTGAGACAGAGCCCGACGCGGGGCTCAAACTCATGAACCTTGACCTGAGCTGAAGTCGGACGCTTAGCTGACAGCCACCCAGTTGTCTCCCAATCTTACTATTAATAGTCAGACTAATTAATGCAATTTAAAATTATTTTCTGTGTTTTTTTTTGTCCTTAGGCTATATTCCACTCAGGAATATAAGATCAGAACACTTTATTTTATTTTACTTTTTAATTTTACTTTTTTTTTTAAAGTAAACTCTGCACCCAGCGTGCGGCTCGAACTCATGACCCCGAGGTAATGAGTTGTGTGCACTACCACCTCAGCCAGCCAAGCACCCCAGAATACTTATTTTATTTTATTTTTAATGGTTTTTCAATGTTTATTTTCGAGAGAGATGGAATGAGTGGGGGAGGGGCAGAGAGAGAGGGAGGCACAGAATCTAAAGCAGGCTCCAGGCTCCAAGCGGAGCTGTTAGCAGAGAGCCCCATGTGGGGCTTGAACCCATGAACTGCAAGATCATGACTGAGCCAAAGCCAGATGCTTAACCAGTTGAGCCACCCGGCGCCCCCCCCCCCCCCCCCCCGAGAATATTTATTGTAAAGTGACTTGAGGGCCTCCTGGTGGTTCATTTGGTTGAGTATCTAACTCTTGATTTTGGCTCAGGTCATGATCCCAGGTTTTGGGACTGAGCTCTGGGTCAGGCTCTACGCTGAGCATGAAGCCTGCTTGGGATTCTTTCTCTGCCCCTCCACCCCTCTCCCCCACTTGCCTGCTCTGTCTCCTGTGCTCTCTTTCTCTCTCTCTCAAAAAAAAAAGGGGGGTTGCACCTGGGTGGCTCAGTCGGTTGGGCGGCCAACTTCTGCTCAGGTCATGGTCTCACACCTCGTGAGTTCGAGCCCCGCGTTGGGCTCTGTGCTGACGGCTTGGAGCCTGGAGCCCGCTTGGGATTCTGTGTCTCCCTCTCTCTTTCTACCTTCTTCTGCTCATGCTCTGTCTCTCTATCTCAAAAATAAATAAACATTAAAAAAAATTTTTTTTTAAAGTGACTTGAAATCATTTTTTTTATACGCTTATCCTACCAAGTTGGTGGACAGATCATTTACTTCAGTTTATTTTTGAGTTTTAGAGATTACTGTGTTGTTTTCTTCTTTTTTTTTTTTTTTTTCCAGTTTGAGAGAGAGTGTGTGAGTAGGGGAGGGGCAGAGAGAGAGAGGGGAAGAGAGAGACTCCCAAGCAGGCCCTGTGCCAGTACAAGCCCGATTTGGGGGCTGGGTCCCATGAACCATGAAATCATGACCGACCCGAAATCAGGAGTCAGAGGCTTAACCCACCGAGCCACCCAAGCACCCTGATTTTTCCTTTTTAATTCTTTTTTTTTTTAAGTAGGTTCTGTGCTTGACATGAGGCTTGAACTCATGACTTTGAGGTCAAGAGGTGCATGCTCTGCCGATGAGCCAGCCCAGTGGCCCTCTTTAATTTTTTTGATGTAAAATATTTACATGTTTTCAAAACATTGGGGTTGTTTTGAAAAAGATGCTGGTGGTTGGTATGTCATTCTCATATTCTGTCACTAAAGAAATGAAATACTGTTTTTTGTATGTTTATATTTAAAATTTAATTTATGCTTGCATGAGTTTTTTAAGGTTCAAAAAAATTTTTTTAAGTTTATTTACTTATTTTAAGAGAGACAGGGAGTGTGAGCAGGAGAGGAGCAGAGAGAGGGAGAGAGAGAATCCCAAGCAGGCTTGGCACTGTCAGCATAGAGCCTGATGCAAGGCTCGAATTTAAGGTTCAAATTTAAAAATCGAGTGTAAATTTTCTAAGTCACCAGGTGGTTGCTAGATGGCAGTAAATGCTTCTTGTTTACATATTGTTTTTTATATTTATTTAAATATTTATAAATGTTTATTAATTTTGAGAGTGACGACAGAGAGAGAGAGAGAGCGAGCGAGCGAGCAAGGGCAGGGGGTGGGCAGAGAGAGAGGGGAGAGAGAGAATCCCAAGCAGGCTCCGCACTGTCAGCGTAGAGCCCAACATGTGGCTGAACCATGAGATTGTGACCTGAGCCGACATCAAGAGTCAGTCGCTTACCTGAGCCACCCAGGTGATCCTATATGTTGCTTTTTAGAATTTCAGATGTTTTACTGGGTTTTGAACATATTATATATCATTAGAAGACAGATGGAACTGTCATTGTTTAAAAGTTGTGATTGTGACATTTCCAGATAATAAATATTCCCTGTAATTCCACCCCCGCTCAGTTAATAACTATATAAGGATGTTCTGCAGGCTGCTATATTGAAATTATGACGCTCAGACTTCAGAGATTATTTGCCTCAATTTTGCTGGACTAAGCCCTTCTTTTATTGGAGGAGATCTGTCATAGGTAAGTTTTGCTTGATGCCTGTCTACCCCGGAAATTGATGTTAAAATCAGCTCTGGAGTGGGTAGGTGGTGATAAACTGACTGTAGTGCTGTGTTCAGTTGCTAGACTTTATTTTCCTTTCATCTTTTCTCGTTTTCTCTCTTTCAGTATCTGTGCTTTTTAGAATATGCTATGTGATAAAACCTGAACATGACTTACCTAGATTTGGGCAGTGGTTTGCTTTTGCTTACATTTGTACTGTCTAGATAAGTCTGATGTTTCACCCTAGAGATTACTGAACTTTTTAAAACATCAATTCTTTCTGGTTGAATATAGTTAAGGGGTACGGATTGGTATATACATGGTGTTTTTAAAAAAACAGTTTTTACTTAAGTAAAAAATTAACTGTTGCATTAATTGTTAATGCTTCTTAGAAAAGGTCTGGAAGGACCTATAACAAGTTGTTAAAGGTGATTGTCTCAAGAGGGTGAGACTCTGGAAAATGTTTAGTGTCTCCTTTGTGCAGTTATGATGTTTGATTTTTGTATTATCATGGGCTACTTTATTATAAAAATTCTCCACTTTTAAAAATTTGTGTTAGTGATCAGTAATTCAAAGGTAGAAAAAACTCTCTTGTAGCATGTATGTTTTTGGTCCTGACTCAGACATTTAGTTGTGTGATGTTGATTCTTAGTTACTGTACTCAAGTACTGAGGGTAACACTACCTGTGTCCTAGTGTTGTTGTGAGATTAAATGGGAAATATTACGAAGGCATAATGCCTGGCACATGGTGGGCAATCAACAGAATAGAAACTCTGGTCTTTGTAGATCCTAGATTTGGGAGGTAGCTGTATAAATATGAGGAATTTATCGTGGGATCCTAGAAGAGCTTTGTAATTATCTGAGCCTGCCACCTTGCCTTGGAACTTTCTTCTTGACTATTTCCTTCTACTTCAGCTTTTCTCCTCTATAGATATATTCCCAGAGGGTTTATTTCCAGTTTTTCTGCTCAGCAGAGACTTTGGGGTCCACTTTGTACCTCTTATGTTACTGTTAGTTAGAAATAGATGTATAAATTTATCTTGCTCAGTAAAAATTGGAAAGGTCAACATTTCAAGTTTTTTTTTTTTAATTTTTTTTTTCAACGTTTATTTATTTTTGGGACAGAGAGAGACAGAGCATGAACGGGGGAGGGGCAGAGAGAGAGGGAGACACAGAATCAGAAACAGGCTCCAGGCTCTGAGCCATCAGCCCAGAGCCCGACGCGGGGCTGGAACTCCCGGACCGCGAGATCGTGACCTGGCTGAAGTCGGACGCTTAACCGACTGCGCCACCCAGGCGCCCCCAACATTTCAAGTTTTACATATATTCTGGATGACTTTACTTTCCTGAACTCAAACTGGGTCACATGATTTTTAAAAAGGATTTTTTTGTGCTTCTTTCAGATGTCATTGTTTGTATAACCTGGAAAATTTGGCATTTCTAAGTGCCTTTATTGATACATAAGTTAATAACATCAGAACTGAATATTTGGTTTTATGTTTTATTTGGTTTCAGTTGGGGGTGGCGCAGCGCCGGTTGGTGGCGGGCAGTGGCGGCTCAGTCCCTGTTTCCAGCTCTAAAATGTCTCAGGCTGGTGACTCGGGCATTCCTTCCCGTTGGTGTGAAAACATGCAGCTCCCACTTCCGGGGCTCAGCGGAAGTGGGAATTGAATATTGGAAACTGGAACCATTTCTAGAATATTCAGGATGCAAGGTTCTTGTAGGCGTATGCAATTCTTCACAAAGGTAGACTCTTGCAGACAGGATGATTGCAAAATTGTATCAAATATAATATGTAATGAAATGTGCACGCAGACAACTTACATTAGAGGTTATAGTCATATTGTTGAAGTCCAAATACCTATTTTTTTTAATGTTTATTATTCTTTGAGAGAGGGGGAGAATGCCTGTGAACAGGGGAGGGGCAGAGAAGAAAGGGAAACTGAGGATCTGAAGCAGTCTTGGAGGTGACTGCACAGAGCCCGATGCTGGGTGGAGGCGATGGGCGGGAGGCTCAAACTCCAACTGTGAGACCATGACCTGAGCCGAAGTCGGACTCTTAACCCACTGAGCCACCCAGGCACCCCCCCAAATATCTGTGTTTTAATTTAATGGTTAGAACCATTTGGTTAGAACACTTACATGGCTGAAAAGTTAAATAGGTAAAAGAATATTGTAAAAAACCTTTCATTCACTTTTTCTCTTCACTCTTTGAGTTTCCCTTCTTTCTGCACGGGTACCCTCTATTGTTTCTTGTGTATCATTCCACTGTTACTTGTGTGTAGAAAAGGAAACACAAATTTGCCTTCTTCCTCCTCTTTTTTACATTCAATTTTTAAAAATTTATTACTCATTTTTAAAATTATTATTATTATTTTTTAGTTAGTGATCTCTACACCCACCGTGGGGCTTGAACTCACAACCTGGAGATCAAGAGTCTTATTCTCTTCAGACTGAGCCAGCCAGGCACCCCATTTACTTTCAATTTTTATTTATTTTTACTTTTTCTTACTTTTTTTCAATTTTTAACTCCTACATATTGTTCTGCACTTCTCAACTTTGTCACTTAGCACATCTGGGAAGATTTTTTTTTTTAATGTTTATTTTTTTTTCTTTCTTTTTTTTTTTTTTTTAATTTTTTTTCAACGTTTTTTATTTATTTTTGGGACAGAGAGAGACAGAGCATGAACGGGGGAGGGGCAGAGGGAGAGGGAGACACAGAATCGGAAACAGGCTCCAGGCTCCCAGCCATCAGCTCAGAGCCTGACACGGGGCTCGAACTCACAGACCGCGAGATTGTGACCTGGCTGAAGTCGGACGCTTAACCGACTGCGCCACCCAGGCGCCCCTTTAATGTTTATTTTTGAGAGAGAGAAAGAAAGGGAGAGAGAACTTGCGGAGAGGGTGGGGGAGGGGCTAAGAGAGGGAGGGACAGAGGATCCAAAGTGGGCTCCTCGTTGACAGCATAGAGCCTGATGTGGGCTTGAACTCGAAAAACCTCGAGATCTTGACCTGAGCTGAAATCAAGAGTCAGATGCAGAAATGACTGAGCCATCTAGGCACTCTGGGAGATGTTTTGATGCAGGTGCATAGAGAATGCTCTCATTTGTGTTTTAACAACTTTGTTGAGGTATAATTTTTACACCAAAATATTAAACCATTATAAATGTAAAAATCAATGATTTAAAAAAAAAATGTTTTATTGAGAGAAAGAGAGAGTGTGGGGGAGGGGCAGAGAGGGGGAGAGAGCATCCCAAGCAAGTTCCTTGTCGTCAGCGCAGAGCCCCATGGGGGGGGGGGGCGCTCCATCTCAGGAACTGTGAGGTCTTGACATGAGCTAAAATCAAGAATTGGATGCTTTACTGACTGACCTACGCAGGTGCCCCTGTAAAAATCAGTGATTTTTAGGCAAACGTATAGGGTGTGCATTCATAACCACAATTCAGTTTTAGAACATTTTTATCTTCCCTAGAAAGTTCCCTCCTTCCCTGCAGTCAGTCCTCCCTCCCATCTTCAGCCCCAGGCAACCTCAAATCTCATTTTGTTTTTGCAGCTCTATATTCGTTTTATGGATGTAATATTTGTTTAACCACGCTCACATTTGTGGAGTTTGGGTTGTTGTTGACCTTTTGCTTTTATAAATAGCTCTGAGATGAGGTCACTTTGTATATTTGTTATTTCATACATATGCAAGAGTATCTGTAGGATAAATCCCCAAAAGTAAGGTTACTGGCTACAAGCTTTATGTATTTTTTATTTTGGTATTTTTTCTGTATAGCTTATATAGATTTACATTCTCCCCAACAACAGAATTGCCTATTTTCCCAAACCTTACCAGCCAAGTATGTTACCATTCTTCTGAACTTCTGCTGATTTGAAAGTGAAAAATACTGTCTTGGAGTACTTTTTATTTGCATTTCTCTTATGAATGAGCTGAACATTTTTTCATATGTTTAGGAGCCACTTGGATTTCTTTTTATGTCAACTACCTCTTCCTATAAAATGTCCACTTTTCTGTTGAATGGTTAGACTTTTTAAAAAATATTAATTTCTAGGTGACTTTATGTTAGGGAGATAGATGAGCTTTTTGTTAGTGATGGGGATTACAAAAACTTACCAAAAAAATTTTTAATGTTTATTTTTGAGAGAGAGAGAGAGAGAACAGGGGAGGCTGGAACCCACAAACTGCAAGATTATGACCTGAGCCGAAGTCACATGCTTAACTGACCAGGTGACCCACAAAACTTTTTAAGAGCTTATTTTTTTTTTTTTAATTTTTTTTTTTCAACGTTTATTTATTTTTGGGACAGAGAGAGACAGAGCATGAACGGGGGAGGGGCAGAGAGAGAGGGAGACACAGAATCGGAAACAGGCTCCAGGCTCTGAGCCATCAGCCCAGAGCCCGACGCGGGGCTCAAACTCACGGACCACGAGATCGTGACCTGGCTGAAGTCGGATGCTTAACCGACTGCGCCACCCAGGCGCCCATGTTTTTTGTTTTTTTTGTTTTTTTGCTATACAGAGGTATTTTTTTATCGTTAAATATATTAATTTATCAATATTTTCATTTATGGCATCTTGAACTTTGAGTTAATTTACTAAAAGTAAGGTATAAGTTGAATACCCTTCCAGGGTCATAATTCATTATCGTTTTGAATTAAACTCGATAGATTTACTGACTTACATCTGTGATAAATACCTTTGAGCACATATTGTCTCACATATGCACACATAGGGATGTATGCATGTTTAATATTGATAATTATCAAATTGAATACGTGTATCTTTTAAGACTTTTAAGATAATGTACTGCTAATTGGTGAAGAAATAAAAGGTGATTTGTGTTCAAGATCCCAGATCATTAAACTCTTCCAGTACTAAAAAAGCTTTTGTTTAAAGTAGAACACTTGGTTGTAATTAAGATTTTTTTTCATTATGTATTGGTCTTCAAGACACCAGAATTACAGTTTAGAAATTCTTGGAGAATTTGCATTATCTCTTAAAAAATGTGCATATTCTGTGTTCTCCTTCTTGACATCTATCCTAGAGCAATACTGATACACATAGATGCACAAGAAAGTGTGTATGAATATGTTTATTGCAGCCTTGTTTGTATTAGTGAAAAACTGGAAGCCTTTTAATATCATTAAATACTACAAGGATAATTTGATAGTGTTTACTGATTGGAAAGATCTGCAAAACATTTTTTGAGTGAAAAAGAAGAAGGTTGAAAGACAGTATATTAAATTTAGTACCAAACAAAACAGATGAACATGTGGGAAGGGAAACAAAAAAGAAGAGAGAAGGAAATAAACCACACAAGACTCTTAATGATAGGAACAAGCTGAGGGTTGATGGAGGGAGGTGGGTGGGGGATGGGCTAGATGGGTGATGGGTGCTAAGGATAACACTTTGTGATGAGCACTGAGTGTTTTATGTAAGTAATGAATTACACTGAAGTCTACTCCTGAAACCAATATTGCCATGGATGCTAACCAACATTTTAAAAAAAAAGAAAGAAAATAAATTTAGTACCAATTATGCAAGAATACATTCGCAGAAATACCGTACATGGGTACATACGCTAGTATATAAATGGAAAAGTCTGAAAGAAACCTGGAAGGACATATGCCAAAATGATAACAGTAATTGCCAATAGGAATGGTATGATAATGTAGAATTTAATGTTTCATCATTTGTATAAGGACAGTATATTTGTTGACTGTGTAAACAAAAGCTAATTTTAAACATTTTGTTAGCAGTAAAAGTGTGTTGTGTTGTACATAGATCCCTGTAAATGTGGAGAAAGGAGCCTGGAAGGCCACCCTAAAGAGGCGAAGGGAGTTAGGTTGACGAGGGATGTGAGAAGAGAAAATGAAGGGAGGCAATGTTTACCTTTTGTCTACATCCCTATCTTTATATTTTTATAAAGCAGATAAATTCACATATTGTATAATGGGGAGAAAAAGGCTAAATTCTTTGGGACCAAGAATTCATATGAGAATATGATCTCATTTTTTTGGGCTCATTTAACCGTTCTTAATGAAAATAGTAGCTGCCAATTGAATCACTAGGTAGAGAATAAAGTTCACTAATTTGATGATAATTAGGGCATTAATTTGCTTGATGCGATGTATGCTCATTACTTTAGGGCAAATACAAGAATAAAAATAAGCAGACCCTTTCCCGTATTCTATCATGAACACTTCTAGCTTCTAATACATTCAAGATAGTAGACGTAGAGCTGTTCTTCCTGTGCAGCCTCATCTGGAATTTTCTCTTGTCTTCCCCCTTGCTGCTACATCCTCTCCTGCAGTCTGGATAGCTCTCTAGTTTACTGGTCCAGGATCAGATCTGTTCTCAGGAAAGGGGAATCAGCAGTGAGAGGAAAAAAAGATAAAATTCTTCATTATTCCTTTATTTAGTCAGTCACTGAATATGAAGATGTCTTTAGTGCATCCTCTCTCTATCCCTGCCTTCTATCTCATTCTAGATTACAAACAATTCCTAACCTGTCTCTGATCCTGTCTTGTATTTTTGGAGTCCATTTTACACATGGCAGCCACTGTGATATAAAACATAGATCATGTCACTCTGCATAAAATTTTGTAATGGTTCTCCTGTTGCCCTTAGGCCATGCTTCTCTTCCGTGGCTATCAAAATATTTCTCAGTATGGTCACTTACAATTTATTTAAATGTTTCTTTTATTTTTGAGAGAGAAAGAGAGCACACGTGGTGGGAAGGGGGGTGGTGGGGTGGGCCCAGAGAGAGGGAGACGCACAATCTGAAGCAGGCTCCAGGCTCTCAGCTGTCAGCACAGAGCCTGACGCGGCGCTCAGACCCACAATCCGTGAGATCTTGACCTGAGCCCAAGTCGGATGCTTAACTGACTGAGCCACCCAGGCGCCCCAGTCATTTATAATTTATCGATTTATTTGTACCACCTATATTACCACCTTTCCCCCTTGCATTCCAGACTCTGTGTTTCTCATTTCAGGTCATTACACATCTTGATTCTTTTTCCTAGGCTGCCAGTCATCCTGCAGGTATCCTTCCCTGATATCCGAAGACTGATTTACGTTGTGCTTTGTGCTCCCCTTGTACAGAACCAGATCACAGTGGTTATCTTTGTGTTGTAATTACTCGCTTGTTTAACTGACTCCACTAAACTCCTTGGAAACAAAGACTAGGTCTTAGATTGTATCCCTGGTTCCTAACTAGTGCCTGGTATTTTATAGGTTTTAGGTCAAATATGTGAGTCAGTGAATGGTTAATCTTATGCAACCTAACTCTCAGCCATTTTTCTGTCTTCTTTTCTCTTGTTCTTTCCCTACCTAGTGATAAAGGGAAAGAAAATATGGGGAAAGGTAAGAAAAAAGGAAACTGAAGAGGAATAGGAGGGGAGTTGGTACGGTTCTTAGTATTCTATGCTTAATTCTTTTCCCCCTACCCCCCCACTCCAAATATGAGAATTTATTATTTTTATTACAAAGAATAATTTGTAATAAAAATTTGCTATTTAAATTTCAGATTTCTGGGCAAAGGATATAGTGTTTAGTTTAAAAACTAAAAAGGCAGTATGTCTGCTGAAGTATTTAGGGGAAAGTTCTCTGATGTCTGCCATTTACTTTAAGTTCTTGTGCCTGGATGGCTCAGTTGGTAGAGCATGTGACTTTTGGTTTTAGGGTCATGGGTTCAAGCCCCTCATTTGGCATAGAGTTTATTGTAAAAAAAAAAAAAAAAATAGGGGCTCCTGGGCGGCTCAGTCGGTTAAGCGTCCGACTTTGTCTCAGGTCATGATCTCGCAGTCTGTGAGTTCGAGCCCCGCGTCGGGCCTTGTGCTGACAGCTCAGAGCCTGGAGCCTGCTTCTGATTCTGTCTCCCTCTCTCTCTGCCCCTCCCCCACTCATGCTCTGTCTCTCTCACTCTCAAAAATGAATAAATGTTAAAAATAAATCCAAAAAAACCCCCTGATCTGACTACATACACATTTAAAATCGTACAAGAAATGACAGAATAGATAAAAATCAAGTGTTATTGAAAAACTAATAAATGCAACTGGGATAAAATATATTTTAAAAAAGTAAATTCTCTGATAATTCCATCATGTCTGCCATATCTGAGTCTGGCTCTGATCCATAGTCTCTTTCTTGAAAATGTGTTACTATGCCTTGTAATTTTTTTACTGTAAATTTTTACTGTAATTTTTACTTGTAATGGTGTACTAGATAAAAGGAACTGAGGTATACAGGCCTTTAAGGTAAAGTTTTATGTTTATTGGCTAGGTTTTAGGCTGTGTTTACAGTTTGCTGTAGCTGTGGGTGTCAGAGGCTAAAATTTTCCCTGGTGTCCTTGATTTTGACTTTAGGTTTGCTTCAAGTAAACTCTGTGCCCAGTTTAGGCTCAAATTCATGACCCAGAGAAAAAGAGTCCCATGCTCTCCTAACTGAGACAGCCATGTGCCCCTTTTTAGAGACTTTTCTTTTCTTTTCTTTTCTTTTCTTTTCTTTTCTTTTCTTTTCTTTTCTTTTCTTTTCTTTTCTTTTCTTTTCTCTTTTCTTTTCTTTCTTTCTTTCTTTCTTTCTTTCTTTCTTTCTTTCTTTCTTTTAAATAAGTGTTTATTTTTATTTATTTTAAAGAGACAGAGCAGTAGCGGGGGCGGGGCAGAGAGAGAGGAAGACACAGAATCCCACGCAGGCTCCAGGCTCCGAGCTGTCAGCAAAGAGCCTGATGCAGGGCTCCAGCTCACAAACTGAGAGATGATGACCTGAGCTGAAGTTGGATGCTCAACCGACTAAGCCACCCAGGTGCCCGAGACTTTCTTTCTTTCTTTTTTTTTTTTTTTAATGTTTATTTATTTTGGGGACAGAGAGAGACAGAGCATGAATGGGGGAGGGGCAGAGAGAGAGGGAGGCACAGAATCGGAAGCAAGCTCCAGGCTCTGAGCCATCAGCCCAGACGCGGGGCTCGAACTCACGGACCGCGAGATCATGACCTGAGCTGAAGTTGGACGCTCAACACACTGAGCCACCCAGGCGCCCCCCGAGACTTTCTTAAATAAGGTCTTATACATGTAGTTCTTTCACGTGTAATCCTCTGTTACTATACAGGAGTTCTGTTGATAGAATGGAAAGGTGTGGGGGAAGGGGAAGGAAGCATTCGATAGTCTTATGATCAGGTCTCATTCTTTTAGTAAGCTGGTGTCCCTGGGTTGTGATCTTCACACGTGCTTCTCAGGCCCTTGTCCGTAGATGAAACTGGAAGGCTTTAGGAGATTGGGCTTGGGTATTTTCCTTCCCCCAGGCTGGTTATGCTCTGATAAAATAGTTTCTTTTGAGGGCAGGCCTTGTAAAGAAAAACAGTGTTCTGGGTGTATTTCAAAATGGTGAATTTTTTTTTTCCTCTTCCCACACCAGAAGCACGAGGGGATTTTTCTCTGTGAGAACCTGCTAGGTCATTCATGAAAGTATGGGACAGCTCAGGCTGTCCGTACTGAGTCTTTCTCAATTCATCAGTTACATTTGAGGTTTTCCTGTGCCTTACTACCTCCAGTACAGGTTTCTACTCCTGCTCTTCTTCTCAGGTTAAGTTGTAATTCTCTGTATTTGCCTGTTCATCTTTTCAATTTTGGAAGCAGTGGTTTGTCCCGTGATGTCAGTTTTCTAATACATGAAGAAGAGTCACTGATTTTCAGTTCAGCTTTTTTCTTGTTGTGAGGATGGGAGTGGTAACTTCCGATCTCCTTACAGGCCAAGGCAGAAACTGGAAGTCTCCTGCCATTTACTTCATTTATTTTTTATGTTTATTTATTTATTTTGAGAGAGCATGCATGCGCACACACGAGCAGTGAGGGGCAGAGAGAGAGAGAGAGAGAGAGGGAGGAAATCCCAAGCAGGATCCATGCTGTCAGCTCTCATGAACTGTGAGATATTGACATGACCTGAAGTCATTGAACCACCCAGGTGCCCCTCCCACCATTTACTTTAAATTTTTAATGTTTATTTACTTTTGAGAGAGGGAGAGACAGAACTGGAGAGCAGGGGGAAGGGCAGAGAGAGAGGGGGTGAGGGGGAGACACAGAATCTGAAGCAGGCTCCAGGCTCTGAGCTGTCAGGACAGAGCCCAATTCGGGGCTTGACCTGTGGACTGTGAGATCATGACCTGAGCTGAAGTTGGTTGCTTAACCAACTGAGCTACCCAGGTGCCCTGATTTACTTTAAATATAAATGATTCACAGATAGAAGGATCATAGATCTATCATAAAATATGTAGAGTAAAACTTGAATGGTAGAATCTTGTACTCTGACCTGAGGATACACAAAAGGTGGGAAGAACACAGAGACAGTGTCTAGAAAATTCAGAGAAGTCTTTACATTTAAGCAGAACTTTGAAGAATGGGTTAGTGTTCTCGATGGGAAGTAGGGGGAAGAATGCTTCAAGAACAGATAGCATCACTGTGGCCAAAGATCCAATAGGCGGGAGAACTTGAAGTGGTGAGAAGCCTGACATGGTTGGAGCACAAAACCTATGCCTGCCTAGCTCTTACCTCTGAAATTCTGTTGGAATAATAGTTTCCAGTACCTATACCTCCCTAATTTCTTGCAGCAGGGCTAATACTTGGAGTTGGAGCTCTCATTCTTTGCTTTGGCCTTTACCCTTAGCCCTACATCTTGGTGGGTTTTTCGTCCAGGAAAAAATAGCTCTTTTTAGAAGAATAGTCTTTTTCAAACATTTTTTAGGCATAAATACTGTATAACAACACAATGCATGTACACATAGACACAGGAATCAGAAATTTCACAAAATAAGGGGCCCCTGGTTGACTCAGTCGGTTGAGTATCTGACTTCGGCTCAGGTCATGATCTCACAGCTTGTGGCTTCTAGCCCTGTGTCAGGTGATGCGCTGACAACTTGCAGCCTGGAGCTAGTTTTGGATTCTCTGTCTCCCTCTCTTTCTCTGCCGCTCTCTGGCTTGTGCTCTCATAAGTAAGTAGGTAGGTAGGTAGGTAGGTAGGTAGGAAGGAAGGAAGGAAGGAAGGAAGGAAGGAAGGAAGGAAGGAAGGGGAAAGAAAGAAAGAAAGAAAGAAAGAAAGAAAGAAAGAAAGAAAGAAAGAAAGAAAGAAAAGAAAGAAAGAAAAGAAAGAAAGAAGAAAGAAAAGAAAAGAAAGAAGGAAAGAAGGAAAGAAGGAAAGAAAAAGAAAAGAAAGAAAAGAAAGAGAAAGAAAGAAAAAGAAATTTTATAAAATAATTCATGTTCATTTCACTCTGATATGTTCTGTTCTTTTCTCCCTCATTTTTGAAATGCTGGTCAGCACCCATCAAATTATATTCACAGTCCATCAATTGGTCATGACTCAGTTTGAAAAACACTGAGGGAATCCTGATGTACCAGTGTGTGCACTCGGAATAACAACTCCTCTTTTGCCGGACTTCTCAAGTTTTCAGTAATTTTTTATTGTAAAATTTCAATCTGATAATTTTGTTTCATCTCTGATCATTTTATTTATAGAGATAAAATTAATTTACCTGTATTGATTGTGTATCTTGGATCTTGATAAAACCACTTGCTTGTTCCAGTAGCTTTTTTGTAGATTACTTTGGATTTTCTGTATAGCTTGATCATGTCACCTGCCACTAAAGTTTTTCTTTTTCCAGTCCAAATGCCTTTTGTTTTTCTTTCTTGATTGCACTGGCTAGAATCTCCAGGACAAAGTTGAATAGACTTGGTGAGGTGGACAACTCTGTCTTGTTCTTTTTTTTTTTTTTTTAAAGATTTTATTTTTAAGAAATCTCTGCACCTAATGTGGGGCTTGAATTTACAACCCTGAGATCAAGAGTCACATGCCCTACTGGCAGAGCCAGCCAGATACCCCTGTCTTGTTCTTTTTTTTTTTTTTTTTAATGTATGTTTATTTTTGAAAGAGAGAGACAGAGTTGCAGAGTGCAAGAAGAGGAGGGGCAGAGAGAGAGGGAGACACAAATCCAAAACAGCTCCAGTCTCTGAGCTGTCAGCACAGAGCCTGACACGGGGCTCAAATTCAGAACTCACTAACTGAGATCATGACTTGAGCCGAAGTCAGACACTTAACCAACTGAGCCACCCAGGTGCCCTTTCCCCTGTCTTGTTCTTAATCTTAGGGGAAAGCATTCAGTCTCTCATCATTTAAGTATGATGTTAGTTGTAGGTTTTTCATAGTTGCCTCTATACTGAGGAAATTTCCTCTTGTTCCTCATTTGCTGAGAAATTTTATCAGGAATGGATTTTGGATTTTGTCAAATGGATTTTCTCTATTGAGGTGATCATATGGTTTTTCTTTTAAAAATTTGTTGATATACTTAATTATGTTGAGTGATTTCTGAAGTTTAAACCATTTACCATTTCTAGAATAAACCTCACTTGATCATGGTGTATTATCTTTTCAGTGTATTGTTGGATTCTGTTTGCTAAAAATATGTTTGGAATTTTTACATTTCTGCTGATGAGAGATAATAGTCTGGTTTTCTTTTCTCACAATGTCATTGTATATCAGGAAAATGCTGGCCTTGTAGAATGAATTGGGAAGGATTCTATGCTCTTCAGTTTTTTGGAAGAGTTTTTGTTGAGTTGATATTATTTATTCTTTAAATGTTTCATAGAATTCACCAGTAAAGCTATTTGTGCCTCAAGGTTTCATTGTGGAAAGGTTTTTAACTACAGATTCAATTTTTAAAATAGGTAGAGGTCTATTCCAGTTATCATTTCTTGCTGAGTGTGTTTTTGTAATTTGTGTGTGTCAAGAGTTTTGTCCATTTTATCTGAGTTATTGAACTTACTGGCATGGAATTGTTCATAGTGCTCCTTTATTATCCTTTTAATGTTTGTAGAATCTGTAGTGATGTCCCCTCCCTCATTTCTCATAATGGTAACTTGCATCTTCTCCCTTTTTATCCATGATCCACTTGGCTAGATTAGCAATTTTATTGATCTCAACAAGTCAGATTTTATTTTCATTGATTTTCTTTATTTTTCTGTTTTCTATTTCACTGATGTTTATATTGATTTTTATTATTTCTTGTCTTCTACTTCAAGTTTAATTTGCTCTTCAGAAGTTGCTTCAGAAGTTGAGGTCATTGATCTGAGATCTATCTTCATTTTGTTACAGGTGTTTAGTGCTATAAACTTATGCCTAAATACTGCTTAGCAATGTCACACACATTCTGATATGTTCTATTTTTATTTTCATTCTGGTTGAAATACTTTCTAATTTCCTATTGATTTCTTCTTTTACCCATGGGTTATTTTGACACATGTTACTTAGTTCCCAAATATTTGTAGACTTTCCAGAGATCTTTCTGTCAATTGATCACTGAGTTAAATCCCTTGTAGTTACATTTTGTATACTTAAGTGCTCTCACATTTATTGAGACTTGATTTATGGCCCAGAGTATGTTCTGTCTTGATAAATGTTCTGTGTGCAGTTGAGAAGAAAGTTCTGTTCTTGTTGGGTAGAGTGCTATAGATGTAAACTAGATGAAGTTGGTTGAGAGCATTATTTGTGTTCGGTATTTGCTGAATTTCTGAGATCTCTAGGTTTATAATTTTCATCTAGTTTAGAAACAATTTGGCCATTATTTTTCAAAAAAAATTTTTTTTATTTCCCCCCTTTTTGTAATTGGGGACTCCCAATTACATATGTATTGTTAGGCTATTGGAAGTTGTGCCTCATCTCCTTGATGTTCTTCTCATTTTTTATAGGTGCGTTTTATTTTTCTTTCTGTTCTATTTTGAATTGTTTCTGTTACTTGGTCATCAAGTTCATGAATCCTTTCCTCATCTAGTGTATATTTCATCTCAGACATCATAGTTTTCATATCTAGAAGTTTGATTTGAGTCTTTAAAAAATATTTTCCGTGGGGACACCTGGGTGGTTCAGTTAAGTGTCCGACTTCGGCTCAGGTCATGATTTTGCGGTTCATGGATTTGAGCCCCGCATCAGGCTCTGTGCTGACAGGTCAGAGCCTGGAGCCTACTTCAGATTCTGTCTCCCTCGCTCTCTGCCCCTCCCCCACTCATGCTCTGTCTCTCCCAAAAATAAACATTAAAACAAATTTTTAAGGTATTTTCATGTCTCTATTTGACTTTTTGAACATATGGAATACACTTATAAGTGTCTGATGTCTTTAGTTGCAAATTCTAATATCTGTTGCAGTTATGGATCAGTTTTGTAATTATTATTGTTACGGTTCATGTTTTCCTGCTGCTTTTGCATGCCCGATAATCTTTGAGTGAATGGCAGACATTATGAATTTTGCCATGTTGGTGCTGGATATTTCTGTAGTTCTGTAAATCTTCTTAAGGTTTTTCTTTGAATGTGGGTAAATATTTGGAAACAGGATGATCTTTTTGAGTTTTGCTTTTAAAATTTGTTAGGCAGGGCAGGAGCGGTACACAGACAACGGCTAATTATTCTCCACTATTAAGATAAGACCAGATTTTCCTGGGTGCACTATCCATGAATTATGAGTCTTTCTAATCTAGCTGGCAAGAACAAGCACGTTTTTGGTCCTGTGTGAACACCAGGCAGTGTTTTCTCTAATGGTTTCTGATGGTTCTTCCCTGGGTCTTGTTTGTGTAGTAGTTTCCTCACATGCGTGTATTGCTAGGTCTGTTGAAGACTTGAGGAAGACCTTTTACACATCTCCAGGGTTCTCTTTCTGGGTAGCCTTCTCCTCTCTGGTAGTCTGTTCTATGACTTCTAGCCCCCTTGGGCTCCTTAGACTCTTTGGTGTTTCTTCAGTGCAGGGACTCTTAATGGCTTTTGTCTCACTCAGTTCCCTCTTCTTGTGCCATGGCCTGATAACTGTCAAGGCAGTAAGCTGGAGCAGTGACAAGGTGCACCTCATTTGTTTTCTGTCCCTTAGGGATCTCTGGCCTTCTTTGCCTGATGTCCAGTGGCTTGAAAACCATTGTTTGAAGTATTTTGTTTGTTTTTGTTGTTGCAGGTTTGATAGTAAATCCAGTTGCTTGTTTATTTTGGCTAAAACAGGCTAATAACGATATTTAACAATATTTAAATAACATATTGCACATTAAAAAAAGTCAGCAAGTCAGGATTCCAGCAATGCAGAAATAGTGCGCCAAAATTCATGGCTAGTGCCTGCTGAAGAAATTATTAGTTTGCTATATTCATGGGATTAGGCTGAAAATATTTAAGTTTGTGAATTAGACGAAAGGTCAGATTGTCATTAAGGATATCATTCCTTTTATCAGTCTTGTGTATTCATCTATTGTACCTTCTTTTACACTATCCTCATTGAGACCATGGGAACATTTTGGTGTCATAGATGTTACTTTAGGATTTCATGCTATATGCATAGTAATATTACCTACCTCACGGGTAGACTACATGAGTTAATGAACATAGAATGCTTCCTTACCACAAGACCTTGCATATAAGTAAGCACAAATGTCAGCCATTAATGTTAACACAAGCTTTTTTAAATTTTATTTTATTTTTAAAATTTACATCCAAATTAGTTAGCATAGAGTGCAACAGTGATTTCAGGAGTAGATTCCTTAATGCTCCTTACCCATTTAGCCCATCCCCCCTCCCACAACCCCTCCAGTAACCCTGTGTTCTCCCTATTTAAGAATCTCTTATGTTTTGTCCCCCTCCCTGTTTTTATATTATTTTTGCTTCCCTTCCCTTGTGTTCATTTGTTCTTTGTCTTAAAGTTCTCATGAGTGAAGTCATATGATATTTGTCTTTCTCTAATTTCGCTTAGCATAATACTCTCTAGTTCCATCCACGTAGTTGCAAATGGCAAGATTTCATTCTTTTGATTGCCGAGTAATACTTCCATTGTATATATATATCACGTCTTCTTTATCCATTGATCCATCGATGGACATTTGGGCTCTTTCCATACTTGGGTTACTGTTGATAGTGCTGCTATAAACATTAGGGTGCATGTGTCCCTTTGAAACAGCACACCTATATCCCTTAGGTAAATATCTAGTAGTGCAATTGCTGGGTCGTAGGGGAGTTCTATTTTTAATTTTTTGAGGAACCTCCATACTGTTTTCCAGAGTGGCTACACCGGTTTGCACTCCCACCAGCAGTGCAAAAGAGATCTTCTCTTTCCACATCCTCGCCAACATCCATTGGTTGCCTGAGCTGTTAATGTTAGCCATTCTGACAGGTGTGAGGTGGTATCTCATTGTGGTTTTGATTTTATTTCCCTGATGATGAGTGATGTTAAGCATTTTTCTCATGTGTCAGTTGGCCATCTGGATGTCAGTTTTGGAGACGTGTCTATTCATGTCTTCTGCCCATTTCTTCCCTGGATTATTTGTTTTTTGGGTATTGAGTTGGTAAGTTCTTTATAGATTTTTGGATACTAACCCTTTAACTGATATGTCATTTGCAAATATTGTCTCCCATTCCGTTGGTTGCCTTTAGTTTTGCTGATTGTTTCCTTCTCTGTGCAGAAACTTTTTATTTTGATGAGGTCCCAGTAGTTCATTTTTGCTTTTGTTTCCCTTGCCTCCGGAGACGTGTTGAGTAAGAAGTTGCTGCAGCCAAGATCAAAGAGGTTTTTGCCTGCTTTCTCTTCTAGGATTTGATGGCTTCCTGTCTCACATTGAGGTCTTTCATCCATTTTGAGTTTATTTTTGTGTGTGGTGTAAGAAAGTCATCCAGGTTCATTCTTCTGCATGTCGCTGTCCAGTTTTCCCAGTACCACTTGCTGAAGAGACTGTCTTTATTCCATTGGATATTCTTTCCTGCTTTGTCAAAGATTAGTTGGCCTTATGTTTGTGGGTCCATTTCTGGGTTCTCTATTCTGTTCTGTTGATCTGAGCATCTGTTTTTTTTGCCAAACACAGGCTTTTTAAAATATGACAAAATTTTAAGTTTAGACTTTTCTGTGTTAAAATAGAACTCAAAATGTTTTTAGCCACAAAGTGTGTTTATGAAATTAGGATCTATAAATGATAATAGTCATTTAGTCACTATACAGCTGATTCGTTAATAGATGATGTGTATTTTTTGATAATATTTGACTAGTTATTTTACTTAATGATGCAGTGTTACAACTTAGGTTTCCTGAAACTTTTGGGAAAAGTGAGTCACTTCTAGATACTAACTACAATTTTTACCTTTTTCTAATATCAAGACTTAAAATTTGTTAATGGAAGTTTTATCAAATGTCTTGGTATTATATATTTAAAAGATTGTTTTAAACTTAACCTTTTTCTTGATGATAGTGACTGTATTATTGATAAACTTTAGTGCCCACTTAAATATGAGGTGGAAGAGTATTATAGTAGGAGGATGATATGTTGTGTTCTCTGGTTAACCAAATACAGTATTTTAATCTGTGTGGAAGAAGCATAATTACTTCTTTTTGATAACCATGGAAATGAAAAAAGGGCCAATTATGCAGAAAATACTGACATTTTGCAAAGCTAAAATAAAAACTAAGTTGTGGTGAAAACATATCATCTAGAATTCACTCACTTAATTTTTAGTTGAACTAATAGGTCATGGTCACATTATATTTTTATTATTTATTTCTTTAAAAAAATTTTTTAGCATTTATTTAAATTTTGAGAGACAGAGAGTGAGTAGGGGAGGGGCAGAGAGAGATGGAGTCACAGAATCAAAGCAGGCCTCAGACTCTGAGCTGTAGGCACAGAGCCTGACACAGGGCTCGAACTCACGAACTGCGAGATCATGACCTGAGCCAAAGTCAGACGCTTAACCAGCTGAGCCACCCAGGTGCCCTACGTTATATTTTTAAAGACACAGTTGTCATAAATAAGTACAAACAGATGAAAGCTTGTGAAGTGAAGTAAATGTAATTAGACTCCTCTATCTGATCAATTTATCACGTTTCATCTTATGATAATTTTACAGTAAACTTGGAGAACAGGTGGTGGTAGACCTTGGAGAATTAATGGAGATTCACTGGAAATACAGGATAAATTTCATTTCCTTTATAGAGGAGTCTAAGTTAACTTCTTCTAAAAAAAGTACAGGGGCACTTGGGAGGCTCAGTAGGTTGAATGTCTGACTCTTTTTTACTTTTTTAATGTTTATTTATTTTCAAGATACACACACACACACACACACACACACACACACACACACAGAATCTGTGGTAGGCTCCAGGCTCCCAGCTGTCAGCACAGAGCCCAATGCGGGGCCTGAACCCACAAACTGTTGAAATCGTGACTGGAGTCAAAGTCCGATGCTTAACTGACTGAGCCACCCAGACGCCCCAAATGTCTGACTGCTGAGTTTGGCTCAGCTGATGATCTGACTGGTTCAGCCCCGTGTAGGGCTCTGTGCTGAGGGTGTGGAGCCTTCTTGGGATTTTGTCTCTCCCTCTCTCTCTGCCCCTCCCCCGTTCTCTCACTCTCTCTCTGTCTCAAAATAAATACACTTAAAAAAAAAAAAGAAAATTAGTATTGGTAAGAAATCTCATAGTGCTTTTAAGTAAATACTAAAATACTAGTGTTTAATATTAATACCTTTATAATGAAAATACAGATTTGATTTAAATAGTTTCTGATTATTATAAAAATTATTAAAAATTCATAGAAAATATGGAAAATCTAGAAGAGCAGACAGGATGAAAATCAGCCACAATTTAGACATTGCAGAGATTACTAATGTTAACATTAAAAGTTTTTTTAATGTTTATTTTTGAGAGAGAGAGCAAGCAAGCTAGTAGGGGAGAGGCAGAGAGAAGGAGACACAGAATCTGAAGCAGGCTCCTCAGCACAGAGCCTGATGCAGAGCTCGAACTCACCAACCATGACATAATGACCTGAGCCGCCGAAGTTGGCCGCTTAACTGACTGAGCCACCCAGGCGCCCCACCACTGTTAACATTTTAATATATCCTTCCAAGTCTTTATGTGTCTGTATATGTGTGTGTGTGTTTTAACAGAATTATTAATAATACCTTTTCTTCTTTTTAGTATTTGTTAACATTGGCTCCTGAATGTGTAGATCAGTTTAATTGGTATATGTTATAGATAGTTTTAAAGGATGATCGGTTGTTGTTACCTACTAGGCAGCATGCAGTAACACTGAGGAGATATTTGGGTGTATGCCCTTTTCCTACCTCTAATTAGTTGTGTCCGTAGAATCACTTAAAGTTCTGCCTCTGTTTGCTATATTACGCCAGTGAGTAATCATACTTTTCCTATTTACCTACAGAATTTGTTTTTATAGAAATGAATGTGCTTTGCAAGATGTTGTATCAGTTTTATTGTTTTATTATAATGTTAAATAATATCTAAGGCAGTAAATATTTCCATTTCTGGTTAAATCTGATTAGCGTGCATCAAAGTATTCTTGTTCTTTCCTTTTCTTGCATTTTAATTAGGTTACCTTTATGAAAAACCTTTATGAAAAAATGTATTTATTATATACATATATAAAATCTCTGAAGATTCTGTCTGTAATTGCAGGGTTGTCAGAGACCTACAGAAACATGTTTATTTATAGCTTCCAGGTTAATTATTCCTATGAATATAGTAGTTTCCACTCATTGTCCACAGTACCTTGGCTTACCTACTGTGCTTCCAAAATCTGACACACCCATGAAACTAATTTTTGCATGAACTGCATTTCTCTACTGTTATCCCAAAGTGTACCAAACAGAGGGTTGCCTTTAGCTGATTGTATCCTATGAAGTAATCTGGAGCAGAATATTACCTTGTGTGAGTTAGAGGCAGCAGTGAGGGCTAAAAGTAACATCTTGGGTTTCGTGGACCAAGTGAAAACTGAGGCTCTTGAGGATATAAGTAAGCCAAGTCTGTCATAAACTGTTTTCACACGGTATCACAATGTTGAGCGCAGACCAAGTAAATATTGGGTTAACTAGGACCCACTGGAGACCATTGTTAGGCATCATTATGTTTACATAGTGATTGTGTTCTTGATGATTTTAGTAATTCCCTTCAGATAAACCACTAAATTCTAGTATTTAAATGTTTGTCTTTATTTCATACTAGGTCTCCCTTCTCCTAAATCATGGTATATGTCCCTAGGCCTGTATTTTACCCCAAATAGGAATGTTTAAGGACCATTTTGTGACCGAAAACGATTTCATTATTAATAATGTTGGTATCTAATATGATTAGTAATATATTTGTTTCTTTTCATTACATATCTCTAATGTTTCTAGCATCTCTCCTTGGTCTTTTCAATGGTAGAAATGATAGATTTTTATTAAATATTACCCGACTGCCTTAGAATTGCTCACCACTGTTAACTGAATTAAATTAATAAAATAAGTAAATTAAATAAATTACTAACTCCCTCTCACCTTGGGGCATGCTATATAAAATTGCCCTGTTAAGAAGCAGTCTGATGGCAAGTCATTACTGTGCAGTCTGTCCAGTCTGTGACTTTATTTTGAGCTCACATTTGAAACCACTTTGTTTTATTTTGTTTTAATTTTTTAAAATTTATTTTGAGAGAGAGAGAGAGAGTCAGAGAGAGAGCAAGCGGGGTAGGGGCAGAGAGAGAGAGAGAGAGGATCCCAAGCAGGTTCTGCACTGTCAGTGTGGAGCTGGATGCATGGCATGAACTCACGGACCACAAGATCATGACCTGGGCTGAAGTCGGACGCTCAACCAACTGAGCCACCCAGGTGCCCCTGAAACCACTTTTTTTTTTTTTTTTTTTTTAACATCTTAAAATGTAAACTATTGGAAGTGACTCAGAACTGTTTGTAACTGAGTTTGAACTATGGGAGATCATGACTGTTGTCTTTTTTAGATGCTTTCTCAATATCTTTTTTTTTTTTAACATTTATTTATTTTTGAGAGACAGAGACAGAGCACAAGTGGGGGAGGGGCAGAGAGAGAATGAGATGAAACACAGAATCTGAAGCAGGCTCCAGGCTCTGAGCTGTCAGCACAGAGCCTGACGCGGGGCTCGAACTCACAAACTGTGAGATCATGACCTGAGCCAAAGTCAGACGCTTAACCAACTGAGCCACCCAGGCGCCCCTCCCATTTTGCCAAATCCTATTTGCCAAATAGCCTGATTTTAGTGGTCCTCCCTTATTTGGGCCTGCCCAGCATGTGTTTCCCCTTCATTTGGTAATAGCATGCCCTTGGTGGACTGTCAGTGTAGGTGCCCTGTTCTTGACTGGCTGAGGACTGAGCATGTGATTCAAATTAGGCTTATTGGGTATGTTTAAAAAAGTAAGAAAATGTCTGGGTGACCCAGTCGGTTAAGTGTCTGATTCTTGATTTTGGCTCAAGTCATGATCTCGTGGTTCGTGGGATTGAGCCCCATGTCATGGTCTGTGTTGAAATCGTGGAGCCTGCTTGGGATTCTCTCTCTCCCTCTCTCTCAGCCCCTCCCCTACTTGCTCTCTCGTTCTCTGTCTAAATAAATAAACGCTTAAAAAATTTTTTTTAAGGTAAGAAAATGGAGGGGCACCTGGGTGACTTGGTTGAGCGTCCAACTCTTTTTTTTTTTTTAAATTTTTTTAACGTTTTTATTATTTTTGAGAGAAAGCATATGTGCGAGGGGGGAGGGGCAGAGAGGGAGGGAGACACCTGAAATAGGCCCCAGGTTCTGAGCTGTCAGCACAGAGTCCGATGTGGGGCTCGAAACCAGGACAGTGAGATCATGACCTGAACTGAAGTCAGACGCTTAACAGACTGAGCCACCCAGGCACCCCAAGTCTCCAACTCTTGATTTCACTTCAGATCATGGTCTCATGGCTTGTGGGTTCATGCTGTCAGCACAGAGCCTGCTTAGGATTCATTCTCTCTCTCTCTCTCTCTCTCTCTCTCTCTTCCTCCCTCTCTCTCTGCCCCTCCCCCACTTGCATGCTCTGTCTTTCTCTAAAAGTAAATAAATTTTAAACAAAGAAAATGAAAATAACATAATATTAAAATGTTTTATTAATGCATCAAGTAATAACATAAACATGTCCGATTCTGTGGTATTGTCAGTGAGTGCTTTTAACTGTTATATGACTGTCAAAGAGCTCATAGTAGAAGTAAGAGAATGTGTTGAGAGTTCAGGTTTGGTAATTCATGGAGAGAACTCACAGTACTTAGTGGATAGTCATACTTAGGCTGTAATTTGTTACAAGAAAAGGATACATAATGAGCAGAAGGAAAAGATGCTTGGGGTGAAGTCTGGAGGAAATCAGATGCAAGCTTCCAGAATCTTCTTCCAGTTAGAGTCACACAGGAAGCACTTAATTCTCCTAGCAATGAATTGTGACAATATATCTGAAATGTTGCCAACAAGAAACCTTCTTAGAGACTGAGCATCCAGGATTTTTATGGTGGCCAGAACCATAGGCACCCATGCTTGGCACATACCCAGATGCCCAGTTCTGAGAATGAAAACAGGTGTTTAGCATAAACTATATTGTTTGTACACACAGTTTAGGTACAGTGAGCCACTTATCAGTTAATTGTGGGAACCCTGCTGATGCCTGCCCATAAGTTCCCCGATGCCATCTAAGGGCCAGGCTTGCGAGCAGGCCAACAATAGCAGTTACGCCTGTTGTATTAACTCTTGTGCAGAGAAGTATTAGTTTTCATTTTTCTTAGTTTTTACTTTTTACATTAATGGTTTTATCTCAGGTTCTGATTTCTTTGCTAGAATCTTAAGCCCCATTTACATGCTATTTTAAATGAGTTTGCTTTTATTGCTTTATTTTATTCTGTGTATATGTTAAATATTATTTTCGTTATCACCACCCTGACATTTTCCAAGTCTTTGATGGTAGCCGTGATTCCCAAAGGCTTAGGCTTTTGCTTTGGCTATTCCCATCATAATATCTCATATTACATGGGTCAGGAAATCAAATAGAAATGAGTTGTTGAGTATATCTGTTACAAGTTTTACAAATTCTGGTGAGGACCTAGAGAAATAACCTCAAGGTTTTCAAACTGTGGATGTGTCAGAGTTCCCCGGAAGGCTTGTTTTACACTGTTTGCTGATTCCCTTCCCCAGAGCTTCCAATTCTGTATGTCCAGAGTGGAGTCTGAGAATTTGCATTTCTAGCAAGTTCCCAGGTGATGCTGATAGAGTTGGTCCTGGGAGTGCACTTCAGAGAACTTTTCTAATTTGTAATATACTTACATAACTCATGGAAACCAGATGATGTTATCTGCCAGATAGACATCTTACAGGCAAACCGAACACAATGAAGATGCTGAAAGTGAACGGGCAGTTGAAGGCACCGCTTTCAATCCTCGTGTGTTCTGCAGCTGCCACTTGTTACTCAGGACGTATGTGTTCACGGGATCCCTGACTTGTAGATCAGCATAAATATGTATTTAAAAAGCCAACATTCTGGGGCGCCTGGGTGGGGCAGTCGGTTAAGCGTCCGACTTCAGCCAGGTCACGATCTCGCGGTCCGGGAGTTCAAGCCCCGCGTCGGGCTCTGGGCTGATGGCTCAGAGCCTGGAGCCTGTTTCCGATTCTGTGTCTCCCTCTCTCTGCCCCTTCCCCGTTCATGCTCTGTCTCTCTCTGTCCCAAAAATAAATAAACGTTGAAAAAAAAATTAAAAAGCCAACATTCTGATATGTTTTTAACATAAATCAAAGATTCTGTATTTTTTGTGTGTTCGCTGAATTGTCCTCCTGCTACCTGCAATTTCTCATCCCACCTGGGTAATCAGCCCAGTAGATTATCTCTTCAGCATTTTCTAGGGAAAATCTGTTAGCAAGGGAAATGATAGTATTTCAGGGCTTTATTGGCTTTTCTTCCCAGCTGGGCATGCTCATGAAAGGGGAGCTCACTGAAAAATTTTCATGACCTCAGTTGGGTCAGAGAATCCCAAGGAGGCAGAGTTTAATGGGTGGCAATATGGGCGTGGTCATCACAATAGATGGCAATATAGATTTGATGATGAAATTATGAAAATGTTCTGATCTACATGGGATCTTAGGTTGATAAGCAACCTACTCACCCATTTTGGTTGGTATAAATTTTTAAAAGTCCAGGTCTGGTGATGAACAGTCTGATGTGAGCCATCCTATTAGAATGCCTTAAGGATTGTCTATTAGTTCTCAGAGCCTATTGAAAGAAGGCAAGATCAAGTACCCTGGAAGGCCTGTTATAGATCCCTGTATGTAATGTGGCCCTTTTTTCCTGCTTTCACTAATACTGTCTTGTGCTCATTTACTTAAATAACTGTGTAGTTGGCAACAGTAAATACTCAGTTCTTAAAATGTAACTATTTGATACAATGAAACTATTTGATACTGCCTCTCATGTAAGAGTAATTTCTGGTGATCCAGAGGACAACCGGTGTGACCAAGCAACACGACTAGGTGCATGTGCAGAGCCAGGAGATAGTTTTGACTTAAGTATGTTTCTCTACACCTATCCTGAAATTATTTCTCTTGGTCCTCAGTGAAGAGACATCCTCGGCAACTAACATAATCCCCCTTGAGTGTGATGTAGTATGGTGGGAATGGCCAAGTAAAAACCATTTGGTGCCACCATTAAAAACTTGAAAGATGCCATGATGGTGATCAGGGGAAAAAACAAAACCCAAACCCCAAAACAAAACGACAAAAAGAAAAAAAAAAACCTAAAATATTCACACAAGAAAATAAGGCGTTAAAAAGTCTCACATTATTGGCTTTATTATCACCGTTTATCTTCTGTTGTAGACTGATAGCCGTGGATGAGATGTATCAGAAAGTTCTTTCCGGTATTTTAGTGATAGTATTACTAAAAATTGAGACTCCATAGGAGGCGAGGACCATGTATTGTAAGTGATTTCATTCTTCAAAATTAATGTTTTTCTAGAGCCAGTTCCAAAGTATCTAACTTTGTATTATAATATATGTGCTATGGTTAACAGAATTCAGATAAGTTATTCAAGAAGTATTTATTTTAGTGAGAAAAGAACAGTTAGATTAATAGACGAGGCATTTATTTTTGTAGAAGGTTGAAATCTTATTTTCATTGTAAACTTTCAAAATTGTGAATCAGATTACTTTTGAGTTTCCTGCGATTTTAGTTTGAGGGTTTTGGCAATGCTCCCCTTCCAATCCAATCATACTAGCTGGAATATACAACATTGAATGTGTCCAATTAGTCTTCTCCATGTCATAGGACTATATTGTGACAATTTAGCTTAAAATTTTAAACTGGAATTGGTTTAATATCTGTATAGATGTGACCTAAGTCCTAAGTAACCCAGGACATTAATTATGGATGCTCAATAAATGTTTATAGAATTTTAGTTACATTTTACATTATTTCTAACTTTGGTAAGTTTCTGATGGGTTTTAATTAAGATTGTTTTGATTATAGGTAATAGAAACCATCTCAGATTCTCAAAATCAGAAAAGGGGATTTATTTTAAGGATACGTAGTACCCAAGAACAGAAAGTTCAGTGAGATTTTAGGAGGGATTTAACTTTGGGGCTGGAGAGCTAGCAGGAACTAGCTATATTCTTAGTCACTCAGAGGACACGTAGTCTCTTAACGTGTCCCTTTTTTCTCTGTACATCTGTTTTGTTCTTCTCCTTTATTTCTTACTCTCTTTGCAGTTTGACCAGTTTTCTCTGCTTCTCTCTCTACACATGCTGGGAAATGGCTACAGGCTATATTATTTTGCTGTACCAACAAACGGATTAGCATTTCAGCTTTAAATTCCTATGAGAGAAAACCTGGTCTGCCCAGTTTAGATCAGGTGTCTGGCTACCAGTCTAATCAACTTGTTGACAAAGTAAGATGCCAGAACATCTCTTTGTTAGGAGAAATAATCTAATAGTTGATGCTTGTCATGTTACCAGCTTAGTCTTTATGAAACTGTATGGCCTTTTTTATCATAAAATTTTGGTTATCTGATGTTATAAACTTTTAGATTTATCAGCACGCAACGTAATTTTCTATGTCTCTACTTGACATATGACAAAATTTTCTAATTTTCTATGTCTCCACTTGTCAAATACGAAGTTCTAGGCTGAGAGGAGTCAAATAATCAGCGTCAAAGGTCACATACCTAGCAAGTCACAGACCTGGAGTTTGGACCAGGTACTGCTGATTCCAGAGCTCATGCTTTTGACCTTTCGATATAAGGTGCTTCTCAGTATAAGGTGTTTTTGAAATATAAATGATTTTTACCTTAAGGGAAATCTCATTTAGCTGGCCTTAACTAATGTCTAACTTCTTTGGTTCAGTAAATGTTTTCTGAATTCCTCCTGTATGTAGGTGCAGTTTAGGACCATGGCATCTAGAGATGAGTAAGAGGCTATTTTCTGCCTTAAGTTGTGCAATCCAAGGGAGACGACAGATACACATCATTAAAATACAGTGTGACATGGGGGTGCCTGGCTGGCTCAGTTAGTAGAGCATGAAACTCTTGATCTTGGGGTCGTGAGTTTAAGCCCCATTGGGCTTGGGTGTGAAGCCTACTTAAAATAAAAATTAAGAAAAAAAGTAGTGTGAAATGTTCACCTTTATAGAATGTTTCTATCTGTTTGGGACAAGCAAAGCTAGTATATAGTATAATAATAAGTATTGCAGCATTGGTTACTAAAGGAGTTAATACAATTAAGTGCTCAGAAATTAGAATGAATTCTAGGGCTTAGAATGTGTATTACATATTCTGTGAGTCAATTTTTTCGGTCACTGGACAGGTAACGGGTAGGTTTTCAAGCGATCAGAATTAGTTTCCTTTTGATGGCTTTTTTCAAGGTTATGTTCTTGAGAATGTAAATCAAGATAAAACTTGGTTGGTGGACCAGACAGCCATCAAGTGAGAAAAAAATAGTTGTACCCCTGTTAGTGGTATAAAGGTCAAATGCAGGTTGCCCAGGACCTAGAGCTCAGTGAGAGGCCCAGTTATCTGAAAGAAATCTACTTAGGTGGAGCTTAAGGGACCCAGAAAAGTTAGTAGTGCAAAGCTGGGCCTTGTTCATGGGCAGTGGGGTAGGAGCAGGGTCTGAGCAGATTGTAGAATAGGACTGCACCGTTAAGATGTCTGAGGTGTTGGTCTCTGGTTTCCCACCTGTTTAAAAGAAAAGGAGAGTGGGGCACCTGGGTGGCTCCGTCGGTTAAGCATCCAACTTTGGTTCAGGTCATGATCTCGTGGTTCGTGAGTTCTACCCTGTGTCAGGCTCTGTGCTGACAGCTCAGAGCCTGGAGCCTGCTTCGGATTCTTTGTCTCCCTCTTTCTCTGCCCCTCCCCTGCTCACGCTCTTTCTCACTCTCAAAAATAAATAAATATATATAAAAAAAAAATTTAAAAGAAAAGGAGAAAATCAGTGTTAGATTGAACCATAAAAAATTGCCAGTATTTGACCTTTTTTGATCTATAAAACAGCAGTTGCATATGGTTTAATGTTTGCTGAGTACTTATCCAGGACTTGTCAGTCTCCCAGAGACTCTAAATATACTACTTTATTTAAAACTTGCAAGCACCCTACAAGAGAAATCTCCACAATCTGCAGAGAGGAAACCAAAGATTAAAATGGTGGAGGTGACATAGTCAAAGACAGAAAGTTACTTAGTAAGTGAATAGCAATCTCTCTGGCTCAAAAGCCCTAGAATTTTGAAATTTGCCAACGTCTTAATCCGTACATTGAGCGGTACAACCACTATGAAATCAGACAATAAAGTGGGGATGGCTTTCATCAGGAGAGCTAGTGAACTGAGTCCCAAACCCCAACTCCACAGGATTTGCTTCCTCCTTGTGCTCTCTGCTTCCGGTCTCTACCATTTATCTCCTTATCGTCCTTTATTTCATCCATCTCTTTCCATTCCTTCCCTACTTCTGTTTCCCTCTTTCTGCAGTCACGAAGAAATGTTACATAAAGGTTGTTTTAGCACAGGTAAGACTATGTAGTGATTATCAGCAGAATCACATTTAAGATATGGAAGAACATTCAAGCTTTATTAAGTGAAAAATAAAAACACACAATGGGGTGCCTGGGTGGTTCAGTTGGTTAAGCATCAGACCCTTGATTTTGGCTCCAGTCATGATCTCACAGTTCAGGAGATTGATCCCCGTGTCGGGCTCTGCACTGACAGTGCAGAGTCTGCTTGGGATTCTCTCTCTCCCTCTCTCTCTGCCCCTCCCTCGCTCTGTCTCTCTCTCTCTCAAAATAAGTAAACTTAAAAAAAAAAATTAGAGTGAAGTAAGAGTAGTTGATCAAACTATCTGTCATCTGTCTCTCTGGTTATTTTGCTAGGGGAAAATATCTGGAATGGTATTCTGATAGTCATCTCTGAGAAGACACACTCCTGCTAATCTGATTTTTCCCCTTAGTTTTCTACTACTATTATTTTTATTAGTAATAAAACAAAAATGTAATATTGTTGTTTTCAGGTCATCTACAAAAACGTGGTTAATGAGGACTTTCCAGGATTTTTATTATTTTTGGTAATCAAGCAAACTCTTAGAAAATATTCTGTAGATGCCTCCTAGTGACTTATCTTGTGACGTTCAAAATATTCTACTTACTGCCTTTTAATTCATGCCAAAGTAGATATTAGTAACATGCCCAGATAGACATAAACTGTAACCATGCCAGTTACGGTTTCTTTTTGTAATTCTGATTTTTGAACTGGCTGCATCACTAGGCTCTTCTAGTTTCCAGATCACTAAAGTTTAAATATTATAAATAAGCATGGTATGTTCTGAAAGTGACATTATTCTAAAGCACGTTCACTTATGTTTGAATATTTTGATCTCACTAGCAAGATAACAAATTAAGATTAAACCTCTTCTGATGGCAAAATAGTCTACTTTTGTATTATTTGAGGAAAGTGCCTGTGCTTTTTTGACTCATAGAATAATGCCTTAAATATACAGTAGGCACTTAATAAATGTCCTTCCTACTTTCCTGCTTACCTCTTTGTTGATGATGAATAGTCTAGTCAGAATGTCTATTTTGAGCTTTTAAAATTTCCAGGAATATGCAGATACCCTTCTGTCAATATTTGTGAATATTCACATATCTCTCTGGTTAGTATATGTGGGTCTAAAATTTACTTACAAGTAATTTGTGGTTCCATCCTCTAAAGTAACTTAATTTTTAAGAAGATATTAGGAAATATAGGTGGCATCTAGAGAAGATTTTTGTGTTTGGGGGTAAAGGTTGATTATTATTATTATCTAAAAACATTTTTTTTAATGTTTATTTATTTTTGAGAGACAGAGAGACAGAGTGCAAGCGGGGGAGAGGGAGAGAGAGAGGGAGACACAGGATTTGAAGCAGGCTCCAGGCCTAGAGCTGTCAGTGCAGAGCCCAACACAGGGTTCGAACCCACGAACTGTGAGATCATGACCTGAGCTGAAGTTGGATGCTCAACCAACTCAGCCACCCAGGCACCCCAGAGATTGATTATTTTTTTTTTAATATCCAAGAACTTTTACAATCCAGTAAAAAAAAAAAAAAAAAACAAAAACCTCAGATGGATAAAGAACACAACTGAGCAATTCATAGAAGAAATATACAAATGCCCGATGAATATATATATTACCTTAAAAATAATTTATTTTAAAAGAATTTTGAATTTATAGTACAAATAATCTTATAATCTGTGTATATGTATACATATGTATGTACCTGTTATCATTATCTTCAAACTGTTTGAGAGCAAGCTGCAGATGCGACGTCCTATCACCCCTAAATGCTCCAGTGTGTAATTCCCAACACAAAGGCCACTCTTGTACCCATCCTGCATTCAGCCCTCGAGATCAGGAAGTCAGCATTGGTATAATACTGCCATCCTATCCACAGATCCCTTTTAAATTTTACCAACTCTCCTAAGAGTATCTCTTTCCTTCCTGGACCAGGCTTTATCCAGAAATTCATGTTGCCTTTGACTGTCGTATCTCTTCAGACCACTTCAATCTACATCTGTTTCCGGGTTTTCCCTACGTTTCACATTCTTTAACGTTTTAAGGAATACAGGAATAGGAATTCCGTAGGACAACTTCTTCAACCTGGGTCTAATTTTTCGCATTGTCAAATGAGAATGCCCCACAGAAAGTTGCACTTTTGTTTTCAGTGTATTTTGTCATTCCACCACTGATAATTGAGTAATAGTCCAAAATTATATCAATATGCCTTTCATCAGACCTCCACTCGTCAGCTTAGCACCTATAGACAACACTATGAATCCGTCGTCATCTTTATGATGGCTGCAAAAAGATGATTCTTTATTTCCACCATTCCTACTACATTTATTAACATTTTACTATATAAGGAAGAGCTTCTTCTCTTTTCTGAATTTACTTATTTATTCATCATTCATTCACTTGTCAGTGTGGACTCATCGATGCTAGTCTTAATGAGTGGGTTGTAATTTGTTATTAAGTTTTTCAACTGCAGTATGATTTACTTATAGTGGAATATGCACATCTTAAGTCGGTCAGTTTTGACATACACATGTATGCCTAACAGGGATAACCAATATTTATTTTGATGCTCAGGTTCCCTCATTTGGCCAGCAGGATCTCCTTCAGCTGGCTCCTGTGTCCCTCTGAAAAGTCTCCCATCATTCATTGAACACTTCCTTACTTTCTGGCACAAGATGTTTCAGATTCTTCTTGTACTTTCTCTACCCAACTTTGAAGTGAGCCATTTCTCCAAAGATCCCTGGTGGTTTCTTTTTTTCTTTTTTTAAGTTTATTTATTTTGAGACAGAGACACACACAGAGAGACAGAGAGAAGGAACAAGTTGGGGAGGGGCAGAGAGAGAGGGAGAGAGAGAATCCCAAGGAAGCTCCTCACTGTCAGCACAGAGCTCGAAGTGGAGCTTGAACTCACGAACCATTAGATCAGGACCTGAACTGAAATCAAGAGTTGGACACTTAACCTACTGAGCCACCCAGGCACCCTCCCTGGTTTCTTTTAATGTAGGATGGGATTTGGAAGTCAAGAGACAGGCCATTTTCGTGTTTTTTGTTACTGGGCTGTCAGGTGCCCTTGTGCCTTCTTGGTGGACAGTTAGGAAAATATATGGACATATATATGCACACACACACAAATACATATATACAAATATATATGCATATACATCCGTAACTACACATGTATGCATATACATATATGTATATACATATACATCTGTAACTACTTCTTCGTTTTCCTATGTGTGTATATCATGCAACCATGAGTTCAGGTTTCTAATTCCAGGCCAGCGCCTTAGACGTATTTAGTTTATGTTATTTTAGACAGAGAGAGTGAGCGGGGGGGGGGGGGTGGGGGGAGAGAGAGAGAGAGAGAGAGAGAGAGAGAGAGAGAGAGAGAGAGAGAGAGAGAGAGAGAGAGAGAATATCTTATGCAGGCTCCATGCTCAGCCCGATGTGGGATCATGACATGAGCTGAAACGAAGAGTCAGATGCTCAACCTACTGAGCCACCCAGGTGCCCCTTCCTTAGACTTCTTTATACTTCCTTACCCCTTCCTTCCCTTAAAATTTCTTTAGCAGTGAGAAACACGGCCCCACCATCCTCAGTATATCCCCATTTCATCACTCAGCTTGCTTATTTGGTGAGTGTAACAAATTTAATTCTGCTGCTCATTTCCTCAGTCTCTGCTCGGCTCCCGCCATGTCCTTAGCCACTGGGCCAGCCTGTGCTTCCATGGGGCTTCCTCAGCTGCCTCCTCATTACCGTGAATACTCGGCATCTCTCCCCTCTCTCTCTGCCTCCCCTCCCCTTACCCGTCACCAGCACATGTCCTTAGTACCACATGAAAAGGAAAAGAAGAAATGGTCCCAGAGAAGATTTTAGATTATACAGTTCTCTTTATTTCTTCAGTGTACTTTTTTGCTTGTATGTCTTCAAAAATTGTGCATTTTAATTTTTAAATGACATACCCTTTGGTATATAGGTAAATATTTTTCATTCATTCATCTGCTGGAATTATCTCCACTATTGTTCTAATGCCTCTTTGAGATTATCACATACAAAAGGCCGCTTTCCTAGATTTCTTGTTACACCGTGTGTTTAAGTGCCTTTATTTACTGAGGGTTTTAGCATCAAATTTGATACTCTTGTTCTGCTTCTCCTGGCTGCATCAGCACTGCCAAACCGGTTTGAATACTTAACCCTTCTAAAGAAACTACCTCAATAAAATGTCGTCAGGCGTGTTTTGCTTTTTTAAAAATAGATCTTGAATAACTGAATATTATTAGCCGTTTGGAGAATTGATTCAACTATTGTCTTTCTAAAGCTTACTTCAAATATTTGGCGTACTGCAGCCCAAGGCACATTAGAAATTACTGTTGATTCCTTTGGGCACTTGTATGTTTCACTGGTGTTTTGGCTTCTTAAAGGATTATTAGCCACCAATAGCTAATTTAAAAATCGCTTACGCTTTTTAGTGTTCCCTTGGAATTCAATGGTTTTTAGGTGCCAGTTAGGACATTGGTAGATTGACTAGAAAAATAATTGTTCAAGCAAGGCTGAATAACTGTGAGGTAGCTGTTGCCTTGACAACAAGAGAACTGTTCTGTTTGCTAAACAAAGGGATGGTAATTTAGTAGTTTAATTTCCTTTTGGGCATGGAGGTGCCACATAATAACATTTTAGTTTAGCCTCTGAGAAGGTCCATATTATTGACCAAAATCAGAGAAGCAGAGCAAAAAAAAAAAAAGGTAAGAGTTTTTTTTCTGGTTTTACAACATGTATACCTAACAGCGGCAGTGTTGGTGCATGGAATCTTAGTTAACCTCCTGACATAATTCTTTGTATATTTCTGGACTAAAGTACGGTAGCCGTGGAGTAGGCATATAGTCTCGGTTGTCTTTCCACCATACTAAAGGGGTGAGATGTACTTCTTAGTGGAACATCCCCACAGACACTTTAACCTCTTGTTGCTACTGCAGGCAAGAGGATTACTTTATTTCTGAATTGAATAAGGGGGATAGTATTTAATTTTATTTATTTATTTTTGAGAAAGAGAGACCGTGCTCGTGTGGAAGGGGGCAGAGGAAATCTTAAGCAGGCACCACTCCCAGTGCAGAACCCTACGCAGGGCTCGATCTCAGGACCGGGAGATCATGACCTGAGATGAAATCAAGAGTTGGCTGCTTACCCAACAGCTACCCAAGCGCCTCAGGGGGATGATATTTAAATTCTTTCTCCCCTCCCTCATCCATATATATACACAGTTAAACTGTCATCTGTTCTATTTGTGTGGAATCTCTTTTGTATAGGACTTAAAAAAAACTTTTTTTTAAAGCCCGGTTTTCCCCCAAATTATTAATACTAACAGTCTGTTCTAAGCACTTTACATGTAGCATTTCAGTTCTTCTCCCTGTGAGATAGTCACTCTTATATCCTGAGGTACAGAGGTTCTAGCCCAAGGTCACCTCCCTACTAAGTGATAGGTTTGAACGTAAGCATCTAACTCAAGAGTCTATGCTCTTGGGGCACTTGGATGGCTCATTTGGTTGAGCGTCCACCTCTTAATCTCAGCTTAGGTCTTGATCTCATGGTTATGAGTTCAAGATCCTCGTTGGGCTCCATGCTGGGCGTGGAACCTACTTAAAAAAAACCAAACACCTATGCTCTTAATTACTATATTGTACTGAGTCTCATTAATATAGTCATTCTAAGTACATTAGAGGGTACAGAAAAGTATTAATAGAAAAGATAAAAGTAACCCATAATCACAACTGACTGTTGTTCTGATGAAATGATGTAATATCTGGGGTTTCTTTCAAAATAATCATTGTTTGGAAGGAATAGGTAGGAGTATAGATGAGACAAAATTGCATTGATAATTGTGGGAGCCAGAGTATGAGCATATGGGGGATTTATTATAGTCCCATATTCTTTTGTGTATGTTTGAAATGTACCTTAATATATGTTTTACTTATTTTTTAATGTTTATTTATTTTGGGAGAGAGCAAGTGCAAGCAAGCAGGGGAGGAACAGAGAGAGAGGGAGAGAGAGAATCCCAAGCAGGATCCACACTGCCAGCACAGAGTCAGAGGTGGGGCTCGATCCCATGAACTGTGAGATCATGACCTGAGCCAAAATCAAGAGTCAGTCGCTCAACCGACTGAGCCACCCAGGCACCCCTCCTTTTGTTAGTATACATTTTAAAAAGCAAAGAATGGGGGGCGCCTGGGTAGCTCACTCAGTCATTTGAGCCACCGACTCTTGATTTCAGCTCAGGTCATGATCCCAGGGTTGTGGGATTGAACCCCGCCTGGGTCAGTGCGGAGCCTGCTGGGGATTCTCTCTCTCTCCCTCTGCCCCTTCCCTGCTTGTGTACTCACTTTCTCTCTCTCAAAAGAAAAAAATTAAAAAAGCAAAGAATACATGTGAATTGTAACAATTTTAAAAAATAGGAACACTTATTTTGAATGGCAGATTTTCATATACATACTCCTCCATTCCATTCCCTTTAAAAAAAATTTTTTTTTTAATGTATACTTATTTTTGAGAGAGAGAGAGAGAAGAACACTAGCAGGGTGGGGGGTGGGGGAGGACAGAGAGAAAGAGACAGTCTGAAGCAGGCTCCAGGCTCTGAGCTGTTAGCACAGAGCCCAGCGCAGAGCTTGAACTCACGAGCGGTGAGATCATGACCTGAGCCAAAGGTGGACACTTAACCGACTGAACCATCCAGGCGCCCCTCTGTTCTCTTTAATTCCTTTTAACAGCTATTCCTGTCTTTATTATGTATGTTTTTTCTATATGTACAACATATAAATATCTTTGATTATTTTTGTATTTCTAGAAATAGAGTAATGTTTTAAAGACATATACATATTGCCAGATAATCCTGTGGTATTTTCTCATTAGATTTCATACTGAAAAATAATATATTCTGAGAATATTGACCTTAGTTGGAAAGGTGAGGAAAATGATGTAACTTTTCCATTTGCACGGACTTACGATGAGCGATCATTAAAAATGAGGTTTTCTTCTTGGCATTTTAAAAAGAAAAAAAGGAGGAGTGCCAAATCTGAACTTACATTGGTTTAATGACTTGTTTGTCCACCTTGAGTGTTTCATAATAGTAATAGTAATTGTTAATAGCTAAATACTTGAGGCATCATAATTGAGTGCTTTCTATATTGACCGTGTTTTCCTGATGTAGAACCTGAAGCTTAGAGAGATATGGTAGTCTACAAAAATTCATCGTTAGTGTACGGAATTGACCTGGGGACCGTATCTTTCTGCTTTGAAAGCCTATGCTATTAGTCTGCTTTATATGCACACAAAGCTGAACGTGTAGGTAGATTATGGATTTCATTTGTTTTTCTCATGAGAAATTCTCATTCATATTTGGGTTAGCATAGTTTCAGTTCTAGATGATTATGTGTCTTAAAAGTATCCCATTCTGATTATCTCTGTAACCCCAATGCTTTGAGATAGACTTGTTAGACAAAGGTATTCAAAATTCAAATTCTTATATTCATCTAATGATGAGAATTTAAGAACAGAAAAGTAACTTACCTAAGATGATGCAAAACAAAGTAATAGAGGCAGAGGTAAGCTCAGAACATAGATCTTTGCTTTTCATCTGCAGCCTTTAACACAATTAACACTGTTCTAACAATGTATTTCAATTTAGCAGTTGTTTATTATACTTTGGTTTCCCTTTTCAAGTATTTTTCCTCTCTTCTCTCTTTTTTAATGTTTTTGAGAGAGAGAGAAAGACAATGAGCAGAGGAGGGGCAGAGAGAGAGGGAGACACAGAATCCAAAGCAGGCTCCAGGCTCTGAGCTGTCAGCATAGAGCCCGACATGGCCTCGAACCCATAAGCGGGGAGATAATGACCTGAGCTGAAGTCAGATGCTTAACTGACTGAGCCACCCATGCACCCCTCAAGTATTTTTCTAATACACATTTTCTTTATATGTTTTGCTAATTCATTTTCATGTATTCTAGCTTGAAGGAAGGGAACTATTAGCCTTCAAAATAATAATTTGCTCCCCACAATATTTGAGGTAATTATTACTGTTTTCTGTCTGCATGGATTTTTATGTTGGTAAGAATGTGAGATGTGGGAATGCAAACTGGTGTAGCCACTCTGGAAAACAGTATGGAGGTTCCTCAAAAAACTAAAAATAGAACGACCCTATGACCCAGCAGTTGCACTACTAGGCATTCATCCATGGGATACAGGTGTGCTGTTTCTAAGGGGCACATGCACCCCCATGTTTCTAGCAGCACTATCAACAATAGCCAAAGTATGGAAAGAGCCCCAATGTCCATCGATGGATGAATGGATAAAGATGTGGTGTGTATGTATATATACAATGGAGTATTACTTGGCAATCAAAAAGAATGAAATCTTGCCATTTGCAACTACGTGGATGGAACTGGAGGGTATTATGCTAAGTGAAATTAGTCAGAGAAAGACAAAAATCATATGACTTCACTCATATGAGGACTTTAAGAGACAAAACGGATGAACATAAGGGAAGGGAAACGAAAATAATATAAACACAGGGAGGGGGACAAAACAGAAGAGACTCATACATATGGAGAAAAAACTAAGGGTTACTGGAGGGGTTGTGGGAGGGGGGATGGGCTAAATGGGTAAGGAGCATTAAGGGATCTACTCCTGAAATCACTGTTGCACTCTATGCTAACTAATTTGGATGTAAATTAAAAAAAAAAAAAGAAAAGAATGTGAGATGGTCTTGGTTTGGGGGGGGGGGAATCTCAAATTTAAGTTGAATAAATCTGCTCAGTAAACATCTTTATAGCTTGCTATCATTGGGAGTGTTGCTAGGGTTTGATATGAATATTAACGAAAAGAAAATGTAAATGGTTTGTATACTAGTAGTCTAAATATATTACTATTCTATTCCCCTTTTTGTTCACAATCTCTATAATAAAAATATCTAAAAAGCTTATCACATATTAAATATTTGTTTCTGAGTAGGCACAAATGTGCAACTTTGAGTTGATTTCTTGTGTTTTTTTCCTACATTTCCCAATTTCTCGTTCTTCATAAGTTTTCATTTATTTTTAACCATTCTGTTTGTCTGTGAAAATAAATGTCCTAACTAATAAGGCAGGATGTGTTAATGAGAGAGGTTTGCAAGTTGTAGAGAGTAATGAGCCTGTGGTAGTGAAGACAGGCTCACCATTTCCTTTTCTAGCAATTACATACAATATCAGTTGAACCACAAAGTGAATTGATGTCTTTCTGAAACTTACTTAAAATTTCTGGGTGAAGTGCTGTGAGTCTGTTTCATATACTTGATATCTAAAAAAGCCACTAGCTTGTCTGGAATTTAACCAAGGTTTTGACAATGGAAAATGGTATTTTCAGAGGGCTAAGACAGATAAACTAGAAAAATGCATTTATTAACTTTAGGTTCAAGAGCAGTACAGAATTATCAAGTTGTAGGCAATGATAACAACAAATTTAAAATGTAGAATTTCAGGAATTATCATCTTTCTTTAAGAGTATATACTCATAACATAAATGAATTGAAATACGGGCATTTTCCTAGGTGGTTTTTTTTTCTTTTTTCTTTTTTTTTTCTTTTTGCCTTTTTTAAACAGTTTTTATTTATTTATTTATTTTGCGAGAGACAGAGTGAGCAGGGAAGGGGCAGGGGGAAAGAATTGCAAGCAGGCTCCACACTGTCAGTGCACAGCCCGAGGCAGGGCTGGAACTCACCAATCGTGAGATCATGCATGACCTGAGCTGAAACCAGGAGTCAGAAGTGTAACTGACTGAGCCACCCAGGGGCCCCATTTTACCTTTCTTTTGTTTTTGTTTTTGTTTTTGTTTTTTTACCTTTTTTTTTTTTTTTTTAAAGTAATCTCTATGCCCAACATGGGATTTGAACTCACTACCCCAGGACCAAGAGTTGCATGCTTTACCAACTGAGCCAGCCAGGTGCCCCTCATGTAGATTTTAAAAACAACATACTTAGGGGCTCCTGGGTGGCTCGATTGGTTGGGCGCCTGACTTTGTCTCAGGTCATGATCTTGTGGTTCCTGGGCTCAAGCCCCCACATCAGGCTTTCTGCTGTCAGTAGAGAGCCTGCTTTTGATCCTCTGTCCCCCTGTCTCTGCACCTTCCCCACTTGTGCTCTTTTTGTCTTAAAAATACGTAGACATAAAAAACCCCATATACTTGATATTGCTTTGTGTTCTTTTAAAAAATATTTTTGTGAAATAAATAGAATGTGAAACAAATGGCCATTGAGGAGGTCACCCTGATATTTTTTAGTTGTAGCACTTTTGTCTTGGTTTATGATACTTCTCACCTTTTAGGAAAAGTTACTACAGTTATTTGATTACATCACTTTTGGTATAACATTACAATAAATATCTTAAAAAATTTTTTTATGTTTATTTATTTTTGAGAGAGAGAAACAGAATGTGAGTCAGGGAGGGACAGAGAGAGGAGGGAGACACAGTATCTGAAGCAGGCTCCAGGCTCTGAGCTGTTAGCATGGAGCCTGACATGGGGCTCAAATCAGGAATGGCAAGATCATGACATTTGCTGAAGTCAGGCGCTTAACCGACTGAGCCACCCAGGCGCCCCTGGAATAAATATCTTTTTTTTTTTTTTTTTTTTTTTTTTTTATCACTCTCATGTGTATTAGCCACAACTATTGGAATGAGTTTAAGACCCAAGTGAAATTTATATTTTCATCATTCACTGCTGTATTAATAGCATTTTCTATGTTATGTTCTATGGAATTTCTGCAGAATGTTAATAGATGTTAATAGAAAAAAAAAAGGTTTCCTTGGACAAACAGATAAGGAAATGATGAGGCAGAGTAAGGATTTATTCAATAAACTGATTTTCCCAAATTCTCTCCTCCTTCTCTTGTTGGTGGAGTATCTCAGGATATTAGTACTTCTTGTAAAACACTTTGGGAAAAGTTACTCACATAATCTTTCTTTGATTGTGAAATTGATGAATGTAAGCAAAACTTCTTAGATTTCTAGATTTTACACAGAAATGTACCTGATTGTAAAAAGTCAGAGCAGCTAGATTAGGACTATTAAAAACTAAATCACACACACAGAATAAAACTAAATCCTAAGTGAAGAAATTAAAAATTTTAATATAGATGGGTAAATAAACAGTGAACCCATGCCAGAGTATTTAAGAATTCCCAGATTAGAAATCTTCATATAGTTTTTTCTCCAGTAGTTTGAATACATGTAATTCCTCCCACTCCCTTTGTGTTTTGTTATTCTGCCTTAGAATTGTCTAGATAGGGTTATGACAAAGCTATTCTGAATTTGGGTAGCTGCTAAGATACAGTCTAAATATTAAAAGAAATTTTCTTAGACTTTAAACTTTTAAGGATCTGCCTTCTCTTTAGGTGGTCATATAGTATGTGAATATTTGAATGAATGAGTAGATGGAAGGGTGGATGGAATGATAAACTTGTGATTAAGCTGATTCATATCATGGACTATATGCATTTTATATAGAGCAAAAAATGAATTTTTATTTTATATGATAAATATGTTGATTAAAAAAATATCTCTAATGTTTATTCATTTTTGAGAGACAGGGAGAGACAGAGCGTGAGTCGGGGAGGGGCAGAGAGAGAGGGAGACACAGAATCCGAAGCAGACTCCAGGCTCCGAGCTGTCGGCACAGAGCCTGACATGGGGCTCAAACTCATGAACTGCAAGATCATGACCTGAGCTGAAGTTGGACGCTTAACCTACTGAGCCACCCAGGCACCCCATATGATATACATTTAAATGAGTTTTTAAAATTTTTTTAAATTACATTTATTTATTTTTGATAGAGACAGAGTACAAGTGGGGGAGGGGCAGAGAGAGAAGGAGACACAGAATCTGAAGCAGGCTCCAGGCTCTGAGCTGTCAGTACAGAGCCCGACGTGGGCCTCGAACTCATGAACCGCTAAATCATTACCTGAGCCGAAGTTGGACGCTCAACTAACTGAGCCACCCAGGCGCCCCTAAATGGGTTTTTGACACATAGATTTTACTTATTTTTAAGTTAAAGTATTTTACAAACGGTTCTTACTAACACATTATTGCATTCAATTATTACAACTCTTGTAGCTGTAACAAGATTAGATTTGCCATTCGGAGGTCAAATTGTACCAGAGAATTAGAGTTTAAATCTAATTATATTTGTTTGCATTTTTTAGGCCCTTGATGAGCCTCCCTATTTGACAGTGGGCACTGATGTGAGTGCTAAATACAGAGGAGCCTTTTGTGAAGCCAAGATCAAGACAGCAAAAAGACTTGTCAAAGTCAAGGTACAGTATATGTAGATTTTATAAATTGTACGATCAGTATTTGATATTTAAACTTGTATTTGGTGAGTGTACTTAAGACTTTATTTCCCTGCAAGATGACTTTAGTTTCTATGTAATGGTTGTCACATACCCGAAAACAAAGCATTGTTTGGTATTTTATTTTTATTCATTTTTATTTTTTATTTTTTTAAAGTTCTTTTTGACCAATTAGGACCTTTTATTTGGGATGCTAAGTTACTTGGAAAAGCACTGTCGTCCAGTGGTAAACCTTAGGTTGTATTGCACAGGTAAATGCTGTAACTGCCCAAATATATATGCAGTTCCTAAAGTTTTAATGTTTTGGTATAAGGTCATCACTTAACATTCTGATTACTTATAGTGTTATATGTCACAGAAATAACCAAATTTCATTGTCAGTTGCATCATAATGAACTCTCATCAGATCTTTAACAATGTCTATTTCTGAGATTTTTGTCAAAAATGTGGAAGCTTCATGAATTTGCGCATGTCATCCTTGCGCAGGGGGGCCATGCTAATCTCTGCATCCTTCCAGTTTTAGTATATGTGCTGCCGAAGCGAGCACGCATTATTTGGCATTTTAAAGTATTCTAATTGGAATGAAGTTAGGTTATTACAAATCGGTATTTTGAATGCTATTTCGCTATAGACTTGGTACTGTTTGTGCTGTTAACCTTTTAGAGCTGGAAAGGACCTTAGAAGTCATGCAGTTTATTCTTAATTTTAGACCTCCCCTTCCCATTTTAACCATCAAATTGAAATGTGATTTATAATTGATGAGATTTTAGATAACAGTAAAATAAGGTAGATCTAGTTGATTTCCTTATCCTCTATCTTTCTTAAGTACTTGTGTTTTTCTCAGATAATGCAGAATGTAATTGTTTACATTTTGGTAAATTATCGGTGTTGAAAAATATAGCACAGGTAAAATATTTGAAGGTAGATGTTTATTCATTTGTCAGTTATTTACTGAGTGGTAACCTGTTAGATGGGAAGGAGGGTGGGGCTATGAGGGTGACCTGATCTTTGTCCTCAAGGGATTTATGTAGTCCAGATTAGCAGATACTCCGTAAAACACTGGTTTGAATATCAGCAGTTATTAAACAGGCCATAGAGGTGTTGTATGTCTGGTGGAGAGTCAGATTCTCTTCCGGAGTTTTTCCCTTGCTTATATATACTTAGGTTTTTATGCATGGATGTGTGGAAAACAGCTTCCTGGGTCACTTACACCCCTAGTTAAGATCCATTGTGATAAGACCTTTAAATTAACTGTAAACCCATAGGAATCTAGTCTTGGCCCTGCCACTGCCTTCAGTTTTCACGTGCATGGTGCGTGTGAGCTCTTTTGTGATTTGATTTTTGTGGGTACTCTTACAGTGTTCATATAGTGGCATTTCCTGTTCTGGTTTCACACACCGGTGTTACCTGAGCACTCATTTTTTTTTTTTTTTTGCCACTGCTATCTCAGAAATGAAGAGGAAGCCTTTTATCTGGTTCCTCACTCTTCTAGACAGGGCTGCTACCAGCACAGGTAACACCTTAGTGTGAATTAGACAAAAGTCCTCCATCCTGGTGGATAGTCTCCTTAGCAGAGCATGGCCTACAGGTAAGACTTTTATATTAGTTAGAAAAAGGTGTTTCTTTTGGACAGGAGCAGTTATACTCTAGGACCCATGCTTTGGTCTGCAGGGCACAGGCTAGATTTTAGCCCTGACATAGAGTTCTCAGCTGGATGCTGCTGTTTAATGAATGAAGCAGCTAAATGGCATGTATCACTCCTGCCATTTCTTGCTATTAATAAAAGGAAGAAAACTGTTAGTCTCTACTGCCTCTGTTGATAGTACATCATACCAGTACCTTGTGTCTTGTGTGTCTTGTAAATAACGAATATCTAAAATTGTTAATTTTTTTGGCTGCTCTAAAAATCTGTGTATGATTCAAAGTTAATTATTTTCTCAGCAGATACAGTGGTAAATTTCTATACTGGTTTAGTTTGTATATGATTCAAAGTTAACACGCATTTAACAGTTTGTTGATAAACTTCTTCCTCATCAGTTTTCATTTATTGTGCATCTGTGTGCTAAGCCCTATGTTAGGTGTTGAAACTCTAGTGTTAAAATCTGATCCCTGTCATAAATTGACTTCAAGTCTAAGTGAATGACAGAGATACTTAAATACATAATTTAAATGAAATGTGGTAATGCTTTTGTGTAAGACAGAAACGCCTGAGATGCTGTGAGTACCGGGCATCTCTTTTCATAGCTCCTTTGTGAGCAAATTATGTAAATTGGTTATCCTACATATCTGATAAGACCATGTTGATGTTTCAATTCCTGTAAGAATTCTTGCTTTGTATAGGAAGAACAACTTTTTCTATACTGAATACTGGAAGCTATCTTAGTTTTCACTAGCTAAGTAAATATTTAAACTTGAACTGTATTTTTAACTTAATCTCCTTACATCTGGTTTCCCATTCTCTGATTGCTATACTGATAGAGAGTAGAGTAAACTTCTGGAGGTAGACTGCCTGAGTTTGAATCTCAGTGCCACCATGTACCAGTTCTGTGATCTTGGACCAGTTACTTATTCTTTATGCTCCTCAGTTTTCTTATCAACAAAGTGGGAACAATCATACCTACCTAATAAGGTCATACATTTGATGCTTGAGCCTGATGCTTAGCTCTCAGTAAATGTTTGTTGTTACTGCTTATTATTAAACTAGGCCTTCCCAGATTTATACAGGACCTAATTGCCTAAGGTCTCTACCTTTTTCCCCCTCATTTTTTAGGAAAAGAAATTAAACTACTAGTGTAATAAATAATAGTGTTGAGTAGAGCATGATATGTGAAACACCAACTAATTTAGTCTTGGAAGTTTTCTGTTTAAATAATAAATATTTCAGTTTACTTAGTCAGGGATTGAGATCTTACATACACTAGGTAGCGGTTAGTTTAGATTACTCATAATGAAAATTAAATCATGCATAAATCATGCATTAATGAGCCTGTATCACTTGATTTTGTGTGTATATGTGGCTAATTAAATTTATGATCTCTAGGTAACATTTAGACATGATTCTTCAACAGTGGAAGTTCAGGATGACCACATAAAGGGCCCGCTAAAGGTAATTCATTTATTTATTCATTATTAATTCTAATGCTTCATTGGAAGCATTAGAATTCCTTCATTAATGCTTCATTCCTTCATTAATTAATTAATTAATTAATTAATTCCTTCATTAATTAATAATTTCAGTTGGTCATTTTTTTTTTTTTAATTCATTGGCTGTTTTGTTATTGAGTTGGTCAACATAATTCTCTCTGAATAGACCGGTAGAAAACAATAGATTTAATGTTCATTGAAACCTGATGTGATAGTAAAACCTGCATTTAGGAATGAAGTGAACATCCAGGAAGCATTGACTGCTTTTTGTGTACTCATCTGTCCGTTTTACCATATTTCACTTCCAGAATTAATATGTGATGAATTGGGGATTGAATGATGTTAAGTTCCATGATGATGTGAAAAGTGAGGGAAAAAACCCAACACATTAAAGACGTGGCTTTTAGAGTGTTAATCCTTTGAAGCAGCTACAAGCAAATGAAAAATTTTTTAAGGGTTATCAGGCAGTTAAAGTGATGAACATGTTACATACAGATGTATTTGTTTGCGTTCATGTTTCCTCACTGGTAGCTGAAATAAGGGCTCTTCTACTCTCGACTAGTGAGCAAGCTAAAGGGAGTGTGTGGGTAGCCACTGGGCTCTTTGGCCCTTCTGAATGTCTGAAAATTGGGCAGTGGCCTGGCTGGGTGAATTTTAAGAAGTGCTAACAGAATTTACAGATGCAAGAAAAATCCTTTACCAATGCAGCTGTACTTTTTGGAGAATTAGATATGTGTATCTGTCAGTTGTTTGTTTGTGATTGATTTAAAGGCTTTTAATTGGATCCCCAGAGCCTTAGGAGGCAATAGAGAGAACTAAAGCTTATAATTTCTAAAAAAATCTTGCCATATAAAAATTATTTTCCACCATTTCTGTTTCGTAGGTGCCATCTTTAATGTGACACGCACATATTCACCATTGCAGGGACAAAAGAGATGAAACACTATACTTTTGATGCTTGGCACCATTTATTTAGCATTTAGTATGTGCTAGTACTGTGCTAAATCTTTTGCACACATTATCTTACATAATCCTCATAATAGCTCTTTACAGAAGAAGAAACTAAAGGGAGGTCCAGTAACCTGGCCTTTCCAGATAGTAACGGCAGAGCCCAAATTCCAATAGGCTCACACCTTATGATTGTAGCACGTGCCCTCTGGATGTTCAGAACACATACATACACTTTCATGCCTTGTTTACGTTTTTGCCTCATAAGCACACCAGCATATGGCTCTCACTGACTCTACCCTGTTCACATGCACAGGCCAGCTCGTACAACCTGCAAAATATGTTCAGTGTTGCGAAGAGATAGAGTAGGCAACTGCTTTGTAACCTCAAGCCCTCTTTTTCTCCTTCTGCTCCCACCTCCTTGTGGTGTAGCTGGTTTATTTTACTTGTTTGGTTTTTCTTACTTTATTACAATTTTCTTTGTGATTAGGGCTTAGTACCATTTTGATTTTGACACAGGCAACTATATTAAATTTTGAGGTCAAGATGTTAAAATATTTTTCTTTATCTGTTGATTGGGGTGTGTGTGTGTGTGTAGATTTTGTATTGTTCCCTAAAATACTTCATAGCTTTCTGTTACCTGATAGGAAGGGTCAGCATTTGGGTAAATGTTTCTCTTAGAGGAAATAAACCTACCAAAAGTGGTGGTCATTTGATCTTAATGTATTTTCAGATGAGTTCACATGAAATATAATACCTAGACCACTTATTAAATTAAAAAAATAGTACCACATATTTTTGACTACAGTCATTTGATAAAAGCTTTGGTAATTCTCCAGTTTCCTTCTCCACTTTGGGCATTGTGTGGGGCTAACACTCTGTTCTTTGAACAAGTTTGTTTTTTGTTATTACCATAAAGATCATATATACTTTTAATTTCAGGGGTATGATTGACATATAACATTATATTAGTTTAAGGTATACAATATAATGATTGGATGTTTGATCCATACAGTAAGTCTAATTACATCCATCACCATACACAGTTAAAATTTTTTTCTTGTCATAGAGGCTTTTAAAATTTACTCTCAGCAACTTTCAAATATGCAGTACAGAATTATTGACTATAGTAACCATTGCTGTCTGTTCAGTATATCCCCAGGACTATTTTTATAACTGGAAGTTTGTACCTTTTAACCACTTTTACCCATTTTATCCACTCACCACTTCTTTCCCACCCTCTGGTTGGGAAATGACCAGTCTGTTCTCTGTATCTGTGAGCTTCTGGTTTTTTATTAGTTTTGGTTTTTAGATTCCACATATAAGTGATACCATCTGATACTTGTCTTTCTCTGTCTGGTATTTCATTTAGCATAATGTCCTCAGAGTCCATCCATGTTGTTGCAAATGGCAAGGTTTCCTTCCTTTTTATGGCTGAATAGTATTCCTGTGTGTGTGTGTGTGTGTGTGTGTGTGTGTGTGTGTGTGTGTTTGTGCATCGAGCAGTGGATACTCAGGTTGTTTCTATATCTTGGCTGTTGTCAACAATACTGCAATGAATATGGGGGTGCAGATATCTTTTTGAATTAGTGTTTTTGCTTTCTTTGGATAGATGTCCACTAGTGGAATTGCTGGGTCATAGTTTTCTTTTTAATTTAAAAACCTCCATACTGTTTGCTATAGTGGCTGTACCAGTTTATTTTATATTTCCACCAACAGTGCACGAGGGTTCCGTTTTCTTTCCATGTCCTTGCCAACACTTGTTATTTGTTGTCTTTGATAACAGCCATTCTAACAGGTGTGAGATGATAACCTACAGTGGTTTTGATTTCATTTCCCTGATGATTACCGATGTTGAGCATCTTTTTACGGACCTGTTGGCTATTTGCGTGTCATCTTTGGAAAAATGTCTATTCACATCCTCTGCCCGGTTTTTAATTGGACTGTTTGGTGTGGTTTTTTTTGTTTTGTTTTTTGTTTTTGCTATTGAGTTATATGAGTTCTCTCTCTCTGTAAATTGGATATTAACCCCTTATCACATATATGATTTGCAAATATTTTGTCCCATTCGGTGGATTGCCATTTCATTTTGTTCATGATTTCCTTTGCTGTGCAGAACTGTTTGATGTAGTGTTAAAGACCATAAAAATGTAATTCTCAGCATTTTCTTGATCAGAATGGAAAATATTTAAAATGATTGTCATTAGTGGTAAATTATAACTCTTAAGGAGATGCCAGAGCTTGCTCTTAACTGTTTCTCTCCTTCCCCAGCCTCTTTGAAAGAGGAGTGGTAATATGAGGCAAGGGCAGTCAATTTCATAGATAGTGGTTCTCAAAGTGTGGTCTGAGGACCTCTGGGGTCTCCCAAGACCCTTTCAGGGAGGTTGTTGTAAGGGCAACACTATTTTCACAACAGTATTTAGATAGTATTTACTTTTTTACGAATTTACTTTTTTGACATTTTCACTGATGGCACAAAAACAGTGGTAGGTAAAACTGCTGGCACTTTAACACAGATCACTAGTTACTTTTATTCTTCACCACCACGCACTCAGTTAAAAAAAAAAAAAAAGCCAGTTTTTGATTTGTTCATTTATCTTCTAAACGTTTTTCTAACTTTTTAGGTTGGAGCTATTGTGGAAGTGAAGAATCTTGATGGTGCATATCAGGAAGCTGTTATCAATAAATTAACAGACGCAAGTTGGTACACTGTAGGTAAGGGAATAAATCTTTTAAAAATGTATTTTCAGAGGTAATACAAATAAAGCAAAATTTCCTTGATTTAGTTCCTCCCGTAATACTAAAGATATTATTACTGGTAATTTTTTAATCTTTCCAGGTCTTTAAAATGTTTATTTCATAAATATGTGCATAAAGTATAATTTGAAATTAGCGTATATATTATAAAGTTGAATTTGTAGCTTTTTTCACTTCAAAGTATATCGTTATATCTCTTCAAGAGATATATCTCTTCAAGAGGTGTATCTTTTCAAGAGAAACTTTTTTTCTATCTTAACCATTTTTAAATGTATATTTCAGTAGTAAGTATATTCATGTTGTGCAACAGAGAAATTTCTTTTAATTATAGTAGTATGTTTCATAATATTTGATGTGCCATAAGTTTTTTTTATTAAATTTTTTCCAACAATTATTTTTTGAGAGACAGAGTGTGAGCAGGGGAGGGGCAGAGAGAGAGAGGGAGACACAGAATCCGAGGCAGGCTCCAGGCTCTGAGCTGTTAGCACAGAGCCCGATGTGGGGCTCGAGCCCACCAACCATGAGATCATAGATCATGCCTGAGCCGAAGTTGGACCCGATGAGCCACCCAGGCGTCCCTTCTTTTTTTTTTTTTTTAATTTTGTTTACTTTCAACTCATGATGTTGCCAGTGTTCTTGCTATTAAAATAAGTGGTGGATTGAATGTCTCCTGAATACACGTTATTCCTGTTTTTCCCTAGTATATGTATATATTGAGAAGTAGACACAGAGTGAAGTGAAATGAATGTACTTTTAAAATTTAGTAGGTAATGGAAACCACCTTCCTGGAAGACTGTTCATTTACCCTTCCATGGACAGTGTGTGAGTGCACTTCTTTTCCCAGCCCTTGTAAAATTTGATGTCGGTAATCTATAAAATTTTTGCCCATCTGGATACAAAGCAGTATCTCAGTTTTGTTTTAATATGCCCCTCCCATGATTACTAGTGAGACTGAACATTTTTTCATATATTTATTGAAAGGAACATCATTTCATTTGTATTTTCTCTCTTTTGAATTGCATGTTATAGTGCCTTTCCAGTTTCCCCCTTTTCCTGTTGGGATGGTTATCTTTTTCTTATTTATAGGATATGAGATCTTTATATATTCTGAATATTATTATCCCTTGGTTCCTTTAGTTGCAAGTATTTTTCTCCTATTGCTTTACTTTTTTTCTCTGCTATCAATTTTCATAGTGTTAGTTTTCCTCTGATCACCTTTTCCTTTGTAGTTTTACTTGTTGAATCTTGTTTAAAAGGGCTTCCTTCCGTCAGTGTTAATAAATTTATTTTCCAGTGTATTCTTCAATTTATAGTTTTATTTTTGGTTTGCAAATAGCTTTTTATTTCTCCTGCAGTTCAGTTTTTTGAACATTTTGAAATGTCAGACTTCCCCTACCTGCCAAATCAATAGCCAAATATCCTGACATTATTTATTGAATGGGAATAATTCATATTCTTTAATGACCTCATGGATGAAAATAGACACCTAGTTAAAATGTCTTTGATGATGTCAGAATTTCATGGAGCTTTGAAATAGTATAGATGAGTTTTGTTTATGTTTTTGTGGGATGAGAAAAAAAACTTAGGGGAGATTTTAATTTGAGATGAGAAAATTGACTTTATGTAGGTTACAAGACTGTGAGCAATTCTGGGAAGTAAGTTTGGTGGTAATTACGTATGGTCGTCAGTCTCATAAATGTGCACCGTTTAAAAAACATACTAAAAGTTATTTATCCAGTCTCACAAAGTCTCATTTAATATATAAGAACCAGTTTTGTCACTTAGGCAAAAAGTGCTGTTTCTAATAAAATCAAAGCTTAGTAACTTTATTTGGAGTAGGGTTATTTTTTCCCCCATAATTGGTGAGGAATGTCAGCATATGCTAAAATTATAAAATATATGTATATTTTGTGTATCTGTGAACTTACAGTAAATTCTCTGGGACATTTTAGTACTTTAAGTAGTTTTCAGTGGGGAGCAGATTTGTCACCCAAGGAACCTTTGGCAGTGTCTTTAGCAGGAAACATTTTTGGTTGTCACAACTGGGAAGCCACTAGTGGCATCTAGTGGCTAGAGGCCAGGGATGCTGCTAAGTGGCCTGTAGTGCTCAGAATAGCCTCTCATGACAAAGAATTAATCTGCCCCAAAATATCAGTAGTACTCAGGTTTAGAAACCCTGCTTTAAATAATAAAAACAATAATTTTTTTAGGCGCAGTCTGAATACACAAATTTGTACTTGTTCTGGTTTTTGTTCTTGTTTTTTGGATGTCTGTATTTACCAGCCGGAAAACTTGCCTTTCCTTTACAATATTGAGATGGGTTAATTAGCATTTAAATAGTTTCTTCCTAAAATGCTAGCTTCTTATTTTCATGTGGTGTTTTCTGGGTCAGGAAATGTGTTCATTTCAGCTATATTGTTTCTTTATCACTAGAAATTGGAAAAGATACTTTAGAATTTAACGTTGTCATTTAGTAAACCTAAAATGTGAGCTACATTTTTAAGTGTAATCTTCTTAAACAATCGTTCTGTTTGCCCTCAGAAAATTAAACGATAGTTTATATCATCTTGTTAACCTTTGAAAAAATCCTTCAGTAGTTTCCAATTTTACCTCCTCATAGTTTTTGATGATGGAGATGAGAAGACACTGAGACGGTCTTCCCTGTGCCTGAAGGGAGAGAGGCATTTTGCTGAAAGTGAAGTAAGTAGTAATTTAACGAGTGACTGTATCTTAATACTTTGTATTAGGGAGAGCATATTTTTCTTTCTCAAGCAACTGACTCGTTAATCGGGAAAATTCATTAATACATCTTACCATTATCATGTAATCTGTGAATCCTGTTTGAGTACTAGGTGATACTTTTTTTTTTTTTTTTTTTTTTTTTGGTGTAAGAATATTTTAGCATTTGTCCACAAAGAAAATGCAGTGAGCTTGCTTAACTGTTATCTTTAGGTAACTTTTATGTAGACTCTAATTTGTAAATAATTGTAAAAAACAGATGTCTGATTTTTTTTTTTTTAATGTTTGTTTATTTTTGAGAGAGAGAGAGAAAGCAAGAGAGAGAAAGTGAGCAGGGGAGGGGCAGAGAGAGGGAGAAAATCCCAAGCAGGCTTGTCAGTGCACAGCCCGACATGGGGCTTGATTTCATGAACTGTGAGATCATGTCTTGAGCTGAAATCAAGAGTTGGATGCTTAACCAACTGAGCCACCCGAGTGCCCCATAAATGTCTGATTAATAATCCACTGGAACCCCATCATCATTAAAGGAGTAGAAACTATAAGCAATTCCTTACTACTACTAGCTGACATTCTTATAGCCTGTCCTCAAAGAGGCCTTGCCTGACTGACCTTTCTGAAATAGTGCCTTCCATTCCTCTTAATCTTTTTAGGTTGATTTAGTTTTCTTTATATAGCACGTGTCATTCTCTGACATCAGAATATGTATATGTGCTTAGTTAATTGTTCATTGTCTGCCTTCCTCACTAGAATGTGTCACAAGGGCACGTTTTTTAACGTTTATTTATTTTTGAGACAGAGAGAGACAGAGCATGAACAGGGGAGGGGCAGAGAGAGAGAGAGGGAGACACAGAATCCGAAACAGGCTCCAGGCTCTGAGCTGTCAGCACAGAGCCTGACGCGGGGCTCGAACTCATGGACCGTGAGATCGTGACCTGGCTGAAGTGGGACGCTTAACCGACTGCGCCACCCAGGCGCCCCTAGGGCACGTTTTTTAATGTGTCTTCTTCACCACTTGTTCCCAGTTCCTAGAACAGTGCCTGGCATAGTGTAGGAACTGAAATAAGTCGTAGTTGGATGAATAAATGAAGTGCTTATATTTGCCAGGGACTTGGCTCACTGCTTTTTCTTTTTCTTTTTTTTATTTTTTTTTAATGTTTATTTATTTTTGAGACAGAGAGAGACAGAGCGTGAACAGGAGAGGGTCAGAGAGAGAGAGGGAAACACAGAAACCGAAGCAGGCTCCAGGCTCTGAGCTGTCAGCACAGAGCCCGACGCAGGGCTCGAACTCATGGACCGTGAGATCATGACCTGAGATGAAGTCGGACGCTCAACCGACTGAGCCACGCAGGCGCCCCTGCTCACTGCTTTATGTACATCATCACATTAACAACGTTATGAAGTAGATAGCATTATTATCTGCAATTTACAGATGGTGAAACTGATGGTCAGAGCTGGTTCTCAAACCAGTATTTTCTAGTACCAAAGCCATGTTCTAGAATTGAAGGGTGTTAAGTTATTGAGAATGGAGGGAGGGTTCACAAAGTTCTGTAAGTTACTAGCTTGTAATCCAGAATTTTAAAAAGGCGTATGGTTGAAGTATTCTATTTTCTAGTCTAGTCTATAAATATTAATTAATGCATAGTGTGATCAAACCATCATTTCCTTTTTTCTTGTCACTATTTAGAACAGTGTTTCTTTGGGATTATATTATTTTGTTTGTTTTGAGAGAGAGAGGGAGGGAGGGGTAGAGAGAGAGGGGGAGAGAAAGAGAGAGAGAGAGAGAGAGAATATCCTAAACAGGCTCTGCACATCATCACAGAGCCTGACAGTTGGGCTCAATCTCATGAACCGTGAGATCATGGCCTGAGCCGAAATCAAGAGCCAGATGCTTAACCGACTGAGCCACCCAAGTTGCCCCTCTTTGGGAACTTATTAATATTATTTATTAAACTATTAGACTTTTTTTGTATTCTCTTGTTTTGAAAATATTTTCTTCTCTTTTTAATAATTGAATTCTTATTCCAATTCCGAATTTGGGACAGGTTCTGTATATTACGATTCCAGCCTGTTTTTCCTATTGTACCATTTCTCTGTCCTTCCTTTTTCTTTTTTCTTTTTGTTTTGTTTCGTTTCTCTTTCTGTTTCAGTTTTCATTTCGTTTCTCTTTTCTTTCTCTTTCAATTTTCTTTTTCTTTTCACTTTTAAGTACTCTCTCTACACCCATAGTGGCTGGAACTCACAACTCCAAGATGAATTAAGAGTTGTGTGTTCCACCAACTGAGCCACCCAAGTGCCTCATTTCTCCATTTCCCTGTCCTTCTGTCTTATAAGACTACTTGGTATTTTCAGAATTTGGTTCAAATTCATTTCTTGGTTTCTGCTGAGCACTGCTCCTCTTAGTATTCCTCCATGATGTCTTCCATGACAAATTTCTAACCAAATTTGATCCCTCTATCGTTTGATCCTTCAGCACTTCTCTTACTCTTATTTGATTTTTTTTAAATTACTTTTCTTATTTTCCCTGTGAGATTTTAAGCTGTTTGAGTTAATAGCCATGTTTTTGTCATTTTGATGGCTTTTCTTTTCCCAGGAGAGTTTTCTACACAAAAACCTTCAGGAAATATTTGTTGAATTAATTGTGAAGGTTCAAATACAGGAAAAAAACTTTAGAATTTGCAGTGAATTTGGCTTCTTACACAGACTGATGAAGTAACAGAATTCTTTATAAGTTTATATAGTTTTGTTTTGTTTTTTTTTAAGTTTTATTTATGTAAGTAATCTCTGCACCCAACCTGGGGCTTGAACTTATGACCGCAAGATCAAGAGTCTCACCCTCTTCTGACCAAGCCAGCCAGGAACCCGAAGTTCATGTAATTCTTAGAAATAATTTCATTTCCCTTAGAACGTGTGTACAGGTATAGTAGGTCGGTGAATATGGGGGCTTGAAGACTTGACTTTTCATCTGCTAAGTGAAGGCATGTGCCTTATTTTTTTTTAATTCAGAGAAATATCTAAAATATTTTGTTTTTGTCAGGAGAATTTTATAGTTCATAAGACAGTTATAGTGTAAAGGCTGAAGCAACATGAGCAAGTAGCTCAGTGTATCCTTCTTACCTTCTAGGAGGATCACTTTTACCATGTGTGTCCAAATGTGTTAGATTTCATATTTTGCTGGCGGGTACTTGGAATATTGGTGTACTGTCCCTTACTATTGTCCTAAGCCAGGTGCTATGTTCGGTACTAGAGACAAGCATAAGCCAAGTAGCCCTGGAATTTATCCTGAGAGTAGTTTACCGTCTGTTGGAGGAGAAAAAGCATTAATCAATCAGATATTTTAAAATTATGAATGTATTGAGTTCTGTGGTAACATGGCCAGGAATGTATTTAATATGCCATCTATATATTCTTTCCCTTAATTTGTTATTTTTGATATTCTCAAAAAAGCATCTTTAATTTTTTGAAAGATTCTTCAGGGCATTGTTATTGGTAATAACTTTGGCCTTTGAGCAAAAAGCCATATCATACTGGCAGTATGGGGGCTCAGTAGTTCCATTAATAAGCTACATACTTAAATGAAGATTTAAATTCGAGATTTCCATGATAGGAGATCACAATAGCACTTCAGTCCTCTGAATTCCAACACTAAAATCGCTGGTTCTACCATAACCACCTTAGTGAGGATGTTGCCCATTGCCTGAGTGTTTGGGCATTTCTGGAGGACATTCCTAATTTGAGTCTGTCATTCAGAAGTAGTTTCATCAGCTGGTATTCTCTGTGCATTTACTACATGCAGGTGAAAACTAAAGAAAAGTGAGAGAAAATCTCAGCTCCATATTTCCTGCAGCCCAGTTAGGTAACGGATATAGGAATGTTTCCCCCAGGCCTGTGAAATTTTCTTTTAGCCTTCAATATGGCCGGGGTCTCTGCTCATTACTTTTTAGGCTTAGACAAGACAGATTCTACCCTCACCTCAGTCTTTTCTGTCACTTGAATTAGATGTGCTTCTATTTCCCTGGACATGATTGGAGGCCAGGGACAGAGATACTGCTTCTTACTGTTCTAAGTATTACATAGGGAGGGAAATCAGAAATCCTGGGTATTTTCTTTCCTGTAACTAGTGACTAGCAGATGCTTGAAATAGAAATCACAGTACTGAATAGAAATCTTTGCTTTCAGGAGAGCAACTTCAGTTGTAGGGGAGTAAGGTGAGAAAGTGAACCCAGATTAATTTATTTTCTGTTTACCAAATATAGTGCTTTGAAATTTTTGCCCATGGGAAGCATAGTTAGGAATTAATGACAAGTGGCTTCTAAAGAGTTTTTATTTGGCAGATTATTGTATTTGGACCAACTTTGCCTCCAAATATTTTTTAAGTGCCCAATTTAAACAAACTAAATTTGTAGGATTAGGTTTTATGCCCTATAAACCTATCTTTTGAAGGAATTATTTTTCATGTTTTATGGATAGTACCTTTTACTGTTGTTGGACACCTGGTTATATGTATCTCAAATACATTTACTTAAGTTAAAACACCATAGATTACTAGTATGCTTGCCCCTTTCACATTTTAGTTCATCATCGTTTTGACAAAATTACCTGTTTTAAAAATAAAAATTAAAAATTTCCTTTTGAATATTAACGTTAGTTTGTATTTAGCTATCTGATCTTAAAAAAAAAATCTAAGTTGGTGTATACCCTTTCATGTAACACCCTGGTTTATTACTTTGAGAACTTCCTTTAAAAAATTTTTTTTTCAACGTTTTTTATTTATTTTTGGGATAGAGAGAGACAGAGCATGAACGGGGGAGGGGCAGAGAGAGAGGGAGACACAGAATCGGAAACAGGCTCCAGGCTCCGAGCCATCAGCCCAGAGCCTGACGCGGGGCTCGAACTCACGGACCGCGAGATCGTGACCTGGCTGAAGTCGGACGCTCAACCGACTGCGCCACCCAGGCGCCCTGAGAACTTTCTATCCTAAGTACTTACTCACCCTTCTGTCCATCCTGACAGTTTTTCTGGGATCTTTAGTTCCCCTGGCATTCATGACATTATCTGTAACAGCAGAGCGTCTACTGGAGTGATGAAAGGAATAGCACTTGTGTGAAAGATCTTAAAAATGCAGAGAAAGTAGGAATATTATCAAAACTGATACTCAGAATGAAGTTAGTTGGGATAGTGTCTTTAGATCAATACCTTAACTTTTTAGATACAGAAACCTTTTCAGGAAATGATGGCAAGAAAAATTTAAGAAATACTAGATACTGAGAAATGAAAGGAATCATTCCAAAATCCCTTTTTTCTTCATTCTGCTTTTAATCAATAACCAGTTCCTCACCTGGAAATCGTTGTTTCAGAATGGGATGAGGGACAAAGGTTTGACATGAACTGTCAGTTGACAAGAAGAAATGTTTTCTTATTGATCACTGTCTTCATACCAAGCACTGTATTGGATGTTGCAGATTAAAAAGGAAGGGGAAATTAAATGTAGAAAAGCTAAGTTTTACATTTCTTTTCTTTTCTTTTTTTTTTTTTTTTAATGTTTATTTATTTTTGAGAGAGACAGACAATGCAAGTGGGTTAGGGGCAGAGAGAGAGGAAGACAGAATCCGAAGCAGGCTCCAGTCTCCGAGCTGTCAGCACAGAGCCTGATACGGGGCTCAAACTCACGAGCTGTGAGATCATGACCTGAGCCAAAGTGGGTCGTTCAACTGACTGAGCCACCCAGGTGCCCCTACGTTTTCTTTTTTTTTTTAAAAAAAGGTTTATTGTAGAAAATGTTTGCAAAGTAGTAATACAGCCTATCTAAAGCCGTTCTCCAAGCAATTGATGCGTTTTTTGGGATGATTTTGTTACTTACAAGAATTCTATGTTATGGATTATGATTTCCTTTGAACAAAGAGAAATTTGAGTAGCAGTTGGTCCCAGTTTAGGTGTTAGGTCCTTACATGTAGGTTTTTATCTCTGAAATCTATTTTCTAGTGTCTGGTTTGTATTTTAATCATTCTTAGAAGTCTGTCAGCCTTCAAATAGATAACGAAACCATGTGGAAAGAAGAATAAATTTCTTTTCACTTTTTCTTTTTTGCTTTTTTCCAGCAGTGGGCTCATTCATCTTGATTCTAATATCTTTGAAATGACAGTTTCAATCTTTAGGAAAGTTGTATTTTAGTCTTCCTTGGGGGCAGTTTTTAATCTTAAAATCTAAGCATATTAAACTGATTTGGTTTAAAAAGGATAAAGAACTTGCAACGTAATAACTGTGCTGGGTTTATGTTCTTACCCACAGACATTAGACCAGCTCCCACTCACCAACCCTGAACATTTTGGCACTCCAGTCATAGGAAAGAAAACAAATAGAGGAAGAAGATCTAATCATATGTAAGTCCATTTTCATAACTGTTAGTTGAACCTGAATTCATTTCTCCTTCTAGTATTGTTTTATAGTTATTAATTTTAAATTGTAATTTGCAAAATGCTAACTGGATCTAATAGTAATTTCAGACTCCTTAGCACGGGTGTTTGAGATTCTCCGTGCTCAGCCAGCCTTAACAGGTGTATATCTGCCTGCCATTTCTCCCTACATGTATCTTGATGCTATGGTCAGTATTCGCTGAATACAGCCTTTGTTTTCCTGATATCATGTTTTTATTCATGCTCTTTTTTTCTTTCTTAGATGCCACCCTTTCATGTCATTGACTCACACATTCAGTCCTCCAACAGAAATGCTCCCACCTTTATGTGAACTTTTTGTGTCTCCCTGCTCTTTCCTTGAAAACAGATGTGTTTTCTTTTCTCTGAACCCTCTGAATTCTGTGCATTTATCTCATGTCAAAGGTAGTATTTCACCTGTTGTTGTTATTGTAGTATTTGTTTTCTCTTCCTAATAATCTCCTTGACAGAAACCATCACTTATTTTTATGTCTTGCAGTTGTGACATATATTCTACCTAACAAATTACTTTTAATGGGACGTGCTTAGGCTCCAAAGGCTCTACATTAAAAAGGATCACAGGATCAAAGGGGTCATCAGAGATAAAGAAACAATCTTCAAACAGTTGCCAAAAGAAAAATAATTTATTGCAAAGGACTGAGAAGCAGAATGGCATCAGACTTCTCCATATTAACACTAGATGCTGGTAGTCAGTAGAAGGCAGAATGGAGGAATTGAAGTCTCTATTAAAAAGGAGGACTTGATTACCTGATATAATGAAACACTGGGAGGAAATTAAAGATATCATCTTAACAAATAGAGAACAAATAGCGAAGGCATTAAGTAACTCCCCCTGGAAATTATCTAAGAAAGGAAAACAATATAGGATGGAGGGTGAGGAGGTGTCTTAAACATAAAAGTTGAGTCCTAGTAACAATAGGAAGTCAGAATAATGTCTAAAATGTATAATACCAGTATAAGAATATTCTTTAGAGATAAGGCAGTAACTCTCAAAGAAATAACTAAAATAGTTAAAAACATAGTTGCCTCCACAGGAGCAGGAGAAGAAAATTGAAGGGATGGGTTTTTAATTTACTCTGTTGGAGGTTGTTTCAAAAACAATTTTGAACATTTTACTTGGATAAAATTAACAAATTTTTAATGAGTCTAAGCCCAAATATTTTCAGAGTAGCTGTTAAAAATAAATAGTGAGTTGGATTATGAAATTTTTAGTGTAAGTGAATGCTTTCATTCAGTATTTTGAGTTAGGTATTAAATCTAATTGTGGCCGAGCTTTTGAGACAGGACTGGGGTAAGCACTGTGTCTCATGTTACTTTCAGCCTTACAGAAAACTCCTGAAGATAGGTCTTGCTTTTACCCATACTAAAAACTGGGGAAATTGCTTTCATACACAATAAGTAATCCAAAGAACACAGGAAGGAAAGGACCAGGACTTGAACTCACCCATGTTCCATGGACCTTTACCCATTCACTGATTGACTCTTACTTAGATAGAGTAGTACTTCAGTTACTTTCCAAGTTAGTTTTAACAGTAAATAAATAGTGTCTCATTGAGGGAGAAAATGGAAAGACTGATACTTGCGTTGAAAAAATATTTGATAATAGTACTTTCCTACTGTACTTGTGATTCAGGCCATGCTTTTTTTTTTTTTTTTTTCCCCCTTAACTCTGATACTTTAAGAAAATGTTTTTCTTAATTACTAAGTGAATAATTTCTCTCACTTGTGATTTAGCTTGCTGATGACTTAATTATTTTTAGGGTACTCAGGGTGTAACTCTTATTTACTCTTGTGCGTATGACGTTTAAAATTTGAAAAATTCTATCCAGGAAGAAAAATAAGTGAAAAATGTATGATGACATTATTCACATGAAAGAGTCCTTTTGTGATTATTTGATGTTACTGTGATCTAATAATGTTATCACTTTTTTTGAGGGCTGTTAACATTGCCATAAAATATTCACTGAAGCGCTTATAAGATAAATCTTTTGATGTCTGTTTGAAAATTAATGACTTCAATTGTATATTAAAAGTTTTTATCTACCATTGCTCATTAGTCTTCCCATAGTTTAGTAGTCAACTTCTAATTATGCATCATGATGTCGGAACAGTGAGATGGGGTGTATTTAATGTAAAATTATTTCATTAGTGAAGATTTCTACTTCTCTAGCTTTTGAGAGTGGTAGTGTTGCCCAGTTGTTACGAGTGTGAACTGTGGAGTCGGTGACCTGGGTGTGAATAACTGTTTCTGCCACTTCCTTGCTGTATAACCTTGGGCATTTTACTTGGTCTTTTCATGCCTCAATTTTCTCATCTGTAAAATTGAGATATTACCTATCTTTCAGAGTTGTTGCAAAGATTAAATGAATTCTTAAAGTGTTTATATAGGAAGCACTATGTAAATACTAGATACATCATGAATTGAATGAAAAAATTTTCATGAACTATTGATATGTAACATGAGTTCATTCATAAAATGTGTCTATATGTGAGTTTATAAAAATTCTGCCTACTTATTGTTTATGTCTAATAGGTAGAACTGTTTTGGGGTATATTTGAATTATTTATTTTTTTTATATTGCTTTTTAATTTTTTAATTTATTTTTGAGAGAGAAAGAGACAGAGCATGAGCAGGGGAGGGGCAGAGAAAGACAGAAACGTAGAATCCGAAGCAGGCTCTGGGTTCCACGCCTTCAGCACAGAGCCTGACGCAGGGCTCGAATTTATGAACCACAAGTTCTTGACCTGAGCCGAAGTCAGCTGCTTAACTAACTGAGCCACTCAGTCACCCCTACATTTGAATTTTTTGAAACATTTCTGTATTATATTATATTATATTATATTATATTATATTATATTATATTATATTATATTATATATTGCAGGAAAAACTGTTTTTGTATCTATCAAAAATTCTTTTTAAACTTTGAAAAAGATGGCATCTAATATTTAGACATGTTTTACCTTTCTTCAACTGTGATCTAGATGTATAAAAATAAATTTAAAGATCGTTTATAGAATATCACCTAGAGTGATCTACAAAAGTGGCCCAAAATTATGATGTATTAAAAAATCTATTAGCTGAGGTCTCCCTTTCTTGAAGATGAGACTAAAGCATGCAGTTGTCACTGAGCAAGTTGATCTTTGCTTTTTAAAGACTCCAGCAAATATCTAAGTAAGTGATTTTCCTGTTGTGAATAATGAAAGATTTGCTATTGGGATTATATTACGTACGTGCAATGTATGGCAGACCGAAGGTTGAGAATTAACTTGTAGGGAATGACGCCCTGCTCATCCGTCACCTTGTTTGGCTTACTGTCCCTTCCTGCTCGCTATTGTGGTCATTCTCATGGCCAAAGCACGTAATGTTCTTGTTTATTAGCACCTTATGCCGTAGTATGTAGGCGCTACAGGCAAGTACCACAGTTGGAAATTCCCTTCTTCTTAATTATACTTCCTCAAAGTTCTTTCTCCCCTTTCTGAGTGATTTTCTACAACAGAGTCTTGGACTCGGACCTTAAGGTCATTTATCTGACCTTCATTTCTGCTTCCATTACTCAACTAAAAAAGTCTTCACTTTTGGTTCCCTGATTGTCATTTAAAATGTAATTTTGTACAGGGGCACCTGGGTGGCTTAGTCGGTTAAGCATCCGACTTCAGCTCAGGTCATGATCTCACGGTCTGTGAATTTGAGCCCCACATCGGGCTCTGTGCTGACAGCTCGGAACCTGGAGCCCGTTTCAGATTCTGTGTCTCCCTCTTTCTCTCTCCTCCCCTGCTCATGCTCTGTCTCTCTCTTCTCAAAAATAAATAAACGTTAAAAAAATTTTTTTTAATAAAAATAAAAAATAAATAAAATGTTATTTTATACAAAGATAAATGAAGTTATCTCTTCCCAGGATTCCCCAGACTCCATTGTTGCATAGTATACCACTACCTTTATTTTCTTTTAACAACTGTTAATCCACATACCAGTAAATCAGCCTCCAGCTCTTCCAAAAATTGATGATTTTTGACACCTTCCTTCAGATGAATTTTATGTATCTTCTACCTTTAGTTAATTCTAATGTATTTAAGTATTTTCTTAAGATTATTATTCTCTAGTTTTTTAAAGCAAGTTGAAAATTTCCCTTAATTTAGCCATTGTATACAGGTATTTTGTTTGATTCTGCCTAAACAATACAATGCCTGAAATTATAGAAAAATCGGTGTATCCTCACCCCCTCAAAGTGTTTTCCAGTAATGAGGCAAAAGTATATATGCAGCTGCTACAGTAGGAAATCAGTCTGCTTGCCATTTTTTTTTCCTGTTCAGAACAAGAATAAAGCATAATAAGGCCCATAATGATTCTTGATAGCAATTATTTATGGGCACAGATTTTACTCTCTGACAGCGCTAAAGTTTACCCAATAAACTAGTGATTTGTAACTGACATTTACAGGTCTGCAGATCTTTAAAAATTTTTTTTTATTGCAATGCATTTAACATATCACAATTCACCCTTGAAAAGTGTACAGTGTGCCTTGTTTTTTAGTGTATTCACAGACTGTGCAACCAGTACCACTGTCGAATTCTGGAAGACTTTTTAATTATTTGCTGTTTTATTTTGATATGACAATTTGATTCTGGTTTCCTTCTTGATAAAACTTAGGGGAAAACAGCTTTTTAATTTAGTGTGCAAAATTTGAAACTGAGTTACTTGCCTGAAATAATAAGGAGCATTGAAGTCAGAATTACATTTCCAAATTGAGCCTCTGAAGTTCCTAGCTGAGTTTTCTGCTTGTGTTTCATCATTTGCTGTTCTTTGGCACATGTCTTGTCTTAAGTTCTTCTTACTTGATTCACAATTAATGGTGAAAATTAATTTATAATTGTAATTCTTACAGTTAATTGTGATCAGCTTTAAGTAATTAGCTGTTGGTCTGTGCTTGTAAACATTTCTGTGTAATTAGCTTTGTTTCCAGTGGCATCATCAGATGTTATTTCACAAAGACAGTACAGTATTTTGTTCTGGCTCAAGTAAACAAATACTTTCTTACTACCAAAGAAGCAACAACGTCAAAGGGGAATAAAAACCAGGCAGGTTCTCTGCTTGCTCTGTATTTGCTCCCTTAAAATACTTTTGATGCTCATTTATTTTTGTTCCATCAGTTCATTGAGTGCTTGTCTTGTGTAAATTATTTCCTGACCAAACTCCTGTAAGAGGAGAAGTTAAAGGGGTCCTAGGTGCATATAATGGTGTGGTTTACACTGGTTGTGTACGGTATGACACTTGTTTACATTTTGTGATTTCAGGAGAAATAAAATTAGATATACCATAGTAGAGAGAAAGAAATCTATTCAGTTCCATTTATTTAGTCAGCAAATATGTATTGAATATCTATGCTTGTGCCAAGCACTGTTCAGGTACTTGGAATATATCAGTGAATAAACAGGCATTGATAAGATGTCTGCCCTGAGGCTTATATTCTCTCATACGGGGGAGATGGGTCAGAAGGAGAAAACGTATGAACGAATTAAGCAGATTATATAGCATGATAGATTTTTCAGTGCTGTGGGAAAACAATAAAAGGAGAGGTTGGGACGGGCAGATTCTAAATTTGAATGGGACAGTCACGGTAACCTCATTGAGATGACATTTGAACAGAGACTTAGAAGAGTTGAGTGTTTCCAAATGTCTGGGGAATAGAGCATTCCAGGCTCTGTTTGACTGCAAAGGGGGAGTAGGAAAATGAGGTGCTAGTAACTGGTGGAGAAAGTGAGGTCAGGGGATTTTTCTTTTTAAAATGTTTGTTAATTTATTTATTGTTGAGAGAGAGAGAGAGAGAGAGAGAGAGCAAGCACAAGTGGGGGAGGGACAAAGAGAGGGGGAGACAATCCCAAGCAGGCTCCAGACTCTGAGCTCCGAGATGTTAGTGCAGAGCCCAGCTGGGGACTGAGACCCACGAGCTGTGAGATCATGACCTGAGCCCAAGTCTGCTGCTTAACCAACTGAGCCACCAAGGTGCCGCAGGGGATTTTTTTTTTTTTTTAAGTGGGAGAAATAAAGCACGTTAGTGGAAATAAGGGTATGCTGATAGGACTCAATATAGCAGAGGCAGAAAAATTGACAGGAGAGGGAAACAAGCATTGTGGGAACAAAGTCTTCATTTGGGGAGTCGAGGGGAAGAAATCTAGTCCATGAATGGGAAATGGTTTTAGAGTGGAACTTGGACATTTAGTATGTAAAGCGGATAGGTATTTTATGTAGGCAGCCCTTTTATATATATATACATATATATGTATATATATGTAACTTTCTCATGTCTGAAGCCTTCATGCTTGTTAAGTCTTAAGAAACAAATGAGAATTTTCATAAAGATGCAGATGACTTTGTTAGTCAAATAAAGCCCGGTTTTCTCTCTCTGTTTTACAGATGTGATCTATGTTATCTGTGATACTGGGACTTTCTGTCTTGCTAATGATAATGACTTAAAGGGTGTCTATTAAATCCTAGCTGAATAAGTTTTTTATAACTGCTTTGAAAAAGCAGTGATTATGGTTTTAAGGTTGGTTGTGTTCTACAGCCACTAGAAAGTGGAGAGAGAAAAGTCATTGCCCTTGAGAAACACTTGTAATCAAGTAGAACTCAGACTTGGGAAGTCTGTCATGACTGCCGGAAGCTGTGTGTCTATTTTTAAGGTTTTGTGCTTTGCTAATACCAAGCTGTATTGGTTTTTCCTACCTTCTGTTACTTTCTGAGTAGCAGTTAAATTACTATAAGTGCCATTTGAAGTATCCTGGTTCTCAGCAGCAAACTTGGAAAATTTGCTTTGTTTCTGCCAGGAGAAAAGTTTTAAGTTACTTGATCATTGAAATCAAATAGTGATATTTCCCATATTGTTCTAAAATGTTTAATCTTATTACAATAGTTTTTTTGGGGTTTTTTAAAAATATTTACGTTGAAGTGTATAAATATAAAGGAGTGACATTTATATCTCCATCCCTTTGGAAAGGCATCGAGACAAATTTAGAATATATTAGATTTATGCCAATCAACCAAATAGATAAATCATGTTTAAGGTTTTAAAATGATTTTTCAGCTTACATTTTTTGTCCGTGAACTTGGTCATTGCTGAGTATCTCAAAAATGTTTTCATCCCCGTAGGTAATCAATATTCGCCATTATTCAATTTTATTTTATAAAAAGAACATACATTGCAGTGGTTTATTTATTTCTTTTTTTAAAACCTTTAAAAATTTCTTTTAAACTTTTTTTTTTTTTTATTTTAGAGAGTGAAAGCAAGCAGGGGAGAGGGGCAGAGAGAGACAGAGAGAATCTTAAGCATACACCACACTCGGCACTGAGACTGACATGGGGCTTGATCCCATGACCCTGGGATCATGACCTGAGCTGAAATCAAGAGTTGGACGCTCAACTGACTGAGCCACTCAGGAGTCCCTGTGTATTCATTTCTTAGTGTCTTTACTTACTCTGAGCATTTTGAGCCATCATTGTCATAATCTTTATTTTCTTTAACACTGATTGTGGGCTTTCTTAGAACCAGATTCAAAGGTAGAATTTTTGTTTGTTTTGTGTGATTTTTTTTTTCTTTTTTAGTTTTCATTTCTACTATACTTTTGTATAACATCACGTGGGTAGTTTTAGATAGTCTCTTTTTCTGTGGACAGGTAACTTCTTTCTAACTTACTAGTCCAATATACAGTGTAAACTGAAAGGAATTTTTAATATAATACAAAATAACAATGTTATACAAAAAAACAACAAAATAACAATATTATACATTTTGTCAGTGCCTAGTTTGTGTATATTTGATATTAAGGATAGCAATTCTGATCTCTTAGCAGATTGTCTTCTCCACCACCCTAACCTCCCCATAAATAAAAATCTTTTTCCCTTTTTTTAAAAAAAATTTTTTTTTTAACGTTTTTATTTATTTTTGGGACAGAGAGAGACAGAGCATGAACAGGGGAGGGGCATAGAGAGAGGGAGACACAGAATCGGAAACAGGCTCCAGGCTCTGAGCCATCAGCCCAGAGTCTGACGCGGGGCTCGAACTCACGGACCGCGAGATCGTGACCTGGCTGAAGTCGGACGCTTAACCGACTGCGCCACCCAGGCGCCCCTCTTTTTCCCTTTTTAAAATTATCTTTGTACTAGGAGTATAACATTTAATATCTTGGGAACTCCCAACTCTTTTGAGAGTAGCATCTACTGTATTTTTGTGTAGTACTGGGATGTTTCATATAGGGCCTTAAGGTTTTTGAGTATTGTGTTCTTTCCAAGAGATTTTTAGGAAAATTATGTGCTTTCTTTTAATGATAACCCTTTTTATTATTCTTTAGAAATTTAGAAAATTATATAAAAATTTAAATTTGCCATTCTGTAGGTTTTTGAAAATGGGATAAGATTTCTGGAACACCTGTATTTATCAGCTTGGTATGCTCATTCTCTGTGAAGATAAATGGAAATATCTTTTTTTTTTTTTTTCTTTTCCTAGACCAGAGGAAGAGTCTTCTTCATCCTCCAGTGATGAAGATGAGGATGATAGGAAACAGATTGATGAGCTACTAGGAAAAGTTGTATGTGTAGATTACGTTAGTTTGGATAAAAAGAAAGCACTGTGGTTTCCTGCATTGGTGAGTAACTTCAGTATAAAAGAGTTTAACTTTCAACTATTTAAGTTCATGAAGAGGACAACTGATAATCTTACTAGCATTTTTCACAAGTACAAAGTGGGGAAATGGTTTTAGCATCATTTAGTTTACACAAATATTACTTTCAAAATTGTCTTTGAGTACCAAGAACTCTTGAAGTCATCCAAGAAAGGCCAAATTTTGGTAATTTTAGAGGCTAGGCATATGAGAGTTCATTATACTTCTCTTTCTATTTTGGGTAGAAAAGTCATAATGCAAATTTTTACAACTCCTAAATTCATCATGCAGAAGATTGCAGAAGAGGAGACTTTCTTTTTCTACTGTTAACTAAAATGATGTCTGTCTATCCTCCTTTTCAGTGAACATGTTTTATATTCTTTATCCTGAGCTCCGTTCAGTGTTTTGCACAAAATAATTGCCCAGTAAATGCCCGTTCTTTCAGTTAAAACTTAACATTGTATCTTATAATTAAAGCTAAAGATGGTAATTATTTGTTTTAATAAATATAAATGCTTTATGATACCTTTGTACCTTTGCATATATCCATCTGTCCATCCAGTATTTATTGGATGCCTGTTGTATGCAGGGACTGTGCTAAGACCTTTACAGGGACTATGAGGCAGGTATTATTATTTATCCTCACTTAGTGATAAGGAAACTGAGTATTGGAAAGTCGAAGTAAGTTGGGTAATAAACTGAAAACTTAAGTGTCAACGTATGAGATCATTTCTTTTTTCCTTAAGCACTAAGATTTCTTTGTAAGAATTTCTTTTGAAAACATTTTTTTTTTTAATGTTTAATTATTTATTTTGAGAGAGGGGTGGAGGAGTGGAGAGAGAGGGAGAAAGAATCCCAAGCAGGCTTCACCCTGTCAGTGGAGAGCCAACACAGGGCTTTATCTTAGGAACAGTGAGATCATGACCTGAGCCAAAAATCAAGAATTGGATGCTTAACCAACTGAACCATACAGGTGCCCCTGAAAACATGTTTTGTTTTGTTTTTTAATGTTTGTTTGTTTGTTTGTTTCTGAGAGAGCATGTGCATGCACGAACTGGGGAGGGGCAAGGAGAGGAGAGAAAGAATCCCAAGCAGGCTCCATGCTGTCAGCGCAGAGCCAGTAACGGGGCTTCGATCCCACAGACGGTGAGATCATGACCTGAGCTGAAAATCAAGAGTTGGACGCTTAACCAACTAAGCCACCCAGGCACCCACAGCCCAGGCTGTGCTAACAACTCAGAGCCTGGAGCCTGCTTTGGATTCTGTGTCTCCCTCTCTCTTTGCCCCTCCCCTGCTCGTGCTCTGTCTCTCTCAAAAATAAATAAACTTAAAAAAAAAAGTTCTCTGTGTCTTTTTCTAAAACAACAGGAATATTAATTTTTTCACTGTTAGTATATTCAGTATTATGATTCTCTCACCATAATTTCTGAATAGTTTTCTTGATGATGGGAAAAATATTTAAGGATTTATGATGTTGAATTGTCAGTAATCTGCTTAGGAACCATCTCATTATCATTTAAAGAATCTTAGAATTATTCATATATGTAATCCTTCCCCCCAAAGTGAGATCTTTTGGACAGTGATGAGTACTTTTTGTCAACTAGGGTATAAACTTGTGTTCTAAATCAAACAATCTTGACATAATAACATAAATAGTATTTGGGTTTCAATTTTTAAAATTAGTTTTTATAAATTGAGTAAATTTTACGAGTATTTCGTAACATCATGCTAGGAAACAGTTGCGTACTCCGAGGACCTGTGAGCAACCTCCATGGGTTTAGCATCTCCCCTGGCCAGGCACTGTGCTGAGCTTGTCAGTATAAACAGTCTCCTTTATTCCTGAGACTGAAGATAAGTGGTATTTACCCCCATTTTAAGAGAAGGAAATCTTAGCTTCCATGACTCATGCAGTTGTCTTTTTCAGTTTCCTTCATGGTTTCTCCTCTAACCAACCTTGAAATGTTGCTGTTCAAGGTTCAGAATATATCACTCTGTATTCTCTTTTGGGTGATCTCATCCCCTTTTATAGCATTGGTTGCAGAGTTAACAAACTGAAATGCCTTAGGGACCAAGAAAAGAACATACATGGGTGAACAGGATGAAATACGGATTATCATTCCTGTGGCAGAATGGAAAGCGATCCCACTTACACACCACCAGCAGCATCGGCCAAAGCTATCATATATGTAATTTTTGAAACCCATGAGAAAGTGTGATTCCTTCAATAGCTCAGTTGGTCAAGTGGAGGACTGCAAAAACCATGAGGAAAAAAAGGTAGATTTTATTCATAGTTTTAGACCTAAGTTTGAGACCCTTAGTATTTAGGCTGTTGACTCCCAAGTTTATATCACAGTTCAGACCTCCATTGTGAGCTCTAGACTTGGGTATCTCTCTATTTAGTATCTCCATTTGGATGTCCTTCAGCCACCTCAAAACTTAATAAATTTAAAACTAAATGTATTCTCTCCTCCCTTCTTCCGAAACTTGGCCCTTCTCCATTGTTTCCTCTCACCGTGAATGACATCATTTGCGCAAGACAGAAACCTGAGCATCCCTCTGCTTGCTCATCTCTTCACTTCCCTAATTATCTCTCATAGTTCTCTTTTCTTTAATTTGCCATTGCCACCACTCTGCAGCCAAGTCACCACCTCTTACCTGGATGTTTTAATTCCATTTTAATAAATAAATAAAAATAATTGTAACTTAATTTTATTTTTATTCTTTTTTTAATGTTTATTTTTGACAGAGAGAGAGAGAGACAGAGCGCGAGCGAGCATGAGTGGGGGAGGGGCAGAGAGACGGGGAGACACAGGATCTGAAACGGGCTCCAGGCTCCGAGCTGTCAGCACAGAGCCTAACACAGGGCTCGAACTCATGGACAGTTGAGATCATGACCTGAGCTGAAGTCAGACACTCAACCAACTGAGCCACCCAGGCGCCCCTATTCTTTTTTTTAAAGTTGGATTTATTTAAATAATCTCTGTGTCCCACATGGGGCTTGAACTCAGAACCCCGAGATCAAAACTCACTTGCTCCTCTGACTGAGCCAGCCAGGCACCGCCTAAGTAATTCTTAACATTATCCTTCCTCAGAGCCTTTCCTTAAAGATTTTAGATTTTATTCTAAGAATTAACCAGAAAATCTGAACCCTTTTCATCTCTCTTAATCACTCCAGGCAGAAAGTTAGCCACACCGCCCTTTTGCTCTCTGGAACAGGGTTCCACTGCTTCCTGTCTCTGACGCTTCCTGTGATTAGTTTCCTCTGCTTGCAGTGCACCCCTTTGCTGCATATACGTGCGTACGTGTACATCCCATGTCAAGCCACCTCCTACTCAGGCTTGAAAGCTGAGCTTAAATGTTGTGCCTTCAAGGAAGTGGTCCTGTGGGGTGCCTGGGTGGCTCAGTCGGTTAAGCGTCCGACTTTGGCTCAGGTCACGATCTTGGAGTTTGTAGGTTTGAGTCCCACATCAGGCTCTGTACTGACAGCTCAGAGCCTGGAGCCTGCTTTGGATTCTGTGTCTGCCTTTCTTTCTGCCCCTCCTCTGCTCGCTCGCTCTCTCTCAAAAATAGATAAACATTAAAAAAAATTTTTTAAAAAGTGGTCCCTGATTACCTACATAAGGACTTAACGCAATAGCAGTTAAATCAGTGTGTACTCTCTTAGTTAGTGCTTGTCTTCCCAACTAGAGTACAAGCTCCGTGTAGGGAGGAGCGGTGACTGTCTGGGCTTCTGTGTTCTCTGGCATCTAGTACAGTACCCTGATGTGGTAGTTAGTATCTATAGCATGATTAGACCAAATATTAAGTATTTACTTCAGAGATTTTTTACATTTATTTTGGGGGAGAGGGAGGGAGAGAGAATCCCAAGCTGGCTCTGCGCTGACAGCACAGAGCCCAACACAGGGTTCAAGCTCACAAACTGCGGAATCATTGCTATGAGCTGAAACCAGGAGTCGGACGCTTAACCAACTGAGCGACCCATGGCAGGCGTCCCTACTGGAGGACTTTTTTGAAATGACAAGGAAGTTTCCTTGGATGCTAATACATAGAGCAGACTTTTTTCTTTTTTTAAAAATGTTTTAATGTTTATTTATGTTCAAATGAGAGGCAGAGTGCAAATGGGGGAGGGGCAGAGAGAGAAGGAAACACAGAATCCGAAGCAGGCTCCAGGCTCCTAGCGGTCAGCCCAGGGCCTGACGTGGGGCTCGAACTTGCGAACTGTGAGATCATGACCTGAGCCGAAGTCAGACGTTCAACCAACTGAGCCACCCAGCCGCCCCATGTAGCAGACTTTCATCAGTGAGTTTATTCACAGTGCTGTCAGTATTTAAGGAATGCCTGGTGCACTGCAGTTGCTGTTACGGAAAATGTGAACTAACTTTTTAAAGATGAAATTAGAACTCACCTGTTTCTAGCTCCTTTCTGACCTGTGGTGAGAATAAATGGCCTTTATGTACCATTGTCATTTTTCAGAGCTAATGAGACTGTCCTTAAAACAAACCTGTCATACTTATTTAGCCCATTTTTCATTGTTCCTGGTGTACATAGTGGGCTGTCTTGGAATTAAAATACTAAAAGTTTATAGGCGTCTTGCATTAGCCTTTAGGAAGGAATGCTTGAACCTCACTTTAAATAGCAGCTGAGGTGACTCCAACTAAAGTAAATCTTCTTCTGTTAGTAGGAAATCTTATGTAGCCTCCAGAAAGGTATCTTCTTTATAACAGTTACTTTTTAGAGTGGGTAGCATTGGGAAGAAATTTTAGTGCCTGTTACGGATATTTAAATGTAAGTAATAAGTGGAACTCATCTCTACCTTTTTTAAGTTAGAGACTGCTCTGATACTTGCTCCCATTTTGGTTTCTGTTCTCCCAGCCATGCTGCAGACCCTCTGGCTTTAGCTCTTTTTTCCACCCCAGCCTCCCCTTTCATTCCAGTGTTCTGTTTCTAACTAGAACTTGGTCCACAGCTTCAGTCGAGCCATGGCCACGCTTCTGGTTTCAACACCAAGCCAGTGCCAGAAACAATGTGGGGAATCAAGAAGGCTGGAAGGATATAGGATGTAAATTTAAAATCATTTGTGTGTATTTTCATGTGTGTGTACCTGTTTACCCTACAAACTAAAATTCGTTTTTAAGCTTTAAGCTGAAACTATCTTTTATTTAAAAAAAATTTTTTTTTAATGTTTATTTTTGAGAGAGAGAGAGAGCGAGAGCCCAAGAGAGGGAGACAGAATCTGAGGCAGGCTCTAGGCTCTGGGCTGTCAGCACAGAGCCTGAGGTGGGGCTTGAACTCCCGAACCAGGAGATCATGACCTGAGCTGAAGTCAGACACTTAACCGACTGAGCCACCCAGGCGCCCCTGAAACTGTCTTTTAAAAGGATTTTAATAATTGATACACAACTGTAAATGTGCTTTTAGTTTTAATAGTTTACACTTTTTTGTTTTTTAAAGGTGGTTTGTCCTGATTGTAGTGATGAAATTGCTGTGAAAAAAGACAATATTCTTGTTCGATCTTTCAAAGATGGTAAATTGTAAGTATAATTCACTGGAGGTTAAAAATATGCTGTTTTTCCAAGTTAGGATAGTAAATGATAATAAATTAATTATTTCCAATGACCTTATGCTTTTACTTTTCATCATACAGAATATTTGGAAGTGTGATCCTTTTTCACATTATCATTTAAGTGGTCTTACAGTATGCCTTACTTGTTTATTTTATTTTTTTCTAAACTCCCAGAGTTTGTCAGTATTTGCCTGTATAGTATAATAGCTGGTGATTTGTTCAGGCACATTTAGATATATCTACTGTATCTAATATTTGATCGCTATATTTATTGATGTCTTTACTATTCTGGAATATTTAATTGAGCCCTAATATTTTTAGTTCTAATGGTTATACTGATACCTGTTGTGTAACATTCAACTTGTATAGTAGCCTGTGGATTAAAATGGGTTACTGCAAATGTATTAAGTGTTCAAGTGATTTTTCATATAGAGCCTTTCTGGAACTGAGTTATGAATTTCTGTGGTTTTTTTTCCCCCTTTAAGAATTATGTGACTAGAAAAGTCATGTATTTTATACTTGGCCTTATTCTGTGCTTATACCTTAAAAGGATCATCACATTTTAAGATTGGTGTTTGGGTTTTCAGGTTCTAGGAAGTGATTTTTAAAAACAATTTATGAAATCCACTTTAACAAAATGGAGATAATCAGGAATTTGAATATTAAAGTTGAATACTGGTTCAATGGTATTAGGAAATTATTGTTAACTTTTAAATGTGTAGTAATGGTATTGCTTATGATTAAAAAAAATTTTTTTTTAATGTTTGTTTTTGAGAGAGACAGAGACAGAATGCGAGTGGGTTGGGGCAGAGAGAGAGGGAGACACAGAATCCGAAGCAGGCTCCAGGCTCTGAGCTGTCAGCACAGAGCCTGACACGGGGCTCGAACTCACGAGCTGTGAGATCATGACCTGAGCCGAAGTCGGATGCTCAATGGACTGAGCCACGCAGGCGCCCCTGTTTATGATTTTTAAAAAGAATTTTCTTTTAAAACTCATGTGAAGTATATCACAAATCAAGTTATATAATATCTCAAATTTCCTTCAAAGTAATCCACATGGGTTGGGAGGAAGTAGGTAGGGGTATAAGTGAAAGTGACTGACTTTATGATTATTGTAGTTGGAGAATGGGTATATGGTGTTTCATTGCACTGTTTTATTCTCTTTTGTATGTATTTGAAATTTTTTGAATAAAAATTAAAAATAGGCTGGCTGACAAATGTATTTGGAATAGTTTTCTGGCGTTTGTAGATTGATGCAGACCAAATGCAGAAGAGCTGAATGATACTGAAGGATGATTTATTATTGTAAAATAGGAGATGAATGTGATACATATGATAGAAATTCTTCCAGTTGCTTACATCTGACTCCCTCCCTCCTTATGATTGGGGAGTTCCATAAAAGACTAAGTTATATATTAGAAGTTTGCTTGTGAGCCTAGAATCCAGCTTAAAAACAGTTCTTAGAAGAACATTTATAGTATAAACAAGTACATTTTCTTCCAGTCTTAAATTCAGTAATTTCTTGTGATTATTCCAAGACAATGGCAAATTCTTACTATTTGACTTCTTTTTTTATTGGATTGATCCTGCCATCAAAGTATTTTCATTTACTATTATGTTCATTAGCCTCCCTGTTTTCAGTGTTACATTTAGCCAGGGACTCCTGATATTTGAGAATATCTTGTTTGAAAAACACCTCTCAAGGTGGGGTCCTTCTGTAGATGATGACCTATTTCAACATTCTGCTTAGCATTTTATTTGGGACTTGCAGCACTGTGCAATCACTTTCATTGTAAATGTTAATGTTTTCATATTTTTAATATTTTTCTGTAGTGTGTAATTCAACTCTTAATTTCTGTTGTGTTTTTTGTGGCTTTTTTTTTCTTTAAAATTAAAAAAAAAATAATGTAGTACTTCAGTGCCAAGAAAGGATGTCCATGAAATTACTAGTGACTCTGCACCAAAGCCTGATGCGATATTAAAACAAGGTAAGGATAATCTTGGAATAGTTTATGGTTAACTTAACAACTGCTGAAGTGTTTTTGAAGATCAAACTTTCTTTTGCTCTTTAAAAAATGTATTTTGGGGGCATTTGGGTGGCTTAGTCAGTTAAGCATCTGACTTTGGCTTGGGTCATGATCTTGTGGTTCATGAGTTTGAGCCCCGTGTTGGGCTCTGTGCTGGCAGCTCAGAGCCTGGAGCCTGCTTTGGATTCTGTGCCTCCCCCCTCACACACACACACACACACACACACACACACACACACACTCTCTCTCTCTCTCTCTCTCTCTCTCTCTCTCTCTCTCTCTCTCCCCCCCCTCTCTTTTTCTCTCAAAAATCAATGAACATTAAAATAAACAAATAAATAAAATAAAAATAATATTTTTTATAATCCTGTCTTTGAAGTTATAGTTGGTTCTGTGTGAATTATACTTTTGTAAACCTAGGTGTCTTTTGTTACTATAGGGTTTCTTTTTTCTTTCTTAGCTTATAGTCAGGGGCAGTAATCTAAAAGTGGCAAAGAACTATATTACCAGCTAATTACTATAGCCTTTCTTTTGCCTAGTAAATAAAATACTAGTTCCTAAGGATGGTAGAAACAGAAGTCAAAAGTAGTTTTGATTTGGCATGTCTCATAGTGTAACAATAGTCATATTTTATTGAGGAATATATCATAATTGCATTTTTTGCTTGGTTTTTAGCTTTGTAAATAACTTTATTTTCCTTTCACCCATATTCATCAAATCTAATAGTATGCTATGTAGACTGGTTAAAAATCACCAAGAATTTGAGTTTATTTCCATGTATTATAAACTGAAAATAACTGTGTCTAGCTAATTTTAGTTTAAGCTGATTATTACTTTAATTTTAATTCAGGTTTAACTAGAAATGAAGCTAATGTGTATTTATAGAATATCTTCAGCTATAACGTATGTTCATTACAGCGGCTTTGATATATGATGCTGATTCATAGTCATTTGTTGGACAAATGATCAGAAATGTACCAGTCTTAAAGTTGTTTTTACTAGGCATGTTTAGTTTTTGTGTAAAAGAAGAAAACTGTTCTTTGTTTGAACCTAAGTCCCCTTCAGTAGCAGCAGTTCGCCGTCTATAAAATGGGTGCCTGATGCTTCGGATGGTTGGGTTTGAAATGAGTTACTACAGTGCGCAGTGCCTGGCACGTAGCAGACACTTCACAGATGTCAGTGGTGTTAGCACAGTAGTTTTACTTTTTTTTTTTTTTAATCTTTTTTACTACTATTAGACAAATCAGTTGTCTTAATTTCTCCAGTTCACCTAGTTTATGGTCCTCTTTCCAGCCTTTGATCAGGCACTTGAATTTCACAAAAGTAGAACGATTCCTGCTAACTGGAAGACTGAACTGAAAGAAGATAGTTCTAGCAGTGAAGCAGAGGAAGAAGAAGAGGAGGAAGATGATGAAAAAGAAAAGGAAGATAATAGCAGTGAAGAAGAGGTAATTGAAAATGGTTGATGTCTCCTAAAATTAGAAATAACACTTCAGTTTCCTTTGTGAGTTAGGATTTGGCATGAAGTCGTCAATCACTTAAGTATTTTTAGTGTTAGAGATATTTCATAATAAAACTGTGTTGTGATATCCGCCATAACCAGGTAGTTTGCTTGCTTACTTAAAATAGAAATATAGTCTTGTGAAATTGAAAATACTAAATACAGTTATTTCAGTAATCTCAAAAATGTTTCTTAATGATGATGTGCTTTTTCTGGTTTATCAGATAATAAGGGAAATACACACCTAACGTAGCAAATCTCTATTTTCATGTGCCTTTTCATCATCCTGTGGACCACTGTCACCTGGTACAGTGTTTTCATCTGCATATTTTATTGAAATACCTAGAGAAGTATAAAATACATCTTCCATCTAGTATTAGAAGAATAGTCAGCAAAAAGGATTAATACCTTTAATACCTCTTTGATTCAGAAAAACATAAATAATTACGTCTAACACAGATGAGTGGCTAGTTCTAATTAGATCATAAATAAGTCATCTGTGAATTTGTATGGATCTAGTAGGTGAAGTGTTAGATTTTATTATAACTGGTACTTTAGATCTAGCAGTGATAAGTACCAACAAAAGCTGTCCATGGTATTACTAGTGACATTGTACCACTGTACTCTTCAGTGGTTTGTTGAACGATTTCATAAAAGTTACAGGTGAATGGTGTAGGTAGTGAAGGCTGTATATTTGACCTTGAAGTGAATTGGAGTGAATGTTTTCAGGAAACTAAGTAAGTTAATCTCAATATGTAATATTTTCGGTAAGTGCTGAAATTCTGCCATTTAATTGTAATAAACAACTATTCATGAAATAGGATTGTTTCAGAGTTTATGTTTTATGACCTAGTGATCTGTGATGACAATGTGTAGTGTAAAAGTTTCTCAGCTTCAGCCTTCTCCCCCTCCCGCTTTTTGTTTAAAATGCTAAAATGAACAAGCAGTCCTTTGCTTCAAACTTTCCCAGTAGCTTCTTAGCACCTTAAAAGTCAAGCTTCACTTACAGAACTTCTTTTACAATCCAGTCCTGCCTTTTTACCACTTCTCTTGGTGTACCTTGCCATTTTGAACTTGATGCTGTGGCGATATTAAATTACATACCTTGCCTCTTCCCAGCCTGTACACATACCAGTACCTCTGCCTACAGTGCTCTTGCCTTTCCTCCCCCAGTTAGCCTGGCAAACTCCCGTTCAGTTTCAAAACCCTACTAACACGATCCCTCTGTAAAGGGAAACCTGTGCAGCATCACCTCCCTCACCTCAGGAAAGTTAATCGCTCCATTTGCTTAATTACTCCCTTTCCTTGTGCATGTTTTTATCATTTACACACACGCACGTGCACTTATTGTCAGTTTTCTCCCCTGTAAGCTCCTCAGGGGTTCGGTGTTCCCTGTGCTCCTACTCAGAGTGTCTCATAATGTATAACTTGTAAATATATGATGATCAATAAATATTAGTTACTAAAATTTTTATTGCTTAGATTTGTGTTTTAGAAATGTTTTGGTGAAAGCAAATCTGGTTTCCAGTTAATCATTTTCTTTTACATTAAATACAAACTTCACTAAATTTTGGGGACAGGAATAAGTTTGGCAGTTTATGAAAGCCAAATATTGTATCAGGGGGCATTTAAGATCATATCTAGAAAATAGGTTTCCTTAGATTTGTATCTGACTGCCTTACTAAAACCCACCTTCTGTGGACCATGTTTAAACTGAGAAGTGTAGGTTTTTACATAAAGAAATTAATAATTGTCATTTATTCTTCTCTGCTCAACTGGCAAACTTAATAGTTTATCAACATGGATTTTTGTTTCTTGTTTTTACCTTGCCTTCCTTTGCTCTGCTAGCTTTTAAAATAAAGGGGCAGATGTCAAAACAATGGCATTAGACACATGATTTTTAAAGTAAAATGATATATTTAGGTTTATTTAGACTGTCAGTTGAAAAGTATGGTCTGGAGTGTTACTGTCAGAAATACATTGGTTTCAGCCAGAGTAACTGCAGGTCCTAGGTGTACGTTTGGAATCACTTTCTTCACAGTTACTCCCGATCATGTGCTCTAACGGCAGGCTCCATCGCTCACTTTTCTTTTATCTGAGTCAGCACCTAGCACAGTGCCTACGCTCGCTGGTGCTCGCTAAATGGTTTGTTGAATGGATGATAGTCACTGAATCGACGAGTTCCTCCATCTCACCTACTACCCTGCTCCTTGCAGGTCGCTTCAGGACCAGCTCCCTACTGCCACAGCCCCTGGCCACAGCAGCAAGAAGCTAGTCCCTCCCTTGTAATTGATAAATCGGGGAACTATTTTATTACTTGAAGATTTCCCTAAGTTTGAATCTTCAGGTATTGTAGATCAAGTTCGTTCCCCACTTTACTGATTTTGTTAGCTTGAAGTGCTGCACAGTGGGGCTGTATATCATGAAGGATACTTGGAGTTACAGCTAAGGGGACCCACACGCGTATAGTTCTGGAGGAGCAACAAGATAGTCTGTTGTGATGTGAAACCCTGACCCAATTTAATATAAGTGAGAGTAGGTCTTCTTGAGCCTGTGGCCCTGACTTAAAGAGTAGATAGATCTCTGATATGGGAAAAAGCTCATGAACCATCTTGCTAGTCTTATCTCGTACTACTTATATGAGAATTTACATTTGGGATTATCGCTGTTGAGATACCTTTTAAGGCATATTCCTTTGGAAAGCATAAAATGTCTAGACTTGCCTGGTTTTGAACATCTTAGTGTTAAGAAATAATTTTTACTTGGTAAAATGTCTTTGAAATATTTTAGTAAATGTTAGTCTTTGCTTTTAGTAGGAAATCTTGTGTTATTATGATGTTTAATTGAGGAAAATAACATTCTATTCTTCTGTGACTAAAATTAGGAAGAAATAGAACCATTTCCAGAAGAAAGGGAGAACTTTCTTCAGCAGTTGTACAAATTTATGGAGGATAGAGGTGAGTTTTATTTTTAAATGTGCTACCTGTACAACAATAACCATGAATAAAAAAACCATGAAGAATTCTGTTCATTAAGCTTCATATCACTAATAATCATGGCTGCCTTACTGCCTGCCAGCATCACCAGCACCTGGCATAGTACCTGGCATATAGTACATGGGAGGAGGAATTTGACAGTATTTTGATGGATATTATGGCCATGGACCCATATGGCCTGCATTCTGTTCTGCCTATCTGCCCTCCATCCATGGGTTCCCAAAGAACTCTTACGACTAGGGAGCAGTAGCTGAATGGTAATCATAGTACCATTTTATTTGTACCTACATAGATTCCTCTAGTAAAAAGACTTCCTCTCTAGAATCACTGTTGGATATACCTTGGATGTGTATGTTTGTGTGTGTTTGTGTATGTGTGCATGTGAGTGAGAGAGAGAGCCAGAGAGAAACCATACTCCCGAGTCTTCTTGTGACCCAACCACACAGAACGAAGCAGAGAATTAAACCATCCAGAGAGAGTCAGACATAGAGAAAGGTGGCAGAGTCTCAGGGTGAGCCTTGGCTTAGTCTTTTGAATCTGCCTGGTGTTGTTAAAGAAATACAAGAATCGAGGGAAAGAGGTATGGATGTTCACCTTTCGTTTTCGGTAGTGACCTCGTCCTCTGGTAACTGTGGCTTTGTCACTCTCTTGGTAATCTGCTGTTCAGAGTATAGTGTCTCCTTTCCTGGGAAGATGCCAGGAAGGGAGTAGGGAGAGGCAGAAAGCTTTCTAGCTTGAGAAGGACAAAATGAATGAATAATATTTGGAAGTGCCACTGTACTTTGGGAGTTATTTGGGGGGGGGATTAATATTTTTTTAAATCCTCATTTGTACTGTTGATATGTAGAAGTTGGCTGTCTTTTGCTCTCGTAAGTGATAGTGGCTGCCATAATGTAGGTATCTTTATTGTTTGATATAAAATGTCCTTGCTTTCTGTATTTTTTTTTTTTTTTATAATTTTTTTTTCAACGTTTATTTATTTTTGGGACAGAGAGAGACAGAGCATGAACGGGGGAGGGGCAGAGAGAGAGGGAGACACAGAATCGGAAACAGGCTCCAGGCTCCGAGCCATCAGCCCAGAGCCCGACGCGGGGCTCGAACTCACGGACCGCGAGATCGTGACCTGGCTGAAGTCGGACGCTTAACCGACTGCGCCACCCAGGCGCCCCTGTATTATTTTTTTTGTATGAATGAGGGTTGGCCTAAGAAGGTAGGTGATTTCTTAGGCTTTTGTATAAGGCAAATAAAAAAGCGAAGGGGTGCCTGGGTGGCTCCATTGGTTGAGTGTCCGATTCTTGATTTTGGCTCAGGTCGTGATCTCACAGTTGGTGAGATCTGGCCCCACGTTGGGCTCTGTGCCGACAGTGTGGAACCTGCTTGGGATTCTCTTGCTCCCTCCCTCTCTGCCCCTCCCCCGCTCGTGAGCCTGCTTTTTCAAAATAAATTTTACAAACTTTAAAAATTTTTTGTTTTGTTGATATTTTATTTTGGTTTATTTGTTATTCTTTGTTCATCAAGGAAATGAAAATGGAGTGAAATCATACAAGGTTTCAAAAATCTGGTATGAGAAATTTTTAAAAAGGAAATGGGCTTAAGTGGTAGACATGTTTTTGATTAACAAGGGATTTTTTTTTCTCTTATACATATACTTTGCACTGTATATATTCAGTGGTAATATCTGAATCTTTTGTAGTTTTAAATAATAAATGCAGCATGGTTATAGTAAATTTTGTGTTTTCTTTAATAGGCACACCTATTAACAAACGGCCCGTACTTGGCTATCGAAATTTGAACCTCTTTAAGTTATTCAGACTTGTACACAAGCTTGGAGGATTTGATAATGTAAGTATTACAGTCAAAAGTGAAACGTGTTTTTCATGCAACATGTTTTCTTTTTTAAAAATTACCTAAAATTGTCTAATAAAAACCTAATAGTAGAAGGAGAAGAAGATGTAAGGCACAAGTTAGAAACAGAAACAGCTAGCTTCCTCAACCAAATTTAAATTTAATTAAAGAGCTTTTCAAACGAGCTTCCCGATTTACTGTTAAGTTTGTCAGACTTTCATAAACCATCTGTGTATGTGTGAGTCACAGCACAACTATATTGGTAGAAGTTCTTCCTGTGTCTCTTTTCCACTACACTGTAAGGTCCTTGAGAGTAGGGATCTCTTTTAATATTCTTTATTCTTAATCTCTTCCATGGTGTGTGATGCGCGCGCACACACACACACACACACACACACACACACACACACACACATTTATGTATAGAAACATGCAGAAAAATCTTTGTTGAACTGAAGAAATTATCTTAAGGTTGCCATGATGTGTGGTGTCCATCCAATTAAGATTATTTGGGCGGGGGGAGTATTGTGTAGAAGAAAATGCTTTACTAAGATCCTTAGAACTACTTTGATTTATTAAATTTACAGGTTTTATGGGAACTAATACATTACTTAAAAATTTTGATGTGTCTCTTCATTACAAATTTTCATTTAGAAACCTGAATATTCTCTTATTTACTCTGCCAGGTTTAATTTAAAAATCAGGGGTGCCTGGGTGGCGCAGTCGGTTAAGCGTCCGACTTCAGCCAGGTCACGATCTCGCGGTCCGTGAGTTCGAGCCCCACGTCAGGCTCTGGGCTGATGGCTCAGAGCCTGGAGCCTGTTTCCGATTCTGTGTCTCCCTCTCTCTCTGCCCCTCCCCCGTTCATGCTCTGTCTCTCTCTGTCCCAAAAATAAATAAACGTTGAAAAAAAAAAATTAAAAAAAAAATAAAAAAAATAAATAAAAATCAAAAGGCCTAATAGCGCAACATTTGTAATTTTCTGAGATTTGTTAGAATACTAAAACTTACTTTAAAAGATTGTTGTAAACTAAATTTTTTATTTAGAATTTATTAAGCTATTTTTCATTCCTTTGAGACTAGAACCAGTACATATAAACATATATTTCCATATGCTACATTAGTCAAAATTTTATTATATTCCCACCTTTTAATTGGGGAGTTTTCATTTTACTTTGTCTGCTAGATTGAAAGCGGAGCTGTTTGGAAACAAGTCTACCAGGATCTTGGAATCCCTGTCTTAAATTCAGCTGCAGGATACAACGTTAAATGTGCTTATAAAAAGTAAGTCATTGTACTTGATATACCGACATTCAATATTTTACCTAGAAAACAGGAGGCTAATTATTTCTTCTAAGAAATTAGAAATTTTTACTAATCACTTTATAATAGCATGTTCTGCAGTATTTTCTGTGAATACTAGATCTATGAGATATTCTGTAAAGAAAGTTTTTGTGGCTAAGAAAATTTGGAAAGTACTGTGTAGAGACTAAAAACCTCTTTTTAAAGTGTTAAAGGGGCACCTGGGTGGCTCAGTCGGTTTAGCGTCTGATCTCAGCTCAGGTCATGATCTCGAGGTTCATGAGTTTGAGCCCCGTGTTGGGCTCTGTGCTGACAGCTCAGAGCCTGGAGCCTGCTTCGGATTCTGTGTCTCCCTCTCTCTGCCTCTGTCTGTCTCTCTCCCTCTCTCTCACTCAAAATAAGTAAATAAATAAACATTAAAAAAAATAAAGTGTTGGGGCACCTGGGTGGCGCAGTCGGTTAAGCGTCCGACTTCAGCCAGGTCACGATCTCGCGGTCCGTGAGTTCCAGCCCCGCGTCGGGCTCTGGGCTGATGGCTCAGAGCCTGGAGCCTGTTTCCGATTCTGTGTCTCCCTCTCTCTCTGCCCCTTGCCCGTTCATGCTCTGTCTCTCTCTGTCCCAAAAATAAACAAACTTTGGAAAAAAAAAAAATAAATAAAGTGTTAAAAAGTCCAGGATTGAATCCTGGTCCTGCCAGTTATTAGCTTTTGTGCCCCTTGGACCATTTATTTGTTCTCTTAAGCTTCAGTTTCCTCATTTGTAAAATGGGATTCTAGTGCTTGCCTCGTAAGATTATTCTGATGATTAAATGAGATTTCACATGAACTAAGAGGACTAGTGCTTGGCATATCAGAAGTGCTCATGGGGTGTCTGGGTGGCTCAGTCAGCTGAGCATCTGACTCTTGAATTTGACTCAGGTCAGGATCTCATGATTCATGAGGTCGAGCCCCACATTGGGCTCTGTGCTGGACAGTGCAGAGCCTGCTTGGGATTCATCTCTCTCTCTCTCTCTCTCTCTCTCTCTCTCTCTCTCTCTCTCTCTCTCCAAAATAAAAAAAAAAAAAAAGTGCTCAAAAAGTTGATGCTATACTAATACTTTTAATAGCTATTGTTGTTACAGTGACTTTATTTAAGATACTGTTTTTTTACTTTTGGCATAGTTTTTTTGTGACTTTGGTTTTTTTTGAAAAATGTTTCTATTTGGGTTAAAGAGAATGGGAAGAACTGAACTAGAATAAATTAGAATATTAATATGACTCAATATTTGAGAACTTAAAAGAAATAAACACCTTTTAAAAACCACCACTCTGTAGTAATAATTTGAAATGTTTTCCCAAATGTAATTTCTCTTCACGTTTCCAGATATTTATATGGTTTTGAGGAGTACTGTAGGTCGGCCAATATTGAATTTCAAATGGCATTGCCAGAGAAGGTTGTTAACAAGCCATGTAAGGAGTGTGAAAATGTAAAAGAAATCAAAGTTAAGGAAGAAAATGAACCAGAAATCAAAGAAATAAAGATTGAAGAGGAGGAGAATATAATACCAAAAGAAGAAAAGCCTACTGATGATGATACTGAAAGAAAAGAAAATATTAAACCCTCTCTGGTAAATCAGATACTGTTCATAGTGCTGTGCCTTCTTTGGTACATTGTCTACACTGTCTGTAACATTTTCATGGTTAACTTATTATAAAATGTTATACTTAATTTTTTGAGCGTTTTCCTCGTTAAGTGCTATTTTTGTATTTAAAATAGTTGTTCGCTGTTTTTGCTTAGTGTGTTAGGAATGGCAGGAGTATCTTAAAATAGCTAACGCGTTTCTCAATATTAGTATTGGTTGGTACCGCCTTTTGCTAACAATTAGATCATGGAATTAGGTTGACAGTTTTTACTTTTGTTGGTTTAGTTCCTCTGATTTTTTTCTAGGGAAGTAAAAAGAATTTATTAGAATCTATACCTACACAGTCCGATCAGGAAAAAGAAGTTAACATGAAAAAAACAGAAGAAAATGAGAATCTGGAGGACAAAGATGAGGAGACAACTGGGGTAGATGAGTCCCTCAGCATAAAGGTAGAAGCTGAAGAAGAAAAAGCAAAATCTGGGTAAGAAATTTGTTTTTGGTTAAGATGCATTTTTTGGCTGAATGAATTCTTGTAATTTGCCCTTTGTGTGTGTGCGTGTTTGAACCTAAATTTGACAAAATATAGTGTAATTGAGTGGTTTGCATTTAGTATGTAAGTGCCATTTGCCTCCTTCAGAGACCCTACTAATGCAAATTTGTAGCAAAAGATCATGTTTTTGATCCATTCTTCTTGCTCTCATCATGGAAATTTATGAAATTTTGAGCTAGAAAAATACTTCTTACTACATTAAGCTCTGCTGAATAACCAGATAATAGAAATTTGGGAAGATGGCTTTCTGTATGTAATGTTTTCTAGATGGTATGTTGGCTCTAGATTTTAAGAATTGTGTTAATTTCTTAAGCAAAAAATAAGAATGGAAAAGTGCTAATAATTAGCTTTCACAAGGCCTGGATTGTTATATTGTGTTTTCTGTGACAGTAGTAATTCCTCATTTTGGTCAGTTTGGAATGATGAACTGTTTATTCAGCAATGTAATTTATGCACTGCCAGTGGACCCCTGGATTTTGTAGATGATCTTTGGCATCTAGTCATCGCTGAGGTTTAAAAAAACCCTACACATCCCCATCGTCAATGATCCGTTTAAATAAGTACAACCAAATGTTTTTGATCATTTTAGTGGTTTCTGAAATTTGGCCACAGCATGCACATAGGCAGGGAAGGGAAGCAAAATATGCTTTGCAAATTTAGGGAAAGGTACTTGTTTAGTATACCTTGTTATATATCTTTGTGTGCAAATGTCTATATCAAGTACTCCTTACTGCTGTTGGTGATTATTTCAGCTATTAAGAAACTTAGTAAGTATGTAGCTTTTTGCCTAAAATCTCTTGATTATTTTAGTGTCTTCTGAAATTTTGGCTGCAGCATACAGATAAACATGGGAGGAGAAACCTGGGTTTAGATGAATATAGTCTAAGTGTTTTTTCATTATACTTGGTTATAGTCCTGTGTGCACGTGTATATTTCAAGGTACTCCTTGCTGTTGCTGGAGACTATTTCAACTCCTAAGAAACTTAGTAAGGATTCAGCTTTTTGTCTAAAAATCTGATCTTTAAATTTGCATGTATTTCTGGAATATCTGCTGTGTGGGAGGCATTGTGATAAGCCTGTGTTTTCTCTTTGTCACTAATAATGATCTTATTTTTTCAAGTTGGTGTTTCAATTTATTTTCTGGTGTAAACTATATATTGTAGGTTTTAAAAAATTCTTCAACTCTATGGCTTTTTAATTTACTACATATATTTATTAATGTATCATACTACAAACTGAAATTTTCCTAGCCCGACAGCACTAATTTGGTAGTGTTATGTGTTGGGAATGTCTAAGATTGATTTCTGAGTTTTATTAGATAAGTGCAATAGAAAATTTGATAGTTACAAGAATCATATGTGAGTATTTCTCTAGCATATAAAGTTTCTCTAAGTAATTACTAGTTACTGCCAGGAATTTGCCATGTCCTTTTTCATAGTCTAGGTAAAGGAGATTAAATAAGTTAATTTAGGTAAAATGACCTGTTCAATGCCTGGCCCATAGAAAGTATTAATAAGTTAAAGTTGTTGTTTTTTTAATTTGTTCCATTGTATGGAGTGTGACATCAAACTTGGAAAATTTGATATTTGTGAATTCAGATGAAAAATATTGATACATTTGGTTTCCCAAAATAATAGTTCTTTAAAAGATGTGTGTGTGTGTGTGTGTGTGTGTGTGTGTGTGTGTGTGTGTGTGAGAGAGAGAGAGAGAGAGAGAGAGAGAGAGAGAGAGAGAGATCCACATCAACTTAATTTTTACAAATCTATATGCTGATTACATTTTATACTTCCAGAAGGTATCATTGTTGGCATTCTATGTCTGATTTAGTGCATTTTACCTTTGATTTTGCCAGTGAATTATTAGAGAAAGGAGTAGAATATTTTTTTTGACTGATAGCAATTGTGTTGTTTGCTTCTTTAAACTTTAGTACACTGTTTAAGTGTTTTTCATTTGGTTGGTGTCTGAGGTTGACACTCAGTGTGAAACTTTTGTTTTCAGTTTTTGATTGCTTTATTAATACAGAGTATTAGAGTATTACTCCAGATAAAATTAAAGACTGCCAGGCTGCACTAAAGTAGGATTGTGCTTCTTACTGGCATGAACCAGTTGTGCTCAGAGCATTGTGTAATGTAAGACACAATTTAGAAGTTGTTTTCATTTAAAAACTCTCAGACTTTTTATTCTGTGTCTCTCCTTTCTCTGATATGATCATTCTGAGGTACATAACAAATATCTTTGGCGCACAATAAACAACTTCTTTTGTTGTGGCCACTAGAATACACTTCCTTTTCTCCCTGATACACAGAGATACAAGCTTATGATTTAAACAAGGAATATTCTTTCCAAAAAAATGTCTTAACTGTTTTAATTTTTTAAATACATATGAACATTTATTTAAAGTTGTTAATAATAGTTTATCATCCAAAATACCCTCTCTGGTAATTTCTTAGATATTTTAGCCTTACTAATAATTATTTCTTCAGTACAGACATGTTCATGTATTTTTAATAATAGAGTTCTAGTTTTTTATCTCCAATTATAGCTGGTTTATTTAGGTCTTAATTTTGAAGTACCTATTCATTTGAATATAAATGAGTCTTTAAAAATAGAAATAATTCTTGAGATTCTGTAGACTTTGTGATGTATTTCAGAGAAAACTGATGCATTTGTTACTTTTGTAAACTTACACTTAATTTCACAGACTATTAGGCTTCCCTTCGCCCCTCCTGCCTCACAATGTAGAAGGAAAGAGGTAGGAGAATAAAAACATTTTAGTGTTGCTCGTATTACTATAGACTGTTTCTGTTGCTTACGTAATTGCATAATTAGGAGTGATAATGTATGTTATTGCTAAAAAGGTTGCGTAACAAATGATCAGTGGAAAAGGCTTTTTATATAAATATTACATTCGTGAACTTTTAAAGCTTAATTATGTAACTGTCATGTAGTTTCTGTTTTATAATCTTTATTTGTCAGCTCTAAAGTGATGGAGTCTTTTTGAGAGAAAACTATTGTACTAGATATAGACATAGTTTTTATCTGCTGTGCAGGGTAAATACATAGTATTTATCTTGGGACTAAATATTGTTGAATTTCGTATTGAAGTCTTTTAAAAACTAAATCTAGTGTTAGGAAGATTTTCTCCAACTTGTTTAATATGGATTTGTGGCTAATATAAAATGAATGCGAATGCTCAGTTTTAAAAAGTGCACAATTGAGAAGACTGAAATGGGCAACAGTGCTGCTTCTAGAATGATTTCCCTTTTAGTTTTGTGTTACTTGGACTTGGCCTGTCTTATACTTATTTCATTGGAACTTCGAAGTTGAGAGAGTCGGTAAAAGACTTTATACGCGGTAAAGAAACAGAAATTGTAGCAAAGTTTAGAAGAATAGAAAGAAAAAAATGATGTGATATTGATGTGAAGTTAGTCAAATAGTCTTGTGAAAGGTAAAATCATATTTCAGTTAGCATAGCATTTGAAATTCTGGTTGGAGCACCTTTTGAACTCAATAAGACTAGCTGTTGGCTAGTAAAAGTTTTTGTTTTCAACACCCCGGGGCTGGAAATACTTGAATAAAAAATACTTTTTAGTCTGGAAATGGCTATGAGGTGTAAATGATTTATGTTTTTGTCAACACGTTTGTGTAAATCACTTTCATAATAAACCATGAAAAAGTTGTTAAAGTTGACCTTAATAGTTTCTTATACAACTTCTCTTCTTCCGGCTGTTGGAAATTTTCTTTTAATGCATTTTTCAATCTTCATTTCCTCTAAATGTATTTCTCTATAACCACAGTCATCTTATACAGTTTTGGTTTTTAATGTTACATTGCAACCCAGAATTTCATGCACATGGAACCTGCCGTTCCCGGAGCAATCACAGCCACGATTTTTATCAGTTTATGTGGTTTGGAACTGAAAAGCTTATGAAGTGTCTTTTATTAACTGCAATTTTTTAAACCTTTCAAGAGATGAAACGAATAAAGAGGAAGATGAAGATGATGAAGAAGCAGAAGAGGAGGAGGAGGAGGAGGAAGAGGATGAAGAGGATGATGACAACGATGAGGACGAGGAGTTTGAATGCTATCCACCAGGCATGAAAGTCCAAGTGCGGTATGGACGAGGGAAAAATCAAAAAATGTATGAAGCTAGTATTAAAGATTCTGATGTCGAAGGTGGAGAGGTCCTTTACTTGGTGCATTACTGCGGATGGAATGTGAGGTAACTTGAGTTTCAGCTAGTGATTACTACCTAAAAACACTTCTAAAATAATTTTCTATTTTAAAAGTTAATTGACGAATTACAGACTTATTAGTTCCTCTGATTGAGGTCATAGTACCATATAAAAAATCTGTAGATTTCAGCATGTAAATGCCTCGCTTAGTGACTTCCTACTTACTGTTTTGAATACTTAGAAGATACCCTTAGGGTCTAGAAAACTGGTATCTATACAGTTGACTTTTATGTTATACATGAAGGTTAACAGGGACAACAACATTATTGGTGAAATGATAGAAAAATCTTTTTTTTTTTTTTTAATTTATTTAAGTAGAAAAATCTTTTTTAAAGTTAAAAGAGTTTTGAGCTTCTTCATGTCTGTGAGTTAATTACCGGGCTTCTTTCTCTCTCACGTTTTCAACTACATTGCCACAGTAACCTCTTCTTTGTAATCTGAAGTTGTCACGTGTCTTTCTTACAGGAGGCAGGGATTTCAAAGTCGTGATTTCTTAAGATGCGTTAGCCATTTTAAGAGGGCCTTTATCTCTTCATTAACATCTCTTAGATTATAGTCTTGTTCTGAAGCCTCAGAAAGTTATTTGTATATTTGAGACGATATGGTGGAAATGCACTAAGCAAGTGTGCTTAACTAAAATAGGGTGCGCTTTCTGACTGTTGATAACCCTAGAGATGAAAGGCAAGACTAAGGTTTGATTTTAGGTGGTGTTCAGTGACTTCACTTCTTATCTTATACAAGTTTTCTTTGGTTCATCCAGAGAAATTTTGTATTTGAATTTTATCCAAAATTGGCAAGTCTGTTTTAGGATCTGGTCACTTAAATTATCTTTTAAGAAAAACTATAAATTCGTTTTGAAATCTTTGATACTTTATTTGAAATACAGCTTGTGATAGCGTTGTTGCCCTTGAAAAATTCACCACAGAAGTTAGAAATGGTGGTTTCGTGGTGTGCCTAGTATCTTCAAGGAGGAATACAGTTCCCGTGCTTTTTATTTCAGTTGTATTTTGTGATTTAGAAAGGTGTTCAGAAAACATCATCTCAGTTTCTGTTTCTTAAAAAAACTGTATAGCCTCTGTTTCTTAAAAGTCCATTTTGTGTTGTCCTGCTGTGGCAATAGGAAGCTCTAGAAGCATGTCTAATCTGATTACCTTTCTTACTTAGAGAAAAGTGCAATTCTGATCCATTCTGACGCTTGGAAGAAAATAACAATTTAAGTCATAAGGAAACGTTTAGAAGTTTTGTTTGGGGACTCGTTCTTTGTTATTTCTAACCAGCAAGTTTGGGATTTTAAGAATACTTTTAATCAGTGTTGTCCCGTAACATAAGCTTCTCCAAAGAGTCAGTTTTAACACCATGTGTAATTTATCCTTTTGTCCGTTGGCTCTTGGGCTGCTTTTGTGGTGCATGATTTTCCTTACCTGAAGGGCTGGCTATTAATGATCATGTTCAACAGAAGATACTGGAGATCTCAGATATAGCTGCTATAAGAATATTTTGCCCAGTTTTGACATTTAATCATTTTGATCTTACTAAATGTTCATCATAATATAAATGTCGAGGGAGTTCCATTTATGCCTGGAGTGTACATGTTGAATACGTTAGTTTAAAATTAGGAAGGAAAAAATTGAATCAGGAAAAATTAATAGTTACTGAGTAATGCCCACAAGAGATGTAAGAGCCACATCATCTTTTACCTCTCCTTTCAGTTCTTCTGCCCTTAGGTTATATAATGAGGTAGGTTTTCTAGTGGCCTTATTAAATGCTTTGTATTTCGTGACAGAACTTGCACCATTATCAGGGCTTGATTATTTTCTCTTGTTCCATTAAATAAAGAGGCTTAGTAAGTATAAGAATTGAGACATTCATAAAATTATTCTGCAAGTAGGACACAACTTTCTGTTTGTTTAAGAAAAGACTGAGTGAAGGAAAGAGTCCTCTTTCCGTCGGAACACTTGGATTTTAGGGGCCAGAAAGAGAATGTCAGTATTTTAGCTTTGAAATTGGTGAGGGGTTGGGGATGGTAAGGGAAGACTTTGAATTGAGACCTTCAAGTTTTTAATAATACAGAAAAGAAAACGAGACCTAGTTCAACAAGACAAGCTGATGTCACTGAGAAGGATGCCATCTACTCCTCACACCTCAAGCGTTTGTGTGGTCTGAACTTTCAAAAGAAGAAAATTAACCAACTTGACGAAGACCTGTAGAGTGAATCTCTTCATACTCCAGCAGCATAGAGAAAGCTGTACTTCTGTAGATTAGCAGTTAATTTTCATAGTCAGCATAACAATAGTCCTATTTCTCTCTGCAGTAATAACCAGAATCTCTTATTGATGAATAAGCAATAATTATGATTTTTGCTGCTCCTTCATGTCTGAAGCTAATCTAATAAGGACTGCAACAAATCCTCATCAGTTCTGCAGCTGTGTTCCTGTTGTTTCAGTGATCTTCAGCTTGATCTTTGAATTTACACTTAAGAGATGTGAAATTAGACATGAAGATTTATGTATGAAGGTTCATGAAAATAGTTTTATCTTCAGTGGCAGTCATTCGTTACTATAGCAATTTAGGAAACTTCTTATGGAGCTATTTGTGTGAGTTTTGTTTGATCTGAAAGGTCACTTTCCAGTAAACAAATTTTTCATAAAGAAAATAAGAGACTATCTTTCTTAGTTTAAAAAATGCTATTTTTCTGGTAATTTCTACATTTTACCTTTTTTCTAAAATGCTGTGTAAACCTTTCCAATAATACAATTTTCATTTGCACGCCTATTTCACATTTGAAAAATGTTAATTTTTGTTACACAAAAGAATAGTATTTGGGCCAATTTATTTTTACTACCACAAGAAGAAGACACATTTTTACAGGCTTACATCAGATTTACTGGAAATAGCCAGAACTCTGGATCTTAAACCACATAATGGCTTATAAATGGCATAACAGTGCTACAGAATTTGTCGGGTGTGGTGACCATATATAAAACTATTGTCCAACACAGTAGACTTCACTAGGTTGCCATGTGCTTGGAGGAAGTCAGTGCTTCTTTATGAATTGTATTTGACTCTTCTAAAAATAGCATCCAATCTAGAAAACTGGCAAAATACATAAAAGTAGAAAGACAACTAGTAATATTGTAGTATGTTCTCTTGTAGACTTTTAAAAGACATTATACGTTTTTAAAAATTATCATCACACTTCAGTAATTTTTCATAGTAGGCTTTCTGCTTGTTTTCTCTGCGTGATGTTCATGCTTTATGGAAGTTTTTAGTTCATTAGCTAATTGATCCCCTTTGTTCTCGCTTCTAAGTTCATGCCATAAACGTGGGATTGAGTTTTGAAAATCAAGTTACACTCTGAAATTCAGCTGCTACATTCTCTGTTGTGTGTGTGTTGGGTTTATCCTCGTTCCCAAACACAGCCAAGTGTGTTACAGCTTTCTGGGCAACTTGGCTTGCAATTTAAAATGCATCAGTGTTTTATCATGTATTGAAGCTGATTTGTTTTTCTCCATTTCCAGTTTGGCTTTCCATAATCAAGGGGTTGGGAATTTGATTAGAGAATTTTTTTTTTATATCAAGGCTCATCAACTACATGAAAAGGATACCCTCAAGTAAAAGAGAAAGGGAAAAGCAACACTAAAGTTTCAGCTGTAAAATTTCTAATTAGCAAATTAGTAGTTCTACTCCATTTTATAAGTTCTAGAAAACTAAAAATAAGATAAGTTATATTTGAAGATATTACTTGGCAATAAAAATGTATTTCATTTAAAAAATATTTTGTCTCTCAGGGTGCCTGGGTGGCTCAGTCAGTTCAGTGTCCCACTTCGGCTCAGCTCATGATCTCACAATTTGTGGGTTTGAGCCCCGCTTCAGGCTCTGTGCTGACAGCTCAGAGCCTGGAGTCAGCTTCGGATTCTGTGTCTCCCTCTCTCTCCACCCCTCCCCTGCTCACGCTCTTGTCTCTCTCTCAAAAATAAAACCAAAACATAAAAAAAAAATTCTGTCTCGAAGCAAATTGGCTCCTCCTTTGAAGAGATGGGGGGCGGGGGACAACTAGTAAAAAGCTTTCACAAATGGGTTCAAACCTACTTTGTGCTAACATTCAACTGCTTTTTAACAAACATTTATTCTTTTATTTGGCATATATAAGTTCAGTATCCTGCGCAAAATACTATGCTTGAACAGAGATACAAAGAAATGGTTCCCGTTAAGGCATTGATTGTCCAGATGAAGGAACTACCCCCCCCCCCCCCCCAGGATTTACAACCCATCCATCCCACCACCCCTCCCTCCTAATACCCTCAGCCCTCCCCTTGGCTTACTTACCTTCAGTCACCCCTTAGACTCATTTCTTTTGACCCCCACGCTCTTCTGTTGCTCTTGTGTTGCTTTGTAATCCTTGCTCGACAGAACCACTAGAACACCGATTAAATCTCACACTCGTGCTCCTGGCCCGCACCTGTGGCTCACCCTGGCTGGAGAAAGCAAAATGACTTACTTTAAATTCGTGACTGTGAACCTTAAGTGGCCAAGATGTGTCCCCCTTCCATCCCCTCTCTCACTTTCTCTGAAGACGATTTCATACTGTTTCTTATCTCCTCAGATACCCAGGATCTCTTCCCCATCCCTGCTTCATAACCTCACTGAAAAACTGGAACGAGAGAATTTCTGCAGACTTCCACCTTCTTACCCGCCTCCCTTGCCACGCTCTGCGCCCGGTCGTTAGTCATCGGTGATCGGGCGCGCCGCTGTCTAAAGCCGGTCTTCTGAGTGCCGTGCCTTGTTGCCTAAATCAGAGCCGGGGCCCCAGAAATTCTCCCTTTCTTCCCCCTCTCTGTCATCAGCTTCTCGTTCTGTTCTAGCTCATTGTTGTCTGGACCTGCAGGGATTTCTCCCGTCTCAAAGCTCACTTGACCTTCCCCCTGCTTTTCCTGCTGTGCCATTTCTCTGCTGTATTTCTTCAACGTTTATTTATTTTTGGGACAGAGAGAGACAGAGCATGAACGGGGGAGGAGCAGAGAGAGAGGGAGACACAGAATCGGAAACAGGCTCCAGGCTCCGAGCCATCAGCCCAGAGCCTGACGCAGGGTTCGAACTCACGGACCGCGAGATCGAGACCTGGCTGAAGTCGGACGCTTAACCGACTGCGCCACCCAGGCGCCCCTCTCTGCTGTATTTCTATCCAGCAAGGCTATTTGAGCAGCCGACTTCTCTCGGGTTGTTTTGTGTAAGCCCACTCCAGTAAGGCTTTTGCCCCGTCACACCTCCAAAACTGTCACCAGTGACCCCCATCTGACTGAATTCCATCCTTATTTCTTGACCTCTTGCTGCTTGCCTCAACAGTGGCATCTGACCCTGCTGATCGCTCCTTCCGTGACAGTGTTAACTTGTGTTCCAGCTGCTACATCGGCAACTGTTTTTCTTGTTTATTTTCCTTTTCTGCCATTCCTCAGTCATCCTCTTTTGTCTCTTCTTGTCTTTGTGTGTTTTCTTCCTTATAATTGTGCCCTTTTATCCTTTGATACCCATTTTAACTTGTTTACATTCTATCTCTATTTTTCCAGCCCTAATTTGAATCACTTTTCTGATAACTGCATTTTTCTAAATTATTTCTCGGAGCCAAATAATTTTGACCTTCTGGAATATAGCTTCCACTTAGGACTGTGGGGACCTCAGGACCACATTACTTCCCACTACAAAAGAGCATTTAATTTTTAAAACGTGAAAAGTAATCCCAATTCCATATTCATTCCATTAATATCCCTTACCACTTCTAGAAAAGTACATGCCTGTAAGTAGCAAATAAATCTTGAACTAAATTGGACCTCCTGGCAACAAAATAGAAGTACAGCGGGAGTTAAAATCCAGATCAAAGGAACTAGTCTACAAAAATGATACTTACAGAATACAGACACAAATGGGGGATTGGGACAGATGTGGCCTGGCTCCCTCACTGGAGCCTCTCAATGCTTTTATGTGTGGGAACTCTTTGTTTAACGTCCTGAGGCACTGTCAAGCTGTTTTCCACAGAGGCGACACCATGTTACATTCTTAGCAGAATTGTATTAGGGTTCTGGTTTCTCCAAATCATCACCAACATTTGTTATTTTCTGTTGCTAAAAAAATGGTTGTTATTAGCTAACTTAGTATCTCATTTTTTTTTTCAATTTTTTTTTTTGAAAGATTTATTCATTTTTCAGAAACAGAGACAGAGGGCATGAGCGGGGAAGGGGCAGGGAGAGGGGGAGACAGAATCTCAAACAGGCTCCAGGTTCTGAGCTGTCAGCACAGAGTCCGACTCGGGGCCCAAACTCACAGACTGTGAGATTCTGACCTGAGCCGAAGTCAGACGCTTAACCGACTGAGCCACCCAGGCGCCCCTCATTTGGTTTTGATTTGCATGTTTAGAATGACTAGTGATGCATACTTATTGGCTATTTGTATGTCTTTGGGGAAATGTCTGTGTAAGCCCTTTGCTCATTTTTGAATTGTTGTTATTGTTGAGTTGTAGGAATTCTTCATATGTTCTGTATATTAATCCTTTCTCAGATACATGGCTTGCAGATATTTTCTCCCATTCTGTGAACCCACAGAATTCGCTTTTCACTCTCTTGATACTGTCTTTTGATATACAAAAGTTTTAAATTTTGGTAAAGTCTTTATTCACCCGTTTTTTCTTTGTTGCCCATGTTTTCGGTGGTGTATCCTAGAAAACATCACCAAATCTGGTGTTGTGAAAATTGCCGTGTTTTTTTTTAAGAATTTTATACTTTTAGTTCTTTTTTTTTTTTTAACGTTTGTTGATTTGAGAGAGAGTGCGCGAGTGCGGTGGGGGAGGGGGTGGGGGGAGGGGGAGGCAGGGAGAGAGGGGGACAGGATCCGAAGCAGGCTGTGCTGACAGCACGGGGCCCATGTGGGGCTGGAACCCACGAACCGTGAGATCATGACCTGAGCTGAAGTCAGATGCTTAACCAAATGAGCTACTCAGGTGCCCCTATACTTTTAGTTCTAATACTTTAGTTTTTAATCCATTTTAATTTTTATAAAAGTATGTATGATAGTCCTTTTTTTATGATTTTTGTCATATGAAGAGCCCATCTCCTAATTAGCAGCCGAAATGGGGTTGAGAGTGAGACTAAAGTCAATCTGATGGGAAATACTCCTGATGTGACTTTCCTTCTACTCTGTCTTCTTTTGTCCCTTTAAGAATTTTTATGTCACTTCAGATTAATTTCTTTCATATTCATATTCCTTCCACCTTCAGAGTATTTTATGTCCTTACTTCTTTTTCTTCTTTTGCTTTCATGTCATCTGATCCCTACCATACTTTCATTGTGTATGCCAGTGGACTTAGGAATGTTGATAAAAGAGTACAGAGTTGTTCTATTCCTGTGCTTTAAAGTAATTATTCTGGTAATGATAGAAAGGAAAGCAAAACCGTCTTGGAAATTGTCTGCTTTATTGCTATAGTGTGAAAGTTAATGAAGGCTGGGAGGGGACATTGCTCCATTTTTGTTTTTGTTTTGTTTTGTTTTTGAGTTTATTTATTTTGAGAGAGAGAGAGAGAGAGAGTGTGTGTGTGTGTGTGTGTGTGTGTGTGTGTGTGTGTGTGTGTGCATGGGGGAAGGGCAGGGAGAGAGAGGGAGGGAAGGAGGGAGGGAGAGAGAGAGACAGACAGACAGACAGACTCCCAAGCAGGCTCCATGCTGTCAGCGCAGAGCCTGCTGAGGGGCTCAAACTCTGGAACCATGAGATAATGACCTGAGCCGAGATCAGGAGTCAGAGGAGTCAGACACCCTACCCCTGTCTTTTTAACCAGGCCTTCCAGTTCCCTTCGCATGTTCTTCCTCCTGTGTCCCATTCTTTATTTCTTGATCCCTCATTGTCATCTTTTCCAAACTCTCACTTCCCTAACCCCCTGTCACAGTCCCCCAGCTTATTCAACTTACATTTATGATGTAAAGCACATTCAAATTAAAAAGTACCATGGCAGTCAAAGGGCTGTGTTACCACTCATGTGAAAAATTCTTATGCAGTATGCAAATGATTTGTATCAGACAGTCATACATGCAGAGAAAATTAAAATAAAGTTTAAAAGCAGGGAATGAAATGAACATAAAAATAGTTTATACTTTAAAAATAAGACTTTTGAGTTGACTCTCGTTTCTCAGTGCGAGTGAAAATAAATAGTTCCTTCATGAAAAAAGATTAGTAACTTAGATATTTTGCACTCAGGTGGGCTTTCTTTCTTTGTATGTTGAACTTAGAATGTTTACTAAGTTGGACTTGTTCCATTCATTATTTTTTTGTAGATTGGCAGTTATGTTTAAGGTAAAAGGTAAATGTGGACCTGTTCATTTGGTGGTTTTGTAGATTGGTAGGTACATTGGTATATTTTTCTAACTGTACATAAATCCTAATTCTCTAAATTGATCAAATGTTAGTAAAGTAAATTTTTAAGGTACTTTTAAAAGTCAGTATCTGCGCCACAAAATACAGTAAGTGCCACAGTTGTTAACCATTTGTAGTGATCTCTATAAGCCTGATAGAGTATTCTGTGATGTGTTCTTAACATTACATATTCCCTCTGCCTAAAGACCTATACCTTTTTTCATTTTACAGACTTAAACTCTTCAGGAAAACCAATCGATATAATTTCTATGCCATGCACTTAGGCTGTTTGTGTCAAATATTAAATATGATTATGCTATAATATTCAAGTTATTGTCATTCTGTTCTTTATTATGATGAACACCATTCCTGTGTCTTTGATGTGGATTTAACATGAAGTGTTACATGATGTGGAAATATGAAATGTTAATAGCATGCTTAGAATTTTATTTTTTCAATAAGATAATGCTTTTATTTTGGTTTTGTCATATCTTAAAGTACATGACAGAAAGCATTAAATTGTGTTCAGTGAGTCTTTCATAAATTTTGATTTATATATTCTCTCAGATTAAAAATATATGTGTAAATTCGGATTATTATAGAAAATTCATAAAGTAGGTAAATAGCGATACAGTGGCTTATAAAGTTCATGATCAGTAACTATTGCTGTTTTTCATATGATTTGGTCTTTTTTCCTATTACAGTGTCATAATTACTTTTTTCTGTAATTTTTTTACTCTACCCATTAAGAGGGAAAATTTTCTTTCCTTGCTAAGATTGCCTAAATTTCCACTTTAGATGTAAGGTTTTTGAGACCTGAGTTTGTTGTATGACATGGATTACCTTTTTGTATGAAGATAGGCAAGATATAAAATGCATATTATTCAGCAGTTATTAAATGAGTCTGTTCATTACAGAAAACAAAATACAGATGACTTTAATATTTTACATAAATTAATGGTCGGGTTTTAGATTTTCTCTTTTTTATAATCTGTATACATCTTTCATATAGTGAGCTTTTAAATATTATGGCAGTTTGGTTTTGCTTGTGAAATTATTTTTAAAATACCTTTATTATGCATGTAATTATTTTTTTTAATCTCTAAGGTTATGTCTTTTGGGGTACATGTTAATACACACTGATAATATTTCTTTGAAAGTGGTTTGGTTGGGGTTAAGAAGAACCCAAATCTAAATTGCTGTGGGCAACAGTAACCATTTTGGTTTTCTTACATCTGGTTGATTAATGTTCTTTTCCATTTTTATTATTGCTAAGTGATTTCTTAGATGATTTGCCAACACATCCAAACAAAAATCAGAAAGCTGTGTTTCTCTGGTGAGAGCAAGTATGTTATGGTCTCTGAATGGTTCCTTCTAGCTTTGTGTGAATATTTTAATTCAACACATTTTAAAAATTGAAATACCTGTGTGGCTTCTTTCCGAAGGTTTGTATTGGTACTTTTGTCATTACCGCTTAGGGTTGTGTTCTCTGTTTCGCCGTCAGCTCCTTGTGGGAAGAAGCTGTACTACACCATTCCCGAATGCCCAGTGCGTAGCTCCCCAGGAAGTCTTTATCAAACGAATAAGTCCCCGAGTGAGCGTACTTTCAGTCTTGGCAGTTCATCTTACTTTCTGCTTCCGGGGTCATCTGGTCCAGCTCCATCATTTTGTACAGAGCAGGGAGCAGACCTTTAGAAGTTAAAGGAGTTGCTCGTGCATCTCTCCTTTCATGTTCGTTCCATTAGTTGAATATTCGATGGTCTCAATAGAAATATCCTCAGGTACGCCATGCGTGTGTTTTGAAAATATTTTCCTTAATACTCTAGTTAAATACGAGATGAGATACCTGTGTAGGTTCCATACAGTAATTACAATGATTTATTGATAATTGAAAAAGTATGGTCTAATTACTGACAGACTTTATTTTCTAATTCAGTATTTTTTTAATTCAACATTTTAATATTTGTTTCAGTATTTGTTTTTCTTAGTTTCTCAGTCTTTGCTTTTAAAGGGAAGAATTCAGTAATCCTCTTTGCTTTGTGCCATGCCAAACTCTATTTCCTTCTGTCACAGAGAGCTCCATTGCTATCTTGTGATCCTAATTTCTAAAGGTAACGTCTAATTAAAGGCAGCACAGTTTATATCAATAATGCAGGCCGTTGGTTTTCCTGACATTCTCTTAGGACTCTGTTATTTGCATCAAAGGTGCAAGTCATTTTGTTCGTAGGCCCAGCGCTTCGCCTTCTTTCTCTCCTGGTTCTCAAACTACATTGTTACTAAATGTGGTAGCTGACGGCTACGGTCCTACCAGCCTTGAAGAGAAGTCTAGGTATTTAATGATAGAAAGTGGTTTCTCTGAAGACCTGTTACCCTAGATATCTGTTAAGTAGTGTTCTTCCTACTAGTGGAGAGACCCCATCAAAATATGCGCTCTTGATTCCTTCTGTGCTACTTAGAGCACACGTGGAGTCTCTTTTTAATATACTGTATTAAAAGTCAAAGTTTACATAGAATAAACAGCATCAACTTCTTGTAGTTCTGAACTAAACTAAATGCTCTTCATTCAAGTCTTTATTCTTGGTATTTGATAGGGAATCAGAATCTTGACCCACTAATATTACCTCTTTATTTAAATTAACTGGCACGCGGGGCACCTGGGTAGCTTCGTTGGTTAAGCATCTGACTTGGGCTCAAGTCATGGTCTTGCCATTAGTGACCTTGAGCCCCGCATCAGGCGCTGTGCTGACGCTCAGACCCTGGAGCCTCCTTCAGATTCTGTGTCTCCCTCCCTCTCTGCTTCTCCTCTGCTCATGCTCTGTCTCTCTCAAGAATAAATAAACATTAAAAAAAAAAAGAAAAACTAAGAAAAAAATAAATAAAAATAAATTAACTGGCACTAGTTAAAATAAAAGTTGAGTTGGCCTCTTCCTTACATAAGTTAGTGTCTATAGGAAGTGTTGTGGGGGTTTTTTTTGTTGTTGTTTTTTTTTTTTTTTTTCCGGCACCAGTTTTTGTTTTTTCTCCCACGTGACTTTATGTGTCTCTCCTTCCTGTTCTTTGAAAGTCCTCTGTATAGGAAATGGAACACTTGGATGATATTCTGAGTGATTATGTAAAGGAAAGGAACATTTCTTTTAAAATACAATGATCAGTTTATTCGCTGATATTTTTTTCCCTTGTACGATTAATCAAGCAACTAAAGTGCTATTTAGAGCGTCATGAAGTTTTGAAGGATTGGTCTGGGTTAATGTTTATGTTTGCAGTCTCAGCTTCCATTTGGTATGGGCTTTGGAATTTGAAAGCACTCCCTTAACCAAAATCCCCTAATGCGGCTTTTCCTAATGCTGGTCTGTTACTCTTCTCTGTGCTTTCTCTGAATGGAACCTGGTGTGCCCTCAATCATTCTGGTATTGACCAGAATGTTTTAAGAGGCTGTCCCTTTCCCATTTTTCTCTAACTCCCTACCGAGTGCTTTTCTTGCAAGCCTATTGTTTGCAAAGTCCCATTTTCTTCCATGGTCAGAGTTTTCTGTGAAATAAATTCATTGGTTTTTAAGGCACGATCTAGTTCCAGAGGCTATTAATTATAATAGCAATAATAATATTGTGTCACTACCTTTTATAAAAATGGAGAATCAATCTGGTGCAGGAAAGAAAAAAAGTCTACAAGAATAGTATCAGAATGGGGGGAATGCCTGAGCAGACAAAAAGCACTGAGAAAGTAGAACAGAAAGAGGCAAATAATGGAGAAATGATATTAGCTAATACTTATAGGACTATAAGTTACCATGGAATTACTTCAATAGGAAGTGTATCTAAAGAATTTTCCAAGGCATCTCCCAAAGCCATACAGAATATTCATTATCTTAAAACGAAATTGTCATCCAAAATAGTGAGACCATAGTGTTTAATTACTGCGGTTCAGATATTTTAGAAGTGTGTGTAGATTGTTTCATCTAATCCCAGAATTTTCTTTTTTTGTTTTCTGCTTGGTCCAACAGTCTTTCCCCATCCAAACTCGCTACTTTAAGTTCTTCTGATAGCCAGTCTTCTTATAGCATCCTTACTTTGTAATTGGGTGGAGGAGAAAATGATTTACCAGATAGCATCTGTAAACTGAGCTTACACAGTGAGCATCAGCCTGTACCAAGGGGGTAGCCATTGTTTTATTTATGTATATGTTTCTCCTACCCTGTTCCTAAGAGAATTTAAGTAACATCCATTGTCTCTGAGTCATAAAGAAGTCTTCCTCTATCACAGTGAACATTTCAACTATGGAGACAATAACTTTTTTTTTTTTTTTTCTTATTTGATGTATTTGGTGCTCCATGTAACGTATGCAAATATACAGTATCTCATGGTGGTGATCCTAAGTTGAAAGCTACTGTTTTGCTCTAATTTGAAATATAATTCATGTCAAAAACCCAAGTTGAATAGAGTAGTGTTTTTACTGGTAGTAAAAAATGTCTGATACTGTGCAACTAACTACATAACAGATGTCTTTAATTAAGAAAGCTAAAAACTGCAATATCTTTGTTTAGCTCATGTGGTGTTATGTAGAACCATCATGAACTACCTTTAGTTATAAGAAGACAGGAAGCTTGTTTTGTTTTCTTTTAAACAAAGTCCACAGCAATGACTTCCATAACTATATCCAAATCAGAGCAACTTATGGGAATTTATATTCAACTTTGCTGAGGGCAGAGATACTTTCTGTTCATTTTCCACCTTCAGTCCAATTTTGGTAGGAACTAAATTGCTTTCATCTCAAGCATAATGCAGTTTTCAGTATTCCTGGGCAAGTTAAAAGTACTGTAAATATTTAGGTAGGTGCTACTGTGCCAGTATAAATACCAAAAGGAGTGTGTTAAGTAGAATAATAATATTTGTTTAAAAAATTTTCAAAGTACTTATCATCTATTTGATTCTCAAAAACTATATGATATGCAGTCTTACTTCCTTTTTTTAATACAGTCTTATTTGGTACAGATTACACGAGGTCTGATGTTGAGAGTGGCTTGGCAAGGGCCACATAACTAGCCAGCAGGGATTATGTAAAGACTTTTCTAGAACTTATTGTGTTCTTCCTTATTCTCTGTAATTATTAGGGCCCTCAACAGCTTCCAGCAGATACAGACATAATCCCTTGCGTGGGATTGTACCCTCAGCTGCACCAGCCAGTGTCACTTTGCCTGGGGGTGGCTGTAGGCATACTTTCCAGGCCTACTTTAGAGCAAGAATATAATTTATTTGTCAGATAATGACCCAAGTCATTTACTTCCTGACTTAGGGCCTTTATTACTTCATTTAGTGCCTCTAATAATGAGGACATTTTAATTTAAAAGCTCATTTTCAGTTCATGTTCTGGAGTTAAAAAGTCAGTGAGTTTTCCATTTTCCATTTCTTCTTTTTAAACATAAAAAGAAGTTAATTTGTTTTTAATATTTCTTCTTTCTAGCGGAGTTTTTACAAAAATAAACTGCCGTTCTTTTTTGTCTTAAAGAAATAGCTTTATTGCAGTCAGTAGTAAGTTGCACACTGTGAAACTAACACAGGCTGTCAACATTGAGTGGACAGGCCATCGGCGCTGTTGACTCTTAGCTGCCTGTCCATGTAGGAAGCATCTCAGAATACTGAAAAACTTGGCCAAGTAATACTTTCCTAGTGTTTCATGAGAAGGTTTTTTTTTGTTTTTTTGTTTTTTTGTAGGTGATTTTGCATTGTCCGGAAGTTATAATATTACGCTCTTCTATCACATGATGCCATTTAAAACTAGAGCATATTACTTAGCTTCCTGATGTGTCTAGAAAAAACCCCCAAAACAAACCTGTCTACTGGCTGCTTAAAAACAAAACAAAAAGACAGAAAATATTGTGGTTTCTTTACAGACAAGTTTGGTTTCTCTTTGGTGTAGCAGACTCAGGAGTGCCAGTTTAGACCTCAGGAGGTCTTTCTGGTCTTGGCTCAGCCAGAAGCTGACATTCTGTCCTTGGGCAAATCACTTGATCTCTCTTTTGGGGCCTTGGTAGCTTTATTCATTGAACCAGGAAGTTGAGCTAAATGGTCTCCAAGGTCCTTCCCTGTTCTAAAATGTTACGATTCTATTTATGAATTTTTCTTTAATATGGCATAGTTCTGTGATGTTTTGCATATTTATATTAATTTCCTTTCATTTTAGATATGATGAGTGGATTAAAGCAGATAAAATAGTAAGACCTGCTGATAAAAATGTGCCAAAGATAAAACATCGGAAGAAAATAAAGGTAAGTGCTTACTTTGCTAAAAGAACTTTTTTTCCTACATGATAGGTGTTAATTGCAGAAATTTTCCTCCAAAATGATGCCATCAGTGTTAGTAGAAATGAAAATACTCTCTTAAAAGAGCGAATTTATCAAGTGCTAGATTTGGGTACAATCGATATTGTCACCTTATGGGAAGGTATTTTGGAAATGATACTTTGGAAAAGGCATTTGGAAAAATGATCTCTGAGGCTTTTGTAGTTCCGACATCATGTAAGGCCACCCAGCCAGATTTCACTTATTTCAATCCCTTTTTGCCCCTCTCATCTCCAGCTAGGAGCCATAAAATAGTATGGCTGGGAGCCTGGCTTAGTGTGAGGGCTGTAAACTATTCAGAGGAAGAAAAGAAGGTATCTGAAGGCAGACGAGAGCCTATCTGTACCTTCTCTTTTTCTCTTCATCTTTAGCTGACTGTATTAGCAGTAGCTTAGGATGTGTTCATAGGACTCTGTGAGCCATACTGTAGATGAACCATGGGGACTCTATTAATGAACTTGTATGGAAATTACTGTTACTCTTATGTGTGATAGATTTACTCTTATATATTCTAAGACTTAATCTTTTAAGTGTTTTATTAGAAAGTTGACCGTTCATTAGGTAACATATAGTTGAGGTGCTTAGCAGTTCTTCTGAAATTCAGTCTTCATATTCACAGTGAAGAACTGTTACTTTCCTGCTACTGGCCCCAAATAGTGCAGGCTTTCCCCCAACATAGTTACTCTTTTCTCACTGTAAAATTGGGTCTGGTTCTCAAGTTTTGATACGGCAACCCAGTAGCTGCAACTCAGGGTGCTGGTCCAGGGACCACCCTTGGAGAACCATTACCCCAAAGCATCTATAATATGCAATGAATTATCTTCTGTGCATCCAGAATGGTGATAGTCATGTACTGTATTTGGGAGAAGTGTGAAAATAGCCACAGATTCTATAGTCAGACCTGTATAACAGGATTTCAGAGTTGTCTGCTACACCATCATGCTCTACATCGTCATTCAGGAAGCTTGTCTAAATGTGATTTTTTTTCTATAAATTATTTTAAGACCAGATTTAAAAAATAGTTTCCAGGAAATATTTTAGTTAGCCTCTGCTCCTCTTATTTGTAAACAGTCAATTGGAGAAAATTTCTCATTTTTTCCAGAAATGTTACTTTATCAGTGAACAGGTAGGTTTCTTGCAAGTTAACTTCACAACAGATCATCTGTGGAGTTATTATTCCCAGTTGTCAACTAAATGAAGATGTTAGGAATTTTGTCGCTCCCAGCCCACATTTTATATTGAAAATGTTACAAGTTTTAAAACTACCGGGTTGAAAATTTTTTTATGAATATTTAAGCCTGTTGTGATTTAAGTTTGAAGAATTTGTAACACCAGTTATTAGCAGTATGAGGTTTTAGTCTGAATTGTTCATAGGATCTCTGGTTTACTTCTACAATTAAAATGTAAATATTAGACAAAAACTTTTTGCTCATCCTGCAGTACCTTTGGGGAAAATAAAACACCTCTGGCTGTTTAGAGGAGCTTCTTATATTCTTTCTTTTCATATTATTTAATATGTGATACAACTTTGAGTTTAAAATGAGTATTAGCATTGTTACAGTAAATACTTCATGATAAACTATGGCTAACATGGCATATTGTTTTTCTTAACCTAGAATAAATTAGACAAAGAAAAAGACAGAGATGAAAAATACTCTCCTAAAAACTGTAAACTTCGGCGCTTGTCAAAACCACCTTTTCAGACAAATCCATCTCCTGAAATGGTATCTAAACTGGATCTTACTGATGCCAAAAACTCTGATACAGCTCACATTAAATCCATAGAAATTACTTCTATCCTCAATGGACTTCAAGGTAAACCTAACAAATACCCTGTTGCTTGCAACTCTGTGTTTTGTTACGAATCAAATTCTGTAAAGGCAATGTACCGTTTTTTAATTGGACCAGAATTTTGTTGCCTGTTATTACTTGAAATAAAATCAGCCATTGATTGAGGCTTGGAAGTACTTCTGTTATTAGTAGATCTAAAGGCATCCTTAAATTTTAGTTACAATTTATTATTTACCCTATAGTACTGTGTTTTTTTTCTCAGGTACTGTCCTTTCTGTTGCCACATAAAACATGGTTTGTGTTAGGTAATTTTAGACTATAAAATTACACTGAATTTTTTGTTAAGAATACCAAATTTTGTTTATCTTGATTGCATCTATTATGATCCTCTTTTATGATAGCATTATTGCCTATTAATATTTGAGGCAGAATGACCTATAACTAAATAATACAATATGAATATTGGTGTGTCTACCATAGTGGTGAACAAATAACATTTATTTAAAAGAATTTTGTATTTCTGCCCCAGAAGTAATTAATATCCTGATTTTAGTGTGATCATTCCTTTTCTTTTGAATAAACATATATGTATATATTAAACATAAATACATATTTCCAAACAGCAGATGAATTTTTAAAACACGGAGTAGCCAGCACAAGCCTTGCTGTGAAGGCTCCCTGAGAATGTTACGTGAACGGAGTCTGTAGGTCATATTCTGGTTTCATATTCAGCTGCTCTGAGAATTCGCAGAAGCATCTCTCAGGGAATTCGGTGGGGCAGGGTCAGAAGGGAGTTCTGGGAAACATCGGGGCTCACCACAGCCAGGACGAACAGGAGCGTGGCGGTAATGAGCCGCTCTGTGTTTTCTGATTCTAGGCTTTACCAAACGAACTTCTAGCTTTCAGGTGCAGGTCAGAGCAAAGCATTTCTCCTGGGTACAATGATGTAGTCCACTGATCCCAATAACACCTTGCAAGACATAGAGGGGAGAGCTGGAGTTTTGTCAACACATTGTTCAAACAAGCTACATCTATTTAAACGCGTTCGGACAGTGTGGTGGCAGCAGGCATCTTAGTGATGGTGGTCCTTGCTATTTCTTTGGAAAGGACACTGTGTAGGACTGGTTTCCTTCTGCATCTGGTACACAGAGAGCTTCCTGGGGAGATCCTGTTCTGGGGATCACTCTTCAGAGGAGCCCTTGGAATTCCTTTGTTCTGGCATCTCATGTCTGTTTTACCCTCGGCATACTCTCATTGTGGTGGAGCATATTCTCTAGTAACTTTTTAAGAACAAGTGAGTGAGAAGGAAAGCAAATATTTAGAGACTGTGTGCATCTGAGAATATCTTTATTCTGTGCCTGGTTTAGCTGAGTTGAATGGTTTTCCTTCAGTATTTTATTAGCATTGTTCAATTGTCTTTTTTTTTTTTTTAGTTTATTTATTTATTTTCAGAAAGAGAGAGAGAGAGAGTGTGAGCAGGGGAGGGGGCCGAGAGAAGGGGAGAGAGAATCCCAAGCAGGCTCTGCACTGTCAGCGCACAGCCCAATGTGCGGCTTGAACTCACAAACTGTGAGATCATGATCTGAGCCAAATCAGGAGTCAGATGCTAAACTGACTGAACCACCCAGGTGCCCCTCACCTGTCTTTTCTGATGTTGTTTCTGCTAGAAGTTCAGAGCTCTTACAATTCCTGATTCTTTCTGTGTGACTTGTTTTTTATCACTTAGTTTTTTTGTGGGGTTTTTTGTTCTTTGTTTTGTTTTTTTTTTTTTTCTTTTTTTCTTTTTGGCTTTTGCTTCTCTTTGGAATCTGGAATCTTTGTTTCTAATGTCCTAAAATTTCACGGTGATTATGCCTTGTGTGGATATATTTTCATCCACTGTCTTGAGTACTTGCTAGGCTCTTTTCATTCTAGAAACGTGAGCCTTTTTGTTCCAGGTGCTTTTCTTGAATTATTTTGTTGATTATTTCTTCCTCTGCATTTTACTGTTCTCTCTTGTTTTTTGTTTTGGATTTTTTTGACTTACCTTATATCAGTATTGCATTTTCTGTAGTATATTTTAATATGTTTATCGTTTTGGGGATGAGGTTATTCATTCTTTGGTCTTTTTTCTCTGATTTCTTGGAAATTTTCTCAACTTTGTCTTCTGATCCTTTCGTTTATTATTTAAAAAATATTTATTTTGGGAAGAGCGCAAGTGGCAAAGGGGCAGAGAGAGGGAGACAGAGGATCCAAAGCAGGCTGTATGCTAACAGGCTGGCAGAAGCGAGCCCGACGTGGGGCTCAAACTCACGAACCGTGCGATCATGACCTGAGCCAAAGTTGGACACTCAACCTACTAATAAGCCACCCTCGTGCCCCATCCTCTTATCCTTTTAAAAACTATTTAATTTACTGCCGTAATGTTTGGTGACAGCTGGTATATTTTTAATTTTCAAGAGCTCTTCATTTTCTACATGTTCTTATACCATCTCTTCTTTCAAGATGGGTACAAGATCTTAACCTTTCTGGTTTTGCTCTTTCCAAAGGATATTGTAAATTTTTTGTTCTTCTTTTGCATGGTTAGCTACTTCCAGTTTGCTTTTTCCTGCTTTATTGTTTTGATCTCTTCCCTATGAAGGACTTTTTCCTTGGCTGTCTTCTCCTGATTAGGAATCTTGAGCACATGGTTGGGACTTGTCAACTTTGAGTTAATTTCACTCTAAGGTAATCTGGGTGGGCCATTTTTTGGAGAGGACTACTGTCAGGTCTTAGGTCTTTTTCTTAGTCCAGTTGCATCCCAGAGAAAAGAGTCTTCCATCCCTGACTGGAAGGTAAGAGAATGTCTTCTAGCGTTTAGGATCCAGTTGAGGATTAGGGAAGGAAGGAGGGGAAATTCTTAGCAGTTGTAGTTCACTGATCCCACTGAGTTCAGCATCACATCTGTACCTGCGCCTTCAATAGTTCTTATCATTGCCTAGGCCAGAAATCCTGTCTTCACCATCTTCAGAAAATAAACCTCCAGAAGAGTGGTCACCTGGCAACCCATGGCAGGGGTGAGGACCTAGGGATCTAGATGCTTTTCGAATAATGTTCACCCGATGCTCCTTATGTTAAGCTGCCTCCTCCACTTTTCATTTTCACAGTCACCTGATACAGCCAATTTTTATTGAAGAGCCCACGGAGAATTGGGTTTTTTCTCAGCTCTATTCACTGCTGGCTTGGGTCCGTTTACTCTCATCCATCTGCTTTTTGGCTTACGCATTCTATTTTTCTCTCCTATTGTCCCTATTTTTGTTAGCGTATTATTTCAGAAATTGTGTTAACATGCCACATGTATGATATATGTGTGTTGTAATATGTAATTATTAATATATATTAATATGTTCCATATTAACACATTAATACATATCCCAAACAAATATATATACATCTGCACAGATATTTTTATAAATGGGATCATTAACACTACAAAACCCCACCTTTTCGGGGGGGCTTGCCATAGTAGAACTGATAAATCTTTTCATATCAGCACATTCATACAACTGAATGGCTGTATCACTATTTATTTAATTCTTGATGAAAAAAGGTATTTAGATTATTTTCATTATTTTTCCTATTGTACATAATTCAACAATGACCATCACAAGTGCCATATTTGTAACATTTCACATATTCTCTTCTTCATATTTTCTCTTTTCTGTGGTAAATTTTATTTTTGATTTGGCCATAGATCAAATTTAAGACATTCAGGTTATTTCCAGCTTAAAAATGATTGCTGCTATGAATGCATACGTATATGTACATGCATATATAAAGAAAAATTGAGGCCACCCATGAGTGTAGAACACAGATAGCTAGGAGTCTCTTCCCTGGCATGAGATGAGCTGGGAACAGAACAAGAGGGTAGGTGATTGTTGGAATTCTGTGGAGTGATTGAATATCTCTAGAGAATAATATTTCACATTTAGGCCCCAGAGATCCCCTCAAGTAAACTAGATCCCTGCTGAATCACCTAATGGAAAGCTTATCCATTAATAAGCCCTACCAATACAGTCAGGTTTTAGTAGGTCATCCTTCAGTGTGAACAGTCAAGGAGAGCTCCCACATAAAATGTGGAAACTAAGACGGAAGGAGTGACCCTTGAGGAGAGAGATAATGAAGGTAAGAAGCATATTAGTTCTCTCCGGTTATTATTAATCTCAGAAAACCCGTAAGCATCTGTAAAACAAGAACAGGGTACAGTGATAAAGTAACAGAACAAGAAACGCCTAGAATTAGACACTGAAATTAAAATTCAGTCAAACACAGTTTGGAGTCGAGGAAAACTTTGAGAAAATGTAAGAAAGCAGTGATAGAAATGTAAGAAGATGAGTGATACTGAATAGTAAATAGTGAAATCAGAGGGGAAGAAATGAACAGGTAACCGCGCACACCACTGTGGTTTGAGTATACTCACGTGTGTATATCTTTGTTTTTCACGCTGGGGAGAGTGACACCAGCATTACTGTTAGAATCCGCCTGAGGAATCAAGAAGCCATGGGAACAGCATGCCTGGTTATAAGTAACTAAAAAGCAGTTGGATTTTGAAAAAGCGAAACCCTAGTTTTCTTATGAACTGTCTCACGACTATGTTATTTATTTTTTGATTTGTACCTCATCACTCCGTGCTGTATTATATAGAGTGTGGCAGTTCTATCTGTCTTAGAGAATGCTGTATATGTGGTGGTGGGTTCTCCTCCCCAGTCTGCCATATACATACCAATCACTAAGATCATCCTAGAATAGTCCTCAGGTGGACAGAGGAATAAACAGGTAACTAAAAGAAGAAAAATCTCCAGAACTGACAGACACGAATCTTTAAATTGAACGAGCCTACCCGGTACCTGATAAATTCGTGAATAAAGAACCATGCCACAGTACGTTATTATGAAATTAAAAATACCAGGAATAAAAAACCACCACTATGGTTGAGGAGATAAATGAAAGTAGTGTTTTTAAACTATAAGGCAAGGGGCAGTACCTTCAAATTTTTGAAGGAAAATAATTTTCAACTTAGAATTCTGTACCTGGTTAAACTATCGATAAAACGATGAAATTTCAGAGTAAAGATGTATTTGGACACGTAAGGACAAAGAATATTTACCTCCTTGTGCCTTTTTAAGGAAAGTACTAGATGATGTGCTCCAAGACAATCTGGGACTAAACCAAGAAGGAGGAAGATGGGCAATTCACATACCTGTGGGTCTCAGTTAAGAGAAAGCAGTGAAGGTGGGGGGGGCCTGGGTGGTTCAGTCAGTTAAGTGTCTGTCTCTTGATTTCGTCTCAGGTCATGATCTCAGGGTTCGTGGGACAGAGTGCAGCCTCAGGCTCTGTGCTGACAGTGCAGAGCCTGCTTGGGATTCATTCATTCATATTCTCTCTCTCTCTCTCTCTCTCTCTCTCTCTCTCTCTCTCTCTCTCCCTCTCTCCCCCCCCTCCCCCTCCCGTGTGCATGCTCGCGCTCTCTCCCTCTCTCTCAGAATAAATAAATATAAAAAAGCAAAAAAGAAAGTAATGAAGGGAATTACTAAGATGATAGCTGTTAGAGCAGACCCAGAGAGCCACCAGACTAAATGGAGTAGAAAGTAGGTCTTCAGGATAGAGAGATTCGCTGAATAAGGGAGCTGGATGGAGTGCTTGCCTGCATGGAGCAACTGAAATAAATGTGAAAAAGCCTTAGAAAAGGAAGATGTACCGCCAAAGGAAGGACTTTCAGAAGCTTGGAGAAATGGCTCTATGAGGAAGGAAGTTTGTCAAGTGTGGTGCTTCTTTCTGTAGTGAACCACATTTATGTATATTATAAACAGTATATTTAATTATGTTATTTATATTATACATACATATATACACATATATACACATATATATACATATGTATATATATTATGTTATATATATTATATATTATATATATAATATTATATGTATTATATGTATGTATATATATTATATGTATATATATGTACACACACATATAAATATATGTATATTTAATTAATTTGGCTCAGGTCATGATCTCACAGTCTGTGAGTTTGAGCCCCACGTCGGGCTCTGCTCACAGTTCAGAGCCTGGAGGCTGCTTTGGATTCTGTGTCTCCCTCTCTCTCTGCCCCTCCCCTGCTCATGCTCTGCCTCTCTCTGTCTCAAAAATAAAAACATTAAAAATTTTTTTTTTAAATAATTAACTGAAGATAACTATATATGGAAAGTATGGCAGGAGATAGGAGTATTAATACAATACCCATGGCTCATCGCAGGCTAAACTTCCTAAGCGAGCACATCTCTTAATTATATACTATCAGAAAACATGGTTTTGAGACTTTGGAGGCTTGGGAAGGAAGAAAAAGAGCTGTTGGTTTTCTACTGAGTTTCCATTTGTTTTTAGTCATATATGCAGTGCTTTGATAATTAAAACAGTTCAGTTGTACAGAAACACATTGAAACGTTTAAATGTTTTTAACTACCTTAATTGTGTCTGTTCTTTTTTACTTGTAGCAAACTTAGCTAAAGAACATAGGTGGTGTTGTGGTCACAATTATAAATTCAGGAGCCAAATGACTTAGGTTTCTGTTTCTTCTCTACTTTTTTACTAGCTCTTTGGAGTGGTTTAACCTCTCTAAATCCTAGTCTCCTAAACTATAAAATGGGGTTAATAATAATATACCCCTCATAGGGTTTTTGTGAGACTGAGTCAGACAGTCTATGCAAAGCGTACCAAAGTATCTGGCATGTAGCAGTTTCTCAGTAAATGTTTTATTAAAATCAGGATAAAAGCAATTACTTTTTATACTTAGTTGAATCCATTTACTAAAATGTACTTTCAAGAAATAAATTCTGTGAATATTTTTATGTAATGTATCAGTTACTTAAGTTAATTGGGTCTACTCTTCAAAACATTGTAGAAAACAGGGCACCTGGGTGGCTCAGTCAAACATTCAACTCTTGATTTCGGCTTAGGTCCCGATCTCAGGGTCATAGGATCGAGCCCCGCCTTGGGCTCTGTGCTGGGCATGGAGCCTGCTTGAGATTCTCTTTCCGTCTGCCCCTCTCCCCCGCTCATGCTCCCTCTCTCTTTTATAAAAAAAAAAAAAAAAAAAAAAGACAAAAAACAATTTGGAAATTCATTGTTCACAAATCTTTGCCTAATCATTGCTACACTGAAAATGAAGCTTCCAATTTCATATACAGACTTTGAAGTTAGAATAACCCGGGATTACATCCTGACTGCAGTTATTTTCTACTCATAAATTTGGAGGAGTTTCTTTTTCATAATCCGCTTTATTGAGGTATAACCTACAAACAATAAAATTCACAACTTTTACGCTTACCATTTGATGTGTTTTGGCAAAAATATATGGTGGTGTAACTACAACCACGGTCACAATACACAACACTACCATCATGGGACACCTGGGTGCCTCAGTCAGTTAAGCATCAGACTCTTGATCTCAGCTAACGTCTCGATCTCAGGGTCATGAGTTCCAACTCATGCTGGGCATGAAGCCTACCTTAAAAAAAAATTACCATCGTTGTGTGAGTGTCTTAAATCTCCAAAGCTTAGTTTTGTCACCTGCAAAATAACGATGAAACCTAGCAATCCAAGAGGACTGTAAACATAGGGACTAATATATAGAGAGAGGGCCATGCACAGGGAAGACACTGCTGGTGTCCTTATCATACTCACCGGTGTTTCTTCTTTTCTAGCCTCTGAAAGTTCTGCTGAAGACAGTGAGCAGGAGGATGAGACAGGTGCTCAAGACAGAGACCACAGTGGCAAAGAGGAATCGAAGATCGATCATTTGACCCATACCAGAAACGATCTTATTGCAAAAGAGGAACAGAACAGTTCATCTTTGCTAGAAGACAACAAAGTCCATGCAGATTCGGTGATCTCCAAAGCGGTGTCAAAATCTCCAGAAAGATTAAGAAAAGATATGGAAGCATTATCTGAAGATACGGATTATGAAGAAGACGATGAAATCACAAAAAAGAGAAAAGACGGTAAGAAGGACAGTGCAGAGAAGTCTTCAAAGCCTCAAGTCAAACGTGGTAAAAGAAGGTATTGCACTACAGAGGAGTGTTTGAAAACTGGATCGCCGGGCAAAAAGGAAGAGAAGGCCAAGAGCAAAGAATCACTTTGCATAGAGAACAGCAGCAACAGCTCTTCGGATGAAGAGGAGGACGAAAAATCAAAAACAAAGCTGACGCCAACGAAGAAATACAACGGTTTGGAGGAAAAGCGAAAATCTCTACGGACAACCGGTTTCTATTCAGGATTTTCAGAAGTGGCAGAAAAAAGGATAAAACTTTTAAATAACTCTGATGAGAGACTTCAGAACAGCAGAGCTAAAGATCGGAAAGACGTGTGGTCGAGCATTCAGGGACAGTGGCCGAAGAAGACTCTGAAGGAGCTCTTTTCAGACTCGGACACTGAGGCGGCAGCCTCCCCGCCCCATCCCGCCCCCGAGGAGGCGTCCGCAGAGGGCTCGTTGCAGCCGGTGGCCGAGGAGGAGGGCTGCCCCCCCAGCGCCGAGCTGGAAACACCGCCGCCGGCCGGCGCCGACAGTAAGCCCGCCGAGGAGAAGCCGGCGGAGGTCACTGACAAAAAAGCGGAATTTCCCAGCAGCGGCAGCAACTCCGTGCTCAACACCCCCCCTACCACCCCCGAGTCGCCTTCCTCGGTCACTGTAACGGAAGCCGGTCGGCAGCAGTCTTCGGTGACCGTGTCGGAGCCACTGGCCCCGAACCAAGAAGAGGTTCGCAGTATCAAGAGTGAGACCGATAGCACAATTGAGGTGGACAGTGTCGCGGGGGAGCTGCAGGACCTCCAGTCGGAAGGGACCAGCTCGCCGGCAGGCTTTGACGCCAGCGTGAGCTCCAGCGGCAGCAATCAGCCGGAACCAGAGCACCCCGACAGAGGTGAGGGCCGAGCCGTGTCCGTTGGCGTAGTGTAGAACCTTCTGACGTTTCCAAGGGCTTCACGGTAGCGCTCGTTAGAGCACGAGGCGCAGAAGTGAAGTCCTTGCGTGAACGCGGTAAAAATGGAAATTGGAAGGGTGCTTTGAGTAATGGATAGCGAATGCGCTGAAAAGCTTGGGGGGGACTTACCGTCCCGTGCGTGAGCTGTCCGTGACATCCCCAGGGGACCAGAGCACGTGCGGGGCACGCACCCAGGCCCAAATCCACACCTTTTTGAAGATTCCTTATACGCTGGTTGACTATGTGGCATGAGCAGCTTCAATATATATCTGTAACGTTGTTTTCGCAATTGTAACCGATGTGTGTTTTCTCACAAACATTTTGATTTGTTGACAGACCCCTCCACCCTTAACCAAATACTGTATGTAGGGGTTTGGAGCAACCAACTGTCCAGGCACTGCTTTCCTCAGACAACCGTGTCAAACTGATTTTCAAGCCTGACTAACTTGTGTGAGTTTGTAAAGGAATTTGATGCTTTCTTAGATGCATAGCTTCCAGATCGAAGGAGCAATGTGTATGTTGCCCTCCAGTAATACTTTCTTGATTTTCCGTGAAGTTGTTAAAAGTGGAAACCCAAATTAGTACTTTGAAAAGTATCGGTGCCCTTTGATTTTGCCATAGCTGTTCTTGTGTCTTCATTCTTCTTACAGGCCACTTCACTCAGGCGTCTTTAGATGAATAGAATATACGCCGACAGTTGGCTTTGAAACCTACTTTTTCGCTGTAAAGATAGGATGTGTACTTTATGTAACATACCGGTTTTTATTATGCTAGTTTGAGATTTTTAGCTAAGCTTAAAGAGATGTATGTGATACAGATCAGGTGAGTTAATTCCTGATTTTCTCACACAATTTTTCTTTTCCTTCTTTTCTTTTTCCAGCTTTAGTGAGATATAATTGATGGAACATTGTCACACAAATCTTGACTTAAAACATTTCTTTTTAAAAAATAAATATTGGGGTACCTGGGTGGCTCAGTCGGTTAAGCGTCCGACTTCAGCTCAGGTCACGATCTCGCGGTCCGTGAGCTCGAGCCCCGCGTCGGGCTCTGGGCTGATGGTTCGGAGCCTGGAGCCTGCTTCTGATTCTGTGTCTCCCTGTCTCTCTGACCCTCCCCCATTCATGCTCTGTCTCTCTCTGTCTCAAAAAAAATAAATAAATTAAAAAAAAATAAAAATGAAAAATAAATATTAAGTAAAAGATGTAATTGCAGTTCAATTGGGATCTTCTTTGGTTTTTCACATTCACACATACAGCTACAGTATGTGTGCCATAAAAAAGAGATGCAGTAGCTTCTGATAGAAGCCGGTTAGCATTGCCCTTTTGAATCTTAATCTTGACTAGGTTGAAAAGAATGCAACTTAAGAAATACTCCTGGGGCGCCTGGGTGGCTCAGTCGGTTAAGCGTCCAACTCTTAGTCTTGGCTCAGGTCATGATCTCATGGTTCGTGAGTCATGGGATATTCTCTCTCTCTCTCTCTCTCTCTCTCTCTCTCTCTCTCTCTTTCTCTCTCTCTCTCTCTCTCTCTCTCTCTCTCTCAAAATAAATTAAAAACAAAAAGAAACTTTAGAAGAAGTACTCCCAAATTTAGGGTAACAGAGACCATCCGCTATACCAGAGCAAAGAGAGAATTGTTCTCTCTTTAGAAATAAATTCTTGGGGCACCTGGGTGGCTCAGCCGGTTGAGCATCCGACTTCGGCTCAGGTCATGATCTCGCAGTTCGTGGGTTCGAGCCCCATGTCAGGCTCTGTGCTGACAGCTCAGAGCCTGGAGCCTGTTTCAGATTCTGTGTCTCCCTCTCTCTGTGCACCTCTCCCGCTCATGCTCGCTCTCTGTCTCTATGTCTCTCAAAAACGAATAAATGTTAAAAAAAAAATCTTTTTTAAAAAGAAAAATTCTTAAGCATTTATTTCATATGGCCTTATTTTAAGAAATTTGTCTACTGATACCAGAGAATTCACATTGCGTCAGAAGTAAAAATGTAAATTTTACAATTTAGATTTAGGATTTCCCTCCAGTTGGCTTACACATTTACTTACTTATATCCAGTGGCTTCCATTACTCTTTATTTCTTGCAGCTGAAAGCTTCAGAATTAAAACTCTTTTAGGGAGAACTCTGACAATTATTTTTAAGATTCTGTGCTTCAATATAGTCATTATCTTCATCACCTTCTTTGTGTTTTATTTAAGTTGTTATATTAAAATAGCTTTAGAAGAAGTTATTGCTAAGATGTAATTAAAAAACAGTCTAGAAGTTGCAAACAAAACAGTCAATGGCCTATTCCGTTTTTGACCAAGGAAGCCATGTCTTATATACTCGACTGATATTATCGTTGGTAACAGGACTAAGAAATATTTTTTGTAGCATGACATAATTTTTATCACATCTGTATCATGTCATTATAGTATTTTAATACTATAGTAGTATACAGTATAGTATTTCATTGTACTGAGTAGAAACAGGACTTTATTAATCTCCGGAAAAGATAGTCTGGTAGACGATATATATATAATTAGAAATACATAGAAACACAGTAGATGCTGTGGACCAAGTTAATAGTATAGAGAAAAATGTACTGAAACTATAGTTTGGAGTAGTTGTCAAGCCATGAAGCCTGGCAGGTCATGGAAAGTCTTAGTGAAGATGTAGGATGTGGGCTAGTCCTTGAAGAAAAGGAAGACATTTATGAAGTTTCAGGATAATTTCCTACCAAGAAGGTGAAACGTTACGTAGGATTATTATGCTGGATTTATAAATGGTATATGTGTTAACCGGTGCCCTGCCACTGAAGTTACTGTTAAAATAAATAAATTGGTAAAACAGCTAAGTGTGAATTACTACTAAAATTTATCCCATTAATATGATGATATTTTAAAGTTGTTAATATCATTGTAAGCTATATCATTAATGTTTTCATCTGTAATTAAATCTTAATATTTTGGTTCTATTGAATTTTCGCAAATTTCAGTTTTTATTTTCATCATTTACCTGTTTTTGGAGTTACTAGACTCATAAACTCCCAGTTCTGTATTGAGAACTATTTTTAGTTTGTATCTGATTTTTCTAAGAAGGAAGTGCATACTTTATTTGCTTTTTTAAAACTCTTTTATTATGTGTAATAATTCAATTAATGAAAATTTGTTCTAAAAATTATAGTAATTCTGTGATAATTTGTAAAGCTCATAAAGAACATGCATAGTTTGAGAATTGTTCTATGCTTCTAAAATGTGAGATTAATTTATACCTAGGAAAGCTTGATTTTATTTTGTGTTACTGAATCATTTCTTTTCCATCGTAGCCTGTACAGGTCAGAAAAGAGGGAAAGAATCTCAGGGAGGAGGAAGTTCATCAAAAAAGCAGAAGCGAAGCCATAAAGCAGCAGTGGTAAACAACAAAAAAAAGGGAAAAGGCAGTAAGTGTGAAACCTCTAATTATTTATGTATAAAAATAATGGCGGATATGTTTCCCCTCCCCCCCCACCCCCCCCATTAAGAAAGGGATATTCAGGATATGGGATAGTTAAATATTTTGATTTTTGTCTCTACTGTCAAAAGAATCACACAGAAGTCTTCTGATCCTAGGTAAATTCTAGGATTAAGCAGTCTGGTGTTATTCAGCAGTGGTATTGATTGCTGATGAATGACCAGGTAATCCTTTTGAAAATAATAGCCAGTGTAATGTAAACTCAACATCTTTGTTAGTTTTATGTCCCACAGTTTTTCCAATTGCCATTGTATGTATCACATATAATTGAAAATGCTTCAATTATATATTATTTTTATTACAGTGAAATTGATTGCTTTGTAATTCTTCAAGGCAAAATCAGACTGGAAGAGAACAATCAAGGTAGCTTTAGAGCTGTACCTCCAACAAGTCCAGTCTATTACTTTTGTCGTTCGTACCCCAAACTCTGTGTCCCAAGAGCAGCTAGAAGCAGTACTAAAGATTTAACTTTAGTAATGGCTCTGTTTGTTGACCAGCAGGAATTTATATACTGTATTTCTCCTGAGAGCTGCACATTTAATCTCTCTTTTGTAGACAAAGTGAGAAGCAGAAAATATGTAAAGAATTTTTTTTCAGGTGCCCCACACTGACCTCCTGCTGCTCTTCCAGGAGACTCCTGCCACCTCCACTGCCTGACCTTTGCTATCGGCCGGCTTGGCTGCACTTCAGTGCAGAAAAGGGTTATGCGGCCAGCTCCCCGAGGTTCTGCTGAGCCCATATGACTTCCAGGCGGTGAATATGGCGTCCCTCGGGGCCCCGGGCGGCTGTGCTCAGCAAGGCCGTGAAAGCCGGGCTGAGGCAGACCACTGCATCAGAGCGGGGCCAAGCCTTGGGTGGCTTAGCTAGCAGTTGCCAGGGCTTCCAGAGCAGCAGTGGGGGGTTTGGGGGGGATCCTTTCGAGATGTGTGTAAAGGAGTGGTGGAGTTTCTTCATTCTCAAGACACCACAGTGGGAGGAGTTGCTGTCTACCTTTCCTATCTAGAATACTTGTCAGGCTTTGAAAGCCCGACTATGCCTTTTTTGGGGTAGCTGTTAGTAGATAAAGAATCAATAAATTCATGCCAAATTGATCACCAATTATTTGGAATAACCAACAGCATATTTAAAGTGTTACTACACAGTGATGTTTTTGTCTTCAAGACTTTACCATTTAATGACAGGTCCTAGGAGGGCTCCTCTTCAACGAGTCAGTTAATGTATTCCTATAATTTAGCGGTATAGTGGGTATATATAATTGTATTCAAACACTGTTCTGCAGCAGTAACAGTTAATTATATTCTCCCATTTTAATTATTGGGCTTAAGGCTTGATAAATCAGAATGAGGAAGCCATTCTCTGAGAAAAATTTAGTAAAGTTGAACTAACTCATGGAATCTAAGATAATACTTTGTATCCAGAAAGGTAATCCATGGAAATATCAATCCCATCATCTACTCATTCACATGGTTAAACAGTTAAGGTTAAGCCTTTCTGTTCCAGTACTGAGGCTTTAATCAGCAAAGGCAGTTGTAACATAATTATTTTGCAGATTTGTGAAATCTTCATAGTGAATATATTTACCAGAGTATAACTGATGGTTTATTTTAGTCCACAAGCTACGACGTAGGAGTTACTTAAGGAAAAAAAATCATTGTACACATCAAAGTTTAGAGTTCATTCCCAAAGAAGTTTTTTTAAGGAATTTCATGATTATCTTTCATTGTTTGCTTGTGGCCAGAGGAGTAGAAAAAGTGTTACATGTACCTGTTCTGTATACAACCCAAAATGTGAAAATTAAGTTGCTACAATGAGTCACTTAAAAAGATGCTGTATTCTATTTTATATATAGTAATCTAATAGAATAAAAAGCCATTCAAATCTATAATTATGATACATTTGATAGTCTACCAGGTATAACGGAAGATTAGTTTGAATGTTTTTTTAAAAAAAATATTGGCAATTCAGGTAAGAAGCATTTTTTGGTTTTGGTTTTGTTTTCCTAAACTGAGATGCTACTGTATTTATACATGACAATTTTCCAGGTTTCTAGGCAGGGTCTATAAAGCAAGGTATTTATTTGAGTAATAAATTCATGCAGTTAATTTTTAAATTAATTTTTCACTAAAGTCTGTGACAAATTTTTTGTTACTTTTCTGTCTACTCACGCTTTTCTTTCTACTTTTATTTCAGCAAACAGTAGTGATAGTGAAGAACTTTCTGCTGGGGAAAGTGTAACGAAGACTCAGTCAGTCAAATCGGTTTCTACTGGAATGAAGTCTCACAGTACCAAATCTCCGGCCAGGACACAGTCCCCGGGAAAATGTGGAAAGAATGGTGACAAGGATCCTGATCTCAAGGAACCCAGTAATCGACTACCCAAAGTTTACAAATGGAGTTTTCAGATGTGTAAGTGACAGCTAGTAAGAGGAAGAAGCTTCAGCCTAGTAATTTTGAGGCTAATCCCTCTGAAAAAGAGGCTGTAACCAAACTTGAGACATCATGACCAGTTGTAGTGTCGAGAGCATATTTGGATCTTGATTTGAATAAACAAATTGCTAACAGAAAAATTTTAAGGCAATTCAGGCAGATACCAATATTGAGTAGATATTTATGATATGATATTAGAAATTTGCTTTAAAACAATCTAGTCTTGGGGGTGGGAGTAGATGGGGTATAAATAAGACAAGATTTGCCATAATTGCTAATCACTGAAGCTGGGTGGTGGTATATGGGACTCCATTATTCTATATTCTCTATACTTTTGTTTATATGAGAAATCTCCGTAATAAACACTTTTCGAAAAAGATTATCCCAGCGTTTCTCACACACGGAGATAGTCTTAGGAAATTGAAAACTGCTCTTTAGAGCTTTTAAAAATTTTCCTACAACTTAAAAGTTATATACACTCAAAAAAAAAAAAAAAAAAAAAAAAACCAACCACACATTACACATACTCATAAAAATCTAAAGAAAGAACAAAAAGAGGCCAAAAGAGAAAAATGTATCCACAGTCCTGACATTCAAAAATATATTCAATTTTAACATTTTGGTGTCTTTCCAAGTATAAGTTTTAGTGATACATTGTGGTGATACTGTATATGAATGAGGAATTTTTAGCATGCATGTTTAGGTTATAAGGTTTTTAATTCTACACACACATACATTCAACACATACCATGCATGTATTCTGTACCAGGCATATGTAGGCATACCTTTTTTAAAAAGATTATTTTATGTATGTATGTATGTACGTATGTGTGTATTTCATGTTTATTTATTTTTGAGAGAGAGACAGAGTACAAGTGGGGGAGGGGCAGAGAGAGAGGGAGACACAGACTCCTAAGTGGGCTCCAGACTCTGAGCTGTTAGCACAGAGCCCAACGTGGGGCTTGAACCCACAAACTGAGATCATGACCTGAGCCAAAGTTGGACACTTAACCGACTGAGCCACTCAGGCGCCCCTATTTTATTTATTTACATTTTTGAGAGAGGGAGAGAGACAGCATGCATGTAGGGGAGAGGGAGTGAGGGAGGGAAGAGAAAGGGAGAGAGAATGAAAGAGAATGAATGAATATCTTAAGCAGGTTCCACACTCAGCATGGACCCTGACTCGGGGCTGATCCATGACTCTGGGATCATAACCTGAGCTGAAATCAAGAGTCAGAGGCTTAGCCCACTGAACCGCCCTGACACCCCTAAAGATTTTATTTTTAAGTAATCTCTAAACCCAGTGTGGGGCTAGAGCCTACAACCATGAGATCAAGACTCACGTGCTCCACTAACTGAGCCAGCCAGGCGCCCTTATGTAGGCATAGTTTCTCATGTTCTAGCTAGAAAAAAAAAATCTCAGGGAAACAAATGTTCACAAGCCTTGGTTTTAGTTTATCTGTCTTGACATTTTTCTACAACCATACTACATGCTTTCTTTTATATGGTAAAATTTTGTTTAAAAATACATACTGATGAAAGTTTTAAATTCGCAGCGGACTTGGAAAATATGACAAGTGCTGAACGCATCACAATTCTTCAAGAGAAACTTCAGGAAATCAGAAAACATTATCTGTCATTAAAATCTGAAGTAGCTTCCATTGATAGGAGGAGAAAGCGTTTAAAGAAGAAAGAGAGAGAAAGTAAGTGTTAACCTTCCTTTACTTAAACGAGCAGTTTATGACCCTACAGTTAGATTCATGTGAGTTTATGTCTGGGTCTTCGGGCAAGTTCTTTAATCGCTCTGCCTTATTTTCCTCATCTATAAAATGGGGAAGAATTTAAAGAAAAAATGATCTCAAGTCACAGGTCACAATGTTCACTTTCATGGAGTTTATAGTCTGCTTTAAAAAACAAAACAAATAAGATTTCAGATAGTGAACAGCACTGTGAAGAGAGTAATGTTAAGGCAGAGATTGGATGGGTTGTGTTAGGTTACAAATGATCAGGACATGTTCATTGAGACCTGAATGACCAGAGGAAGCGAGAGAAGTTAAATCTGGGGGAAAAGAGTTCTCTCAGTCTGCCAGGGCTGCCATAACGAAGTACCACGACTGGGGTCTTAAACAACAGGAAACGTATTGCTTGTCTCCAAATACTGTCACGTTGGAAGTTAGGGCTTCAACATAGAAATTTGGGGAGACACGGTGCTCAGTCCATAAAAGAGTCCTGGGCAGAGAAAACAGTATTGGAACTTTTGACATTTTGGGGCCGGGTAAGTCTTTGCTGATGGGGTGGGGGTGGGGGCAGGGCAGGGGGGGCGGGGAGAGGTCTGTGCACCGCACGATGCTTAGCAGCATCGCTGGCCTCTACCCACTGGATGCCAGCAGCAACCTACAGTTGTGACAACCAAAAATGTCTCAAGACATTTTTCAGGTATCTTCTAGGGGGCAAAATCACCCCAGGGTGAGAACATCTGCTATGACGGAATACATTTGGTGCCTTTCGGAAGCAGGAAGAAAATCATTGTGGTGAAAGCAGTGCAAACATCAGCTAGGTAGGCAGAGGCCGACTCCTGTGGGGCCTTATAGGCAAGGATGAGGGGTGGAGATTTTATTCTAAGTGAGACAGAGAGCTGTTTCAAAGTTTTAAACAAGGAAATGACATGGTCTATTCATAGTACTTAAAGATCACCTGCTGTGTAGAAAGCAGACTCTAGAGAGGCAGGGGTAGAAGGAAGCAGTGTCTGTCGATTAGGAAGCCCATCGCAGTGGCTTTGGGGAGCGGGCGACAGTGCCTTGACTGGGGTACTTGCAGGGAAGATGGAGAGCAGTCCGTGTTCTTAGCACTTGCTGATGGATATGGTGTGGGTGGAGCAAAGAGGAATTGAGATGATTTGTAGGTTTCCAGCAGGAACAAATGGCTACATGGTGCTGACTTTGGAAACCGAGGAGGACCTAGAAAAGGTAACATTGTGGGTTGAGGAACACAGGATCAGACGTTTTGTTTTCTCCATGTTACTTTTTGAAATGCCTAGTAGGCATCCAAGTGGGATGCCAGGTAGACAGTGGGGTACATAAGCGTGTAGCTCAGCGGGAAGGCAGGACTAGAGAGCAAATTTTTAAGTCATTGCCTGGCCATAATACAGTAGTTAACTGTAAGCGGTTTGTTAAGCCCCAATACTTGAGTAGATCACCTAGAAGACAAATGTGGGTACAAAAGAAGGAGAGCTGGGGCAAGCCAGCTTTTACAAGTAGGGCTGAGAGGGAGAAGATTAGCAAGACGTGAAGAGTAGCCTTGAATGAAGAAAACCCATGAAGGTGGCCAAGAGTTGAGGAGGCCAGTGGTCATCTGTGCCAAATGCTGCTGAAAGGCCAGCAAAGCGGTCAGTGGCTGGGCCGTGCTGGAATCATCGGTGGCCTTTTTGAGAGCATGTACTGTGAGCTGTGGAGGTGCAGAAGCTGGTCTAAAGCTGATTCAGAAGAGAGGGGGAGGCAAGGAAGTAGAGATGGTGACTCTAGGAAAAATCTCACGTTTGCTATGAAGGGAACAGAGAAAGGGGACCCTAGGGGCGGGGGTGGGGGGACAAAGTCATTGCAAGCTTATGATTATGCCTCCCCGACCGTCCTCTGTTTCCACTGCTCCCATTCTCTGATGAAAATCAAAGCATTTTGATTTTCATTTTCTTTTTCTCCAGAAGAATGTTCTTCGTTCCCTTTTCTGCTGTTGTGATAAGTCCTATACCTCTCCACCTTTGTCTAGGCTTTTTAATTTGTGGAGAGACTGAAAGTCTGGGTCGTGGAGTGATTCGAAAAGAAATTAAATGTTAATATATAGAAAGTATATACAGAAGCATTCTGTCAAAGGAAGGGGATCAGGGTTTTATTTGATAGGTAACCATTTTTTTTAAAGTTTATCTTGAGAGAGAATGCACACACAAGCAGGGGAGGGGCAGAGAGAGAGAGGGAAAGCGATTCCCATGTAGGCTCCACACTATCAGCACAGAGCCCAGTGCGGGGCTCGATCCTGCGAACCATGAGATCATAACCTGAGCTGAAATCAAGAGTCCGATGCTTAATCGACTAAGCAGCCGCCTAGGCGCCCCTCCCCTGATACATAACCATTTAAAAATAATTAAAAATCAACTATAAGCATACTATTTAAATTCTTGTGCCAGCGCTCCTTATTCTTCCATCGCCTAAGCCTTGTTAGAGTGTTTTCATGTAGTAAGATGTCTACCCAGAAACATCTCCTCTGAAACAGTGTTTGTATGTGTGGTCACCATAGATTCTCTGTAGCAAGTGATTCTTATAAATGGATGCCTTCCCTGGGGAGTTAGCAGTAAAAGTCAGTTCCTAAATACTATTTAAAATATCAGTGGAAAATGACTATCTCAGCTGTTCAAAGAAATGCAAATCAAATAGGGTACTATTCCTAGCCAAAAAAAAAAAAAAAAAAAAAAAAAAAAGTATAATTGAAACCAGTGCTAGGAAAATATGGTGAAATTTATATTTTATGCATTGCTGGAAGCATTGGCACAATTATTATGGAAAACAGTTTGACTATGTATTTGGAGAACTAGCTAATTCCGGTTCTAAGAATAGGTCCCAAAGAGAAATATGTGATGATAAAGAAGTTTGTCATTGTAATATTTATAATAACAGATAGAAATTATTTAAATTGTATTATCAAGTGATACATTGCATGGAATAAAAAGAAGTAGACATTTAAATTTTTATTTGTAACGCTCAAAATATTTATTATATTGTTGTTAGCAACAGGAAGACACTAGAATTAAATAAGTTAAAGTTCATAAATATAATGGAATCCTATTCAACTTTGAAAAGAAAAAGAGGTAGATCTATATATGTACCAATATGGAACAGTCTCCTAAGGTAAGTTGTTAAGTGTTAAAAAAAATAATCAAGAGGGGTGGCTGGGTGGCTCAGTCACTTAAGTGTCTGACTTTGGCTCAGGTCATGATCTCATGGTTTTCGAGTTCAAGCCCTGCATCAGACTGTGCTAACAGCTCAGAGCCTCGGCCTGCTTTGGATTCTGTGTCTCCCTCTCTCTCTGCGCCTCCCCTGCCTGCATGCTCTGTCTCTTTGACAGTAAATTTCATATTAAAAATAAAAAAAAAAATAAATAAAAATAAATAAATAAATAAATAAATAAAATAATCAAAAGTCTATTAATCAAAAGTCTAATAATCAAAAACACTATACTATGGTGCTTCTACTTATATTTTCAAAGTAAAGTTATAGCTACACATGTTAAATTTGCATATCCTATCTCTAGAGGCTGGAGAGGACATTCCTCTAGAACAGGGATTGGAACATTTTCTGTAGAGACAGTTAATAAATATTTTGGCCTTTGTGGGCCAAGGGGCCTCCTTGGAACATTTGACCCTGCCATTGTAGGTGGAAAATCTACCATAGGCAGGAGGTAAACAAATGGGCGTGGCTGTGTTTCAATAAATTTTATATATATATAGTTTATTTAAGTAATTTCTGCACCCAATGTGGGACCTGTAGTGTCAACCCCGAGATCAAGAGCCACACACTCTGACAACTGAGCCAGCCAGGCACCCTTCCAATAAATTTTTCTTATCAGAAACAGGTGAGGGAGCTCTTTCTGCCCATGCGCCTGTCCCAGTGCTTTTAATAAAATCACCTTTTTTATGCCAAACAAACAACAGGTGGGCCAGATTTGGCCTTGGGACAGTAATTTGCCAGCACCTCTACTAGAGTTTTGAAGACTGAAGCAACTGGTAACAACAGGGAAGTGAAATTTGGAGGACTTAGGAGGGTTTTCATGAGGCAGAGATTTGCTTTTCCACCTTATATTCCTGTACGGAAGGAATTTCTTTTACCTTGTGCATGTATTCCTTAAAACATTTTGTTTTTCAAATATTGATTTATAGGGGCACCTGGGTAGTTCAGTTGGCTGAGCATCTGACTTCAGCTTAGGTCATGATCTCACACGGTTTGTGAGATTGAGTCCCACATCGGGCTCTGTGCTGACAGCTTGGAGCCTGGAGCCTGCTTCTGATTCTGTCTCACTCTCGCTCTCTCTGCCCCTCCCCACTGTGCTTCCATGGGCTCACTCGCTCTCTCTCTCTCTCTCAAAAATAAACTTTAAAAAATATTGATTTATAACAATGAGAGAATTTCCCTGAAGAAACTAACGGATGTGTCATTTGCTTTGTATGCGAAGTGCAGGAAAAAGCAGTAGTCAAGCTGTGGACCCTTTTGTGCCAACACTAAGAATCGCTCTCATCACCCTTTAAATTTGTAAGAAACTCTAAACACAGAAAGATGCAGGAACTAGGAGGAAGGAAAAGATTTTTGGGTGGATTACCACTTTTTCTTATTGGATTCAAAGTTCTTTTTGATGTTTGTCTCACTGTTGCAAAGTCGATTCTTGGTTTTATTTCCATGTCTTAATAGACTGGGTGCACAATTGTTTTTTTCCTAATATGATCTGTGTGGGAGCGGCGTTCCCTGATCTGTCCCTTTTCCTTAACTCTGTATTTCAGGACTGTCTAGAGCTACTTGAGATACACTAGTTTTTCCTTTCTTTACATCATGGCATTGTGACCTCCGGGCTGCTCTTGCAGGCTTGAGTGATTTCAGAGAATACGACAGGCTTTTAGCTTACGGGGCTGGTGTTTTCTTTCTCTCTGTTGTCGTATGTACGTTTATTAAGCCTTTGGTTTGGTTTCCCCTTTCTTCAGGTGCTGCTACGTCCTCATCCTCCTCTTCCCCTTCATCCAGTTCCATAACAGCTGCTGTTATGTTAACGTTAGCTGAACCGTCAATGTCCAGCGCATCACAAAATGGAATGTCAGTTGAGTGCAGGTGACAGCAGGACTTGCTAAAGCACTTTGCACTTAATGGCTGTTGAGGGCCACGTCTTTTTTTATACTGCACAGTGGCACAAAAAAAAATCAGACAAGCACTATTTTATATTTAAAAATTGTTTCTTGACAAGCTGACTTGGCACTTAAGTGCACTTTTTTTATGAAGAAAAAGTACAATGAACTGCTTTTCCTCAAGCAATAATTGTTTCCAACTTGTCTGGGAATTGTGTGTCTGGTAACTTGAAGGCCTTCCACTGTGGCAAATGGAGGCTTTTCACTGCCTGTAGAGACAATACAGTAAGCATAATTGTTAGGTGGGCCGGAACATGTCAAGATAACTTACTGTATATGTATTCCCTTGTATTTTGTTAAAGCTGGAACATTTGATATTTTTCCATTTATTTATGAAAAAATACGAACCTATTTTCATTTGTACGAGCTAATTGTTTTTTAAAGCAAGTCACCTTAGGGTGGCTTTAATTGTATAAGTCAAGCACATGTAATAAATTCCAAACCTGCAGTTAACAGGATATTAGACATCAATCCTGGTAACCAAATATTAAAGATTCTCTTTAAAAAAAGACTGAACATGTTTACAGGTTTGAATTAGGCTAAAAGGTCTTGCAGTGGCTTTTCATGCCCCTTCAAATTGGAATGGAACTACTGTACTTTGCCATTTTTCTATAAATCAGTATTTTTTTTTAATTTTGATATAATACATTGTGTGAAAAAAGAAAATGGCTAATAAACTGTATTAAATCTTAAACAATGTATAAAGATTGTACTTAGCCAGTTCAAAGTGTATATTTATTCATAATGAATTATAACAGTTATATTTTTGTGTTTTCTTGTAAATGTTTCTTTTTCCTTAAATACAGATAATTCATTTGTATTGCTTATTTTATTATGAGCTACAACAAGAGGACTTCAGGAACAAGTAAACTGTATTAGTATGGTTCCAGGTTGTTGATATGAACTGTCTCAGAAGGATGGTTGTTATTTTAAGTATAAATAGCTAATCGGGGTGGTAGGCCTATAAAATTAAATGCCTTGTATAAAATCCAAAATGAACGCAAACTTGTTTTCACTTGTATTGACTTTATGTTGTATGATTCCAATCTCTGTTCTGTTTGGCACTTGTATTTAATTCTACACCTTTGTAAGACATTTGTATATTGCGGATGTGTTCATTCAAGCTATTTAATACCTGGCACTGTTAATACACAGTACTTTACTGTACAGACTGTTTTACCGTTTTAATTGTAGTTCTGTGTACTTTTTTTGGATGGGGCTGGCATGTTTTATTTGTTTTCTGGCAATACGACATGTGAGAATTTCGAAGCGTTTTGTTGTAGATGCTAACGTGTCAGAATCCTTTACATTCAACTTTTCTAAGAAAAGCATTTTCAGTCTTGTAGTGTGTGCTTACAGTAACTAATTTTGTTGAAAATGGTTTCAAGTTATTCAAATTTGTACAGGACTGTAAAGATTTGTTGACAGCAAAACGTTGAAGAAAAAGCTTATAGAATAAAAGCTATAAAGTATATATTAGGATCTGCAAACAATGAAGAATTATGTAATATATTGTACAAATGTAAGCAAAGGCTCTGAAATAAAATGCCATAGTTTGTGAATCCTTGATTTTGTTTCTAAAAGATTAAGTAATTTTAGTTCATTTCTGTATGTGATGATTGACTGGAACATACATCTCCAGCCTGTATTATCCAGAAGGGGTTAATTGACATACCAAAAAAAGGGAATATTATACCTATAAGAATTTAAAGTCCATTAACGAGATTCAGGATTTATTAGGCATTTTTATATCTTTGTATATACACTATAGACTATTTTGCTTGAGTCTGAGCATGAATATTCATTCATCACTTGGAGGTTTGTCTAAAGAAAAAATTTTTATTTTCTTTAACCTGTGGAACCATTACCAGCAGCTTTTTTTTTTCTTTTTTCTGTGTTACAATTTCATTGGACTTTTACTTTTAGTGCACTCTGCCCCACTGCACATTGGAATCATCTGGACATTGTTAAAACAGTGATCAGTACTCCTGTGCCCTGTTGGTGTTGGGCGGGGGGTGGGGGGGGTGGGCAGTGGAGGCCATCCTCCCATCCCCCCACCTCTAGGCCCCCCAGAGTTGTATTCATTTGGTCTAGGATGGTACTTGGATTTAGATCTTTTTTAAAAGGTCTCTGGTGATTTAATATGCATCTGCTTTTTTCCACGTTAAAAAAGATCAGTATTTAGATTTTTATGCCCCATTTAAATGAACTTTCCACCTAGAGGCAATCCTTTCTTAAGAATAATTTTTAAGGCCTAAAAAGCTCAAATGTATAGTTTTAAAGCACCTTTGGGATGACCCTGTATTTACTGTTACAGAAATTTGTTTAATGGATGATTTTTAAACTGTTGTAGGACGGTGCTTCCCAAAATGAAGTCTTAGAATACCAGTTCTGGGAAATGCTTTGGGAATTCATTGCCAAATATATATGCTATAGATAGCATTTTTTCTTCGCAGAGATTCGGTGTTGGCATATTAAAAACCTAGAAGGCCTATGAAGAGACCCCTGGCTGACTTCCTTTACCTACTGTTTTCACTCTTACCTGATCATGAAACCCTGTTTTTCAAGGAACTAATATCACGTACTTTGTGTGTTATAGAAACAGTGATTCCAAATTTTGTTGGAATTGAGGTTTATACTCTTGGGCCTCTCTGCCTTCCTGCCTTTTGTGAGAATTCATGGTATTACCAGAATTTGACTTAAATTCTCCTCTGGTTACCTAAACTATAGTTTATCAACCTAGTTACAATGGATGGAAAAATTAAGATAGATGTTTCTTATAGTGTTCTCCAAAACCATTTTTTTTCTCCTGAAATAACCTGAGGGTCAGGTCTTGTTAATTTTCTTAAGTGTAGGGAGATTGGGGAAGCCGAAGCAGAATACGGAAGACCACTAACGTATTTTCCAAAGTATTTTTGTCTGTATCTTTCTATGAAGAGAGTCCTTATACTTTAAACTCTTCAGAGGCATTAAGTGATCTCTAAACAGTTAAAAACCAGTTCTGAACAGCAGTGGGGATCATTTTTTAACTGTCCAACCACAGCCTCTTTCATCCTAATTATTTTCCTCTAGGAGTGTGTGCTCCCTTTCGTTCTTTGTGAGCCCATTTCTCCACCTTTCTTTTAATTTTAACCTATTTAGGGATTTTTGACTACCATCATGATGGGTTTTGTGTCTATTAGATGTGATCCCCAAGCAGCAATAGTTTCATGGTTTTATTGTGGAAGTAATCTATGTAAGGCTTAACAAAATATGTGCCAAATTGTACAGTCAGGGAAAGCCAGTGGTTAGGAGTCTAGAGGGGGCGGTGAATGAGCATCCAGGGATTATGATGACAGATGTGATGGTGACACACAGGAGCTGCAATCCTTAAAGTAACATTTGAGGGAGTTTCATCTAGAAATGGAATGTGTAGGTAAGAGTGGAGAGGAAGAGTCAGGAAAGGCCAGATGTGATGAGGTTGCAAGTGCTACGGATAGGAAGTGATTCTTGGAATAATGCTAGAGAGAGTGGGGATGAGAATGGGATTGGGAGACCTTCTGAAAGAAAAATTGAGTAGAATTTCTTCATTGGACTGCATAGGATAGATGGAGCGAGGTGCCTGAATTGCAAATACAGACAGTTGGATTGGTCTCATCTTTTGTGAAATACAAGGTCACGATTACGGGAAGCCTAAACGAGAGACTCGGAAATCGAGACCAGAGCCAAGCAGTTGAATATTGGGTGTTTTCCATCAAGTTTTCTGATACAGTCTATAAAAGGGTCACATATATTCTCAGTTACTTCTTTTAAGCAGCTTTCAGAAAGCACGTCTATTCTCGAGTCAAAATTAAATCCGATTTTACCACCAAAGTTCTGAATTCAATTACTTAACAACAATTTGATACTTTTATTACTTAAAAATCAATTTATCGAACATTCACTAGGTACGGCAAGTAGAAATACAGAAATAAGGTAAATAAGAAAAAGGGTAAATACATTGACACTAGCGCAGTTAGATGAAGGCTTGGAAAAAAATCTATTGTAAGTAACTGGGAGATTTTTCTAAGGGATATCTGAGCTGGCATTCCTTTCGGGTAAAGGAATAAATAACAAGGAATAAAAAAGGCTAGAATGTGCGGGTTTGGAGGGAGAGGAGTCTGGGAAGTTAGGCTGAGAAAATAGGAGTTTTCAGTGCCCAGGATCTGGTAGAATAGCTAGGCAGAGCAGGTTAGAGCTGGAGTTTACCTTAAACGTTATTTTGAAATAGTGTGAAATACCAGAAAAGTTGCCAGAGCAGTGCAGAAAATGCCCATGTACGCTTCGCACCGATTCACCAATTACTGTGTAGCCTACATCCCTGTAACCTCATTTCTTGATAAACCTCCCTCCCTCCTCTTCAGTGATTCAGGGGTTTTCGACCGTGTTTCTCTCCGCTTGGAGTGGCACCCCACACCCAGCCTGGCTGATTCTTCTTTATACTTCAGGCATCAACTACTCTCGAAGACTTCCTGCACTCCCAAGAAAGGTTTCTTTCCAGCCTGAAGAGGTCCAACCCGGCATCGGAAGCCCTGCGCCCGCTCGCCGGTTGTCTCTGGCTCCCGCTCAGCCCAGGCCGGAAGGGGCGTGGTTCCTGGAGCGGAAGTAGCCGGGACCCGGAAGTGCCGGGCTCGTGCGCCGCCGCTGTCTAGAAAGCCTCAAGATGGGGACGCCGGTGGAAGGAAAGAACAAGAGGAAGAAAAAGAAAGGTGCCCAGGAGAGGTGAGTGGCGGGTGGCACGTCCGCCTGGGCAGGGGTGTGCGTTCGGGAGCTCTGGAGGGCGAAACGGTGGGGCCTGGCGTGGCTGAGTTTCTGGCGTCGGTGTCTATAGAGACAACCCGGAGGACGGCGTTCGCGGGAGTCTGGCCGGAGACTATGTGGTTGGACAAGTCGCCAGCAGCTTGCTCCAGGGCAGGCGCCCCTCCAGAAATAGTACAGCTCGGTTGGCGTCCCTCTTCAGCTCTTCTGAGCCTCAGCTCCAACCCGTGTATGTGCCTGTGCCTAAAGTAAGTCACTGAATTCTGTTCCGAACGTCCCGTCAGAACGGCTTTTAGAAGAGTCTGCCTCGCAGGGCATGATTTCTAAAGCGGGGCAGATAGGGTTAATTTTAAGTAAGCTTTCATTACCGGAATCCAGTGAGAGAGAACACTTGCTAATTTAGGAAGACTACTAAATTATTTAAAAAGATGGGGTCTCAAACATAGCTTCCAACTTTTAAAAGGAAACCACCAAAAAAAGAAAACGGGATGAGGAGGAAGAAGGTACATCCCAAATTCAAGGACCACTTTTGCAAGAACCTTCACAAGAAATGAAAGTGAAGAAGAAACTTTCTGCTGCAGACAAAAAGTTGGCAAACAGGTCGGTAGACTTGTCTTAAGCTGATGTTAAAGAAATTAGATGGTAAAGAATTTGAGATTTTTATACCTGCACTCTTCATCTTAGTGTTTTGCTCATCTCGTAGTTCTAGGTTTTACAGAAAAAAATTTTTGTTGTGTAAAATGTCATACATACTCAAAAGTTGAAAAGGATGAGAACCTCATATACCCAGCACATATACCCATAATCCTTGGCCAGTCTTGTTCCATCTTTACCCTTCATATCTCCCTCATTAAGTGGAAGCAGATTTAAGGTCTGGAATCTAAATGTGTAAATATCCCAGCATGAAAAAGATGAGTTTTGTTTTCCCAAACTCAGAGATCAGATTTCCCCCATTAGCTTAAAAAATGTTTTCATGGGGCGCCTGGGTGGCTCAGTCGGTTAAGCGTCCGACTTCAGCCAGGTCACGATCTCGCGGTCCGTGAGTTCGAGCCCCACGTCGGGCTCTGGGCTGACGGCTCAGAGCCTGGAGCCTGCTTCCGATTCTGTGTCTCCCTCTCTCTCTGACCCTCCCCCGTTCATGCTCTGTCTCTCTCTGTCTCAAAAATAAATAAACGTTAAAAAAAAAATGTTTTCATTACAGTTTATTTGATCAAGATCCGAATAGCGGTCACATCACAGGCTCCCTGGTAACTTTCCTTGGTCTGTGAAGCCACTCTCTTCAAGCCCCTTAATTTTTTTTACTTTCTCTCAGAGAAAGGTGTCTCGCTCCTTGTCCAAGGTTAATTTGGTCACCTGTGCCTCTTTTGTCTCCCTCCGGATTATTGCCTCAGCTATATCCATTTTCTTCTCCTTCCTGTGGCTTTCATCTGTCTCCTGTACAAATGTCCTCAAGTGTCTCATCCTAAAAAGAGAAATTTAACAAAACTGAACCCTATCTTTGCTACGATGCCCTCAGTCCTTCCCTTCATAGTCAAGCTTTCAGAAAAACTTTATACATGTGTTCTTCCTTTTCCTGATCTATTTTCTCTTCCAGGAACTTGTTGTTCTGACGTGTTGAATCCGACTGTTCACTTGTTGTGTTTTTATGTGATCTCCCCAAACTTCCGAAGCAGCGTGCAGTGAAGATATCCTGACCCACTTGCCATGTTTTTTCTTTATTTTTCTTTTTTTAACATTTATTCATTTTTTGAGAGACAGAGAGCACAAGCAGGGGAGGGGCAGAGAGGGGGGGAGACACAGAATCCCAAGCAGGCTCCACGCTCTGCGCTGTCAGCACAGAGCCCGATGCGGGGCTTGAACTCATGAACCGCGAGATCGTGACCTGAGCAGAAGTTGGACGCTTAACCGACTGAGTCACCCAGGCGCCCCACACTTGCCATCTTTAATAGGCAGTACAGCCTCTTCCCTGTTCCATTCCACATGGTGGCTTTTCTTCCTGAAGCTATTAGATTCTTTTATCGCAGTCTCTTCTGATTCCCCTCTTGTTTGTCTGTTCCTTCTCAGTGTTCTTGTGGGTACCTCTTCTCCTGCCTACTCTGTAAATGTTGATTTCCCCCAGGATTCTGTGGTCGTCTTCTCAGGACTTTTTTCTACCCTTCATTCTGAGCAGTCTCCTTTATGCCCGTGGCTGCACCATTCTGATTTCTCTCCTGATCTAATCCGTGTATCTGTTTGCCTGCTGGCATCTGCACCTGTATATTCTAGATACAGTTGACCTTTGAACAATGGAAAGGTTAGGAGCACTGACCCCCACACAGTCAAAAATCCACATATAACTTTTGACTCCCCCAAAACTTAACTACTAATAGCCTACGGTTGACCAGAAGCCTTACCATAAATAGTAGGTAAACATGTATTTTGTATGTTATATATGTCATGTACTGTATTCTTATAATAAAGTGAGCTAGAGAAAATGTTATTAAAAATCATAAGGAAGGGACGCCTGGGTGGCTCGGTTGGGCATCCGACTTCAGCTCAGGTCATGATCTCACGGTCTGTGAGTTCCAGCCCCGCGTCGAGCTCTGCTGACAGCTCGGAGCCTGGAGCTTGCTTCAGATTCTGTGTCTCCCTCTCTCTCTCTGCCCCTCCCCCGTTCGTGCTCTGTCTCTCTCTGTCTCAAAAATAAATAAACATTAAAAATTTCAAAAAAAAATCATAAGGAAGAGAAAATACATTTGTAGTACTGTACCACATTTATCAAAAAAAAAAAAAAATCCACGTTTAAGTGGAGTTCAGACCCCTGTTGTTTGAGAGTCACCTGCACCTCAAGTTCAGAATGCTTCAGACTGAGCTGCGTAGGCTCCTGAGACCTGTTTGTCCGCAGGAATGGTACCACCAATCTTCCATCCAGTTGCCTGAGCCAGTGACTTGGGAGTCATCTTATACCCCCTCTTTTCCCTGTGTTCTACTCAGCTGCCGGGTCCTGATGGTGCTGCCTTTAATATCTCTTGTTCCCTTTCCACCCCTCCCTTGCTCAAGTTGGTCTGTTGTCTTCTCAGATACATGCAGTTATAACTCTCTCCGTACCGGTCTCCCTTTTCCAGCCTTGCCCCTTCCCTAAGCATCTTCTGCCCTGCTGCCCAAATGATCTTTGTAAGGTGCCCCAAAATTTTCAATGGCTCTTTAAGTTCTGTGGGATACAATCTAAGCACTTGCACATAACAGCCATGGTCCTTGACCTGGTTCCTGCCATACCGTCCCGGTTCCTTTCACTCCTGCTTGGTACTTTATATGCCATAGTGGACAAAAAACTAGACATGAACCCTCTCCTTAGTGGAACTTACGGTCTAGTGGAAGAAGAATGTCAAAATTTACTGAGGACAATGTGCCAGACACGGCCTTTCCCTCCCCTGAGAAGCCTTTCATGTGTCTTTTATTTTTCTACACCATGTCACCATTGTTTTGTGAACTTTGCTTATCTCTTCAGAGGCTGGAGTATTGCAAGGTTTTTAATAGTCTCTTTATCTTTCTATCCCCAGACGCTAGAACAGAATAGGAACCCAGTAAATATTTACTGAGTGAATGAATCATTTACTACCCACGACTCGACTCGTATTACCGTTGCCTCCTTAAGATCCCAGTCCCCGGGCGCCTACTGGCTCAGTTGGAAGAGCATGCGACTCTTGACCATGGGGTTGTGAGTGTGAGCCCCACTTTGGGTGTAGAGGTTACTAAAAAAATAAGTAGATAAACTTAAAATATGTGTGTGTGTGTGTGTGTGTGTGTGTGTGTGTGTGTGTGTGTGTGTGTATATATATGTATATATGCATACATACGGTCCCTGTCAGTTCTCTGTTAGAATTGATGCTCAGATCTCGCTTACCCATGTGCACCAAGGTTTTTATTGTATTTGCCATTTCAGAATGTACTTTGACAAGCAGTCCTTTAAATATTACAGTTAAAAGTAGGAAATCTGGTTTTCCCTATTGGCCACATTGCTTTTACAAAGTATTTTGCAGCCATTTTAACCTTTATAGACCCCCTATAAGTGCTGCAGATCCCCCGGAGTTCTAGAGCAGAGAATGAAACTGGGCATTCATAGAGCATAAACTAGACCTCCAAGAGCTTTACAACTTTTGTTTAAATGAGCAACTTTTGTTGCTCTGCAATAACCTGACAGTTTTAACATATCTTCAAAAATTGAGCTTAGTTTTTTCTAATCTTTTTTTTAATACACCATTCTTTTTTTAAAAAAAATTATTTATATTTGGAGAGAGAGCATGAGTGGGGGAGGGACAGAGAGAGAGAATCCAAAGCGGGGTCCGCACTGCCGGTGTGGAGCCTGATGTGGGGCTTGAACTCAGGAACTGTGAGATCATGACTTGAACTGAAACCAAGAGTCAGACGCTTAACCAACTGAGCCACCCGGGTGCTCCAATTTTTTCTAATCTTGAGTATTCTAGAGGTACTGGTCACTTTTTGATAATGTTGTTTCTTAAATTTAGATATATTTGTGAATCATAAGTTTATATTTAGGAAAGCTAGAAGTAGGTGAGAAATATTTCAAATCTTTGTGCTTTGTCAGATACTACATCGGACTTCTAGGACTCTTATTCTTTTCTTTTCTTTTCACCTTTTTTTTTTTTTCATGGCCTCGTAAAGGGAAAACGCCCTAGCAAGTGCTGATTTAGAAGAAGAAATTCACCAAAAACAAGGACAGAAAAGGAGTGCTTCTCAATCTGGTATTAAAGCAGCAGATAAAAAAGTACTTGATGATGTAGATCACACAGTTGTAAATCAGAGAAAGAAAATTGAAATCAACCAAGAAGAAGAAAGATTAAAGAATGAGAGAACGGTGTTTGTTGGGAATTTGCCTGTCACGTGTAATAAGAAGGTAAGTGTGTATAATCTACATGTTGTAAGGATTCAGAGAACTTAATAACTCATAACTTTGTTTACTCTTCCTTTATTGAATAAATGCATAATTAATAAGTCATTAACATATAGCTTCATTGTAAATGATTACATGAATCATTCTGTAGATTGATTCTGGTATACACCTTCTCCTCTCCATTCCCATAGTCACTGCCCTTATTCATCCTTTTGCAAATCTGCAAACAGTATTGCAGTGGCCTCCTGGTTTGGTTTTGTTTTTTTTATTCCTTCCAGCCCTCTTTTCTGTTACATGTCACTAGAACGTAAACCTGAAATCATGCCTAGCGTAGAGTAAGGGGCTCAATAAATAGTTATATAAATGAATGAATACATCCTGAGGTTCTTCCATTATGTGGGATTTACTAAACCCAAAATATGCCCTTTACTTTTACAGTTTACATGTGGCAAAGATTATAAAAGATTCAAAAACAAAAATGCGTACCTTATGGATACTAACAAAAACTTGAGATGCGTTTTATGTGTATATATATGTGTGTGGAAACTATTTTTTGTCGTCCAACCGAGTAGTCCCTTGTTCCTGAAATGTTCTTAAAAGAAAACCTGGCAGTAAAAGATGATCAGATGGTTTTACTTAATGCTTTTTTGTAGCACTTACTTGATGTTCTGAAAGTAGACTAAAGTATATATGTTTTTTTATTTTAGAAGCTGAAGTCATTTTTTAAAGAGTATGGACAGATAGAATCTGTACGATTTCGTTCTCTGGTATGTTTTCTCCCTGTCTTGAAATTGCAAATCTCGAAACGTATTCGTTTAAGTCAGGCTTATTAACATGTTGGTATTAGTGAGATGGAGAAGCACAGCCTTTTGAATCAACAGGTTCAAATCTAGCCCCAGAGAAGAAGTGCGCTTAAGATCTACTTCTGACTCCTGGACTCTGTTAAATTAATGCGTTCACACAGTAAAATGATATCATTGTAGGAGGGTGGATGTGTGACTTTTGTTTGCGGAACATTAATACGTGTGGAATAGCATTTCTGAGCTCCAAGGCATTCAGTCCAGGACGTTGGTGTACTTCAGACAGTACCTACCACTGTCAACTTAATTTCCCTAAAGTACTTCTTCCCAGGGGCGCCTGGGTGGCTCAGTCGGTTAAGCGTCTGACTTCAGCTCAGGTCATGGTCTCACACTCGGTGAGTTCGAGCCCCGCGTTGGGCTCTGTGCCGTCAGTTCAGAGCCTGGAGCTTGCTTCGGATTCTGTGTCTCCTTCTCTCTCTGCCCCTCCCTAACTCGCGCTCTGTGTGTCAAAAAATGAATAAGTGTTAAAAATTTTAAAGTACTTCTTCCTGGAACTCATGATCATTACACATATAGGTACCACATCACTTCTGTGTGCACGCGCGCGCGCACACACACACGCACTTTGGCCTGGTATTACTTTTGGGGATCTTGCTCTATCCCTGGATTACCGGTCTGTTTGATGACTCTGTTGTGCATTCTCCGGCACCCCATACTTCATTATGGTGCTTATGACACTGTTCTGTAGTCGTTCCATTATTCGTCTGCCCCACCAGACTGAAAGCTGATAGCAGATAGCCGGTTTGCCTTGCTCATTCGTGGGTCACCAGTACCTGCACATTGTGCACATGAAGCATATATGGACTTGCCTAAAGCCCTTACATTTGCCTTGCTGTGAGTGAATTCTGTCCTGGTTCTTAGCCTGACAGTCAACACAGGGTGGCCCTGAGGCCACGTGTGACTCTCCTGCAGCCTGGGAGCTGCCCTCGTTGCTGATCAGACACTAGTGCTTTCTCACTCTTCTTTTTGCTCAGTTCATTGGTTTTGTTGCGACTCCTCCTCAAAGTCTCATTTTGCCTAGTGAGATACAGTCTGTGTTTTGGTAGGCGATTAAAATGTTAATTACTCAAGTTTTTCTTTTTATACTTTATACCATCAAGGTTTTTTTTCCCCTCTATTTCTGTACCTTACTGCTTTGTGTCTTACCTACTCATTTGTATCTTCAGTAACAAGATACGGATGCTTGAGGGCTCCTAGAAGACACCTAGTAAGTGTGTTTTGATGACCATCATTCACCTGTTGATTGTTCACTTGGGCATTTCTCATGTCTTGCACGGTTACACTGTCTGTATTTTCAGAGTTTGTGAGTAAGGCAAACTGAGAATTTATATCAGATGACTAAGATTTCCAGGGGACATTTATAGTAACTGCCCTAAATTAAACTGACATTCATAGATGGTGCTGCTCTGTGAACTTGCAGGGTCTATATCTTTTCACCTTTGTCTTGTCAGTACCTGGCTGAGGCATTTCAGTGCCTCTGCCAGTATCTCAGGACTGGCGCCTTGCTGACGGTCAGAGTTGTTGACCTGAATTTCCATCTCCTCCATAAAGTTTTCCCTCCCTAACCCCTCACTCTTAAATAGTACAAAAGTAATACTGTATAGGGCTGAAAAGAAAGTGAATTTGAATGTAAAGGGGTTTCCCTTATTTGCCCAATTAAAGATACAATGATTTTTTTTTTTTTTTTTTTGCCAGCTGGCATATACTGACCCTTAGACATATGGATGAAATAATGTCTTTACATTATTTCCCAATTTATTTAGACATATTTAAAATCATACAGAATGTACAAAAAAGTAAAATCATATAGCACGTACAATAAAATGTTGATATAGACGTGTTGCTTTTTTCCAAGCTTATTTTATAAAACAATTTTCCTTACATTTTTCTTACACGTCTTTAACCTCCATATCCCCTTATGTCCAGAGACCCCTTTGAGTCATCTGACCCAAGTTGAGGGCACAGTATGTTTACTTCCATTTAGATTAAAAGTCATTGCCTGTAAAATTTTGGCCTAAGCCACCAGATCCCATTCATATAACATTAGGATGGTTGTTTCTGATTCCCTAGAATGTTTTAATTACATCACATCAGAATAAGACATTTAGAATTCGATTAATTAAAATATAATTAATTTGAAGTAATATTTTGGATAATGAATTTTCTCTAATACCTGTCCCCCCCTTTTTTTTTCTCTCTTAAAAGATTCCAGCAGAGGGAACTCTGTCCAAAAAGTTGGCAGCAATAAAGTAAGTTTATAATGAGAGAAAGGGAGTAGTCTTAAACTCTCTTCCATTTTGGTTAAAACTTAAGACCGTGTTTTCGTGGATTTTTATTTTTCGATGATACATCATACTACTTGACTATTTTCTTATGACTGCAATAGTGGGTAAATTTATCAGATGTTTGTCTTTAAGCTTTAACATAAATTGTAGAATCGCATTAAATATTATAAATAAGTTGCTGGAAAATGTGCCATGAGAATTTTCAAGGACATTTAATCAAGCATTATGTTTGGAAGAGAATAAGGAAATTTTATGCCCAAATATTGTAGTATAAATCATAAATACTGTATTTTATCAGTTCTAAGTCACACATTTTCCCATACCTTAACATTTTGAAGTCAGGATGCATCTGAAAATCAGGGGTGCCCCATAGTTGCGGTTAGCCGGTCAGGTTTTTCCAGAGAATACATGTTTGCTTCTGTCAGGTTACCTGGGGGTACTACCAGCTCAAGACCACTTTAAGCTCTCTGTTTGAAGGTTTGGGGACTGTGCTGGTAGTGTGGCTCACAAGTTCATATTCTCAGGGGATTTTCCCCTACCCTCCTTATCCACCTAGTGCCATGGATGAGACACAAAAGTTTTCTTTACTCTCCCTTCATTTCTCATTAATTTTTAAAATTGAAGTATAACTGACATATAAATTTAAAACATACAACCTGTATTTCTCATTCACTTTCAGTTCTATGCAGAGTCTCCTATTAATCTCTAATCTTGGGTTCTTTTTTTCTAACTAGGATTTAGATATAGCTATATTAATAGGTCTACAGATTACATTGATATATAGGTATGGTTATATTAGATAAGATAGTGTACTTTGAAAACATTGTGGCATTATTTACAATAGCCAAAACACGGAAGCAGCCTTAAGTGTCCATCAATAGATAATTGGATAAACACACACACAGGAATATTATTCAGACCTAAAAAAGGGAAAGAAATCTTTATATTTTTGACAACGTGGGTGGACCTTGAAGGCATTATGCTAAGTGAAGTAAGCCAGAGAATGAAAAACAACTCGAAGACACAGAGAACAGGTGGGTGGTTGCCAGGGGAGGAGGTGGGGGTGAAATGGCTGAAGGGGGTCAAAAGGTACAAATTTCCAGGTATAAAATAAGTAAGTCATGGGGATGTCATGTACAGCATGGTGACTATTGTTAATAACACTGTCTTGGGTATTTGAAAGTTGCCAAGAGAGTAGATCTTAAAAGTTCTCATCACAAGAAAAAACCGTGTAACCCTGTGTGGTGATGGATGTCAACCAGACCTATTGGGGTGAGCATTTCACAGTCCATATATGCACCAAATCATTATATTGTACAACAGAAGCTAGTATAATGTTACATGTCAATTACATCTCAATCAAAAGAAAAAGAAGTCATGAGTTGCCTCAGCCAGTACTGATTGAATAAAGTTAAAAAAAAATTCAGTTGAATCACTATGTTGTACTAATGACAACATAATTCACTATGTTCAGCTAAGGTAACATCGTGTGTCAGCTCTGCTCACGTAAAATTTCACAGAAATTTCTGGGAGTCCTCCAATAACAGGATTTTTTAATTACGGCAGTTCCTTTGAGCATCTTGGTGCATTCATGTTTACGTTCATTCTTAATTTAGACTTCTTTGGCAGACCAGGTTCTTGCCAGTTTTATCCCATACCCATCACAGCATTTGTATTAACACTTAATAAATATGTGTTACTCTGTGTTCCTGGTTCCAGTAACGTTTGTGGGGTAGCCACACATGTTAAGTCCTTCCACATGCAGGGTATTATTGTTCAGAGCTGTAAAGAATGGAAAACTTGGTAAGACACAGCTCTTCTTCAGGTCGTATGGACTTCTTCCTGGAGGAGGCTAAAAGCCAGGGCCCAAGTTTCAGCAGAAACCAAGATGCCAATAGGAGTGTATAATAGTACTGAGGAATTGTGATGCCAGAAAAATAGAATTTATGCCCTGTGGTTGCCATTGGCCCTGACCACCTGCCCCAATCAAAAAATTTCTTAAATTTAATTATTTGAATAAATAATGAGGCAAGTGGTTAAAAATAAAGTGTAAAAGTGTATGCAGTGAAAAGTTTCGCTCCTGGACCTTTACCCTAGTCAGCCAAGTTCCTGCCCCAGGCTGCTGCTGTTTTTACTTTTTAGTATAACCTCCTAGAGACATTTACGAATTGATACACGTATATATACTTTCTCCCCTCCCCCCCAGCCCCCCACATACCTTTTGATGCAGTTGTATTCAACATGTATACTCTGCGTCTTCCTTTTTTGCACTTACTATAAACTGGAGATCACTCACACTGTTGGATGCTCCGTGGCTTGTTCTTTTGTTATTGCCCAGTAGTATTCCATGGTGTGGCTGTACCAGAATGTATCCATCCATTTGCCAGCTTGATGAAGGTTTGGGTTACTTCCGGGTTGGGGCTATCACGAATAAAGTTCTGAACACATTGGTGTACACATTATTTTTCTTGCTAAAGTATCTGGAGGTGTGGGACTGCTGGGTCTTGTGCTAGGTATATGTCCGTTTTCTAAGAAGCTGTCAAATAAATTTCTGAAGTGGCCTCACCGTGTTACATTCCACCCTCTGTGGGAGAACCCCATTTCCTTCACATCCTCGCCAGCACTGGGTATTGCCAGTCATTTAATTTCAGCCCTTCGAAGGGTTTGTTGTAATGGTCTCAGTTGCTGTTTAGTCTGATGACTAAAGATATTGAGGGTCTTTTCATGCGCTTTTTGGCTGCTTGTATCTATTCTTTGGAGAAGTGTTGGTTCAAAAATTTCACCCACTTTCTGGTGGCTTGTCTGTCTTATTGTATACAGTTTTTCATTGTGGGTGCCAGACTTTTTTCTGATATATATGTTTTGGATATTTTGCCCCTCCCTATCTGTGGCTAACCTTGTTTTGTTGTTGTTAATGTTTATTTATTTTTGAGAGAGAGAGACAGCATGCAAACAGGGGAGGGGCAGAGAGGGAGACAGAATAGAAGCAGGCTCCAGGCTCCCGTGTCAGCACAGAGCCCAACGCGGGGCTTGAACCCACGAACCGGGAGATCATGTCCTGAGATGAAGTCAGACACTTAACCAACTGAGTCACCCAGGTGTCCCTGTGGCTAACCTTTTTAAGGGTGTCTTTTAAAGAGCCCAAGTTTTAAATTTTGTTGAAGATCCATCTTTGCGAGTGCTGGTTTTTGGTGGTCTGGTTGGGGGCGGTGGGGTTGTCTGTTGTCCCGGTTCAGCCTCTGATGCAGGCCGGCCCTGTCTGTCTGTGTATCAGTGCACCGGCCGGTCCTCCCTCCCGTGGCAGCCAACGTCTGCCTTGTGTCTTTGGTGGATCTTGGGCTGGAAAACATTTCCCACTCCTTGCCCTGTGGTAGGAGGCCTCCCTTCTCTGGCCCCGGGACTATTCCCTGTGCTCTGGGAATGACGGGGTTTGCTGTCTCTGCCCCAGCAGCTCAGCCCTCTCCGTTGGGAGAAGAATCCAGGTGGGCTTTGTGTCCTTCCCATACTTCTCTTCTCCAGCCCACACCCCCCAGGGATGTCTCTGGGCTCCCACCTGCCCTCAGTCATTCCTGGGGACACTGGCAAAGGTCGGTGGAGCAGGGCCTGCAAGCGGGTGTGCCTATCTGTGTTGCTGGCCTCCAGAGATTCCATTTCGGGCCCAGCCCACACGCGGCTCTGGCAGTGTATTAAATCCTAGCTGAAATCGGCCCGGCTCCCTTGTCCGGCACCAGCTTCTGAGCCAGTGCTGTCTCCTGTCTCCTCGGATGGCCCAGCCCTTGCTTAGCCCCCCAGTTTCCTTTGGACCTCAGCTCGGTTTCCTTTGGACTTTAGCTCTGGTAGCTTCTACAAAAGTTAGAATGTTGTGGGTTATTCGGCTTCTTGTGTCTGGGTGGGGATGATGCTATTCCTGGTTTTCTCCCTTCTGGGTGCAGGTGGAACTCTAGATGTCATTAATACCTAGATCTCTAGATGTCGTTGGTTTTTTTAAATCACCCATCCAGCTTGATACAAAACAGGTTCTTGCCACATAGAAAGGGGCAGAACTGTGTGCTTACCCTCTGTATTCCCTGTGCCAAGGGATCTTTTCTCGTAGAGTGCAGTTAAGAGTTTTTATTTATTTATTTATTTATTTATTTATTTATTTAGTGTTTATTTATTCTTGAGACAGCATGAACAGGGGAGGGGCAGAGAGAGAGGGAGACACAGAATCTGAAACAGGCTCCAGGCTCTGAGCTGTCAGCACAGAGCCCCACATGGGGCTTGAACCCGCAAACTGTGAGATCATGACCTGAGCCAAAGTTGGACGTTCAACCAACTGGGCCACCCAGGTGCCCCAAGAGTTTTTATTTTTTATTTTAATTTTTTTAGAGAGCATGTGCCTGCCCAAGTGCAAGTCGGGGAGGGGCAGAGGGAGAGGGAGAGAACCCCAAGCAGGCTCCATGCGCCGTGCAGAACCCGACTCAGGGCTCGATCTCATGACCCTAGGATCGTGACCTGAGCAAAAAATCAAGAGTTGGATGCTTGAATTGACTGAGCCACCCAGGTGCCCCCAGTTAAGGGTTGTTAAAGTCCTTTTCCATTTAGGTTTTCTTGGGGTTTGTCTTAGTCTGTTCGGGTTGCTACAACAAAATGGCGCAGACCAGATGGCTTATAAACAATAGAAATTACTTTCTCATACTTTCAGAGGCTGGAAGTCAGAATGAACTGCCAGTGTAGTTGCATTCTGGTGAGGGTCAGCTTACTGATTCGTAACCAGTGCCTTCTCACCGGTCCTCACAGTTTATAGTCAAACGGCAAGATAAAGAAGGGGCTAGGAGTTCTGTGGGGTCTCTTGAAGAACACTAGTCTTGTTCAAGAGGATTCCACCCTCATGACCTCAGCCACGCCCACAGGCCTCACCTTCTATTACCATCACATTGG